>NC_143581.1:224037824-224383012 GCF_048544385.1 Mastigoproctus giganteus | reverse complement strand
CTTTTAACTCTCGGAAATTGGAATTTCTCTTGTGGCAATTTAAGCAAAGAAGCCTACCGAAGAATAAACGCAATTTACGGACTCACTCTGCATTACGGCTTTAGTTGCCTTGGTGCTTAATATAAACACCACTTTCCTCGCCACGTTGGAAAGATTCGGGTTCAAATTCCGACGAAACGACAGCAATTTTTATGGGATTTCTTCACATTTATACCATGGTCTAGCTAATGACGAGCATAACCAAAATAATCAATTATATGCAAATTAGGTGATTACGAAATCGACAAGGAAAAAATGCTAAAGTGGAGGGATTCATTCGATGTTGAATCCTCCACTAAAACTAAAAACCTGAAACTAAAGATGAAACTAAAGACGAAGTGCTGATACCACTCGGTCAATAGCTTAGTCATTGTATTGAGTTATGGGCGATCGTAACTTTTGGTAACTATTGTTATCATTTCGTAATAAAACTAATTTGCATATAAAATCAATTATTGCCGATTTCATAATCGACTAATTTGCATAATATTGACTAGCATACAAGTTAGTGTAATTGCATCATTTCTGTACGTAGCCAACTACTTAAGTAATTAGCATCATTAAGTATATCTCATATTGTGAATACCTTCACAACGAGTTGCCATGACATTGCACTACCTCGAATAATTAAGGCTTCACCATAGGAGAAGACTATTGTTACTTATTCTCAGCGGTTACCATCACCCATACAGCACCGTTTCGGAGCTTATTGTATATGTGTGGGATAATAACTCTACTAGCTACTTGTCCCTATTAGACTTAGAAAAGCAAAAAAGTAGAGAGAAAGTTATAATAGGAGAGGAAGAAGAAGCGAAACGGTATAGAAGAATAAAAGGGACTCACTCCTTCAATTCACACCACTCAAAAACTCCTCGAATAGGCAACGCTTCCCCAGTGGGGAAGACTGTTGTTACCTATTCTCGGAAACTCCGGGCAGCATAAAGTACCCCAAATCGCACCGTGTCGGTCCTTATTGGCTCTCATCAGTGGGCGGGCAGGTACCCTGATGTTTTAATAATGACAACCCAGTTGCGAAGTATAACTCCACAATATGAGAGATGCTGATGGTGTGGAGTAATTTACATTACAGTATATTTTAGGGCTAGAGCCTCAGGTTACGTAGGAAGTTGACTAGCATACAAGTTAATGCAAATGCATCATTTCTGTACGTAGCCAACTACTTAAGTAGTTATTAAACCTCATATTGTGGAATTATACTCCTCTAACCTATGCAGTAGTGGATGCAACTATTTCTGATCATCACCCCATCCTAATGGTAATTGAAAATGAAACAATTGTGAAAGAGATCATGCACACTTACAGATCTGTCACAACAGGCTCTCTCAATCAGCTCTGTTATGACCTCCAGCAGTCTATGTGGGATGGGGGTGCTTGCTACAGATGATCCTGAAATTGCGACGAACTTTTTTGAGCATATCCTAAATAGTTCCGAAAAACGCGCGTCATACATCAGGAGCCCAGGGAATAAAAAGACCACTAGACCAAGACAGAAATTATGCCCATTCATCTCAAACAAAATTTGTAACATGCTAAAGAAAAGGGACAAACTTTCAAGAATTGCTAGAGCAACACGAAAGAAGGCAGATAAAAACAAATACACAACGTACAGAAACAAACTCACCTACAGTAATCGGTCGGAGAAAAGGAAATATTATAGTTCTCAACTTAAAGGTATCATTACAAGCAAGGAAAAGTGGACAGTCTTGGACAAGCTACTACCTGATCGTATATTTACAATCTTTCCTTTCAATCTGGTAAATTCCCGTCTCAATTCAAAAAAGCAGTCATTGTTCCTGTTCCTAAAGGGAAACACTGCAACTCTATCAATAATTTTCATCCAAAAGCTCTACTCTCAGTTTTTGCAAAATTATTCGAAAAATTCTTCACGGCACTCATGGGCTTCCTGGAAGTCAATCAGCTTATCCATCAACAAACAGTACGCTTCTCACATATGGAATCATCTCATGGGGTACTAGCAGTCAAGATAACCTTGCGAGAATCAATTCAATTGTCAATCGATGTGTTCGTTCAATTTTAGGCCTTCCCTGGAATGCATCGGTGACTTCGAGATATAAGGAAGCAAGACTCTTAAGCATCTACCAACTGATACAAAAAGCTGAGGCAGTCTTTGTCTACAAGGCTTTGAAAACAGCAAACTTTCCTCCACTGTTCAGATCCTTTTTTTTTTTAAAAATAGAAGAAGAAGAAATAACGTATAATTTAAGAAATGAAGCGAACCTGAAGGTTCCGCTTTTTAGAAAAGTCATAGGTCAGAAAAATATAAAATACAGAGGCGCAAAAACCTGGAATAATCTTCCTGAAAATATCAAAAATGCCATTTCACTAAACCGGTTCAAGAACAGAGACAATCACCAGGGATGTCTGATCAAAATCACCCTTCCACTCAACTCCTGAACTTTGCGTTCCACAATGCGTACCAGTTGGAAATTATGTAAACAAGTTGTAGGAATAGCTGTCAAAAACTTTGTAACACTCTAAGCAATTATTTTATCATATTTTTCTTTCATATTTCTTATTGTAAAAATACTCACAATGTAATTATAAGAACTGTTGTTAACCACGTGACATATGTGGTTGGTTTTCGAAGTCTCTGTAATGGAATGTAGAAACATGTCCGATTTATTTATGATGTATCTGTTAAATAACACCTGTTTAATTTCAGATCTGTTTTTATTGTTATCTTTTTCAAAGGGAACACCCCTAAAAAGCCTCTGGTTTATGTGTTCTCGTTCCCTTCTTGCTGTTGTCTCCCAACAATTGTAACACAAAATAGGGATAAATAAATTATCAATTATACTTCGCAACTGGGTTATCATCATTGCAATACCAGGGTACCTGCCCACCCACTGAGGAGGAGCCAATAAGTAACAATGGTCTTCTCCTATGGTGAAGCGTTACTTATTCAAGGTAGTGCAATATCATGGCAACTCGTTGTGAAGGTATCACAATATGAGATATACTTAATGCCAATTTAATAACTACTTAAGTAGTTGGCTACGTACGGTAATGATGCAATTGTGCTAACTTGTATGCTAGTCAACTTCCTACGTAACCTGAGGCTCTAACCCTAAACTATGCTGTGATTAATATTGATTATTTCCGTTATTGAAATAATCGATTACTAATAATTTCATTATGCTTACCACTGGAATCAGTTTGTTGGCTTCGGCCGAAGGTCCCCCACCCGCCGGAAACTAGATTTTTTTTTTTTTTTTTTTTGCCTTCCTTTTTAGCAAAAAGCAGAAACCAGTAAAATAATACATGCGGTTCATATGCGTAATACAATGACGCTTCAAAGTATTAATTGCTTCTAAAAAAAACCCTTGTCCCCAGGGGCTCACAACTGGTGAGTATGGGCTTGGCTCACCCAGGGTCCTGAGCTGGATATCATCATTCCTCTCTTTCGCGGTGATTTCCTTTTACTTCTCTCTCTCTATCTTTTGCCTGGTACAGCATAAGCCTCAAGCTTCCTTGTACCATATGGCTAATAATAATAAAATAATAATAAGAATGGATAACATTTGGCTGTTTGCGTTGCTAGAAAATACCGGCTTCGAAAATCCCGCCAGTGACGCATGGAACTTTTATGGGGTTTTTTTTTTGCTCCGTAGCTGAGTTAATAGGTCTTAGGCGTGGATTAACAGGGAAAAAAATCAAGTTCTTGGAGGGTTTCCCCGTCGAGAAACTTGGGTTTTTCTTACAGCAAATCGCCCAGAGAGCAACTTATGGACATTTTACGCATGGGCAGGGTGAGTTGGTTCTCGGGTGTTCCTAATATGACAGGGTTCGAATCTTGCCTATAGCAATCCCCATCCTGGGAGACTTGAATTTCCGTCATACAGAACAGGCAAGCAAACCAGAGGATACATGCAATTTATGGACATAATACACATGGGTAAGTAAAGTGCAGCCATTATCAACCCACTGCAGGATGGAAGCCTCCTCAACAATTCATGTTGAGGGAAATGGACCATAATCTGCCACGCTGGTCCAGTGCGGGTTGGCAGATCGACCGTATTCAGCAGTCAGGGGCTTGAACCCCGGTCTACTCAAAGAGCGTGTGCTACTGCACTCCCGCTCCTGCCCACTCGGCTACGGAGGCCTGGGGGGAAATCCTATGACTTTTTTTTTTTTTGTACTGACCTTTGAGCAGTGACAATGGCGATTCATGGTGCTGAAAATGAAACCTGATTGAGAACGTACACTATGTAGAGGAGTATAAAAATAAATTTATTTCTGCTGTCAGCTGAGAACAGAAGAATGCAGGAAATAACGAATTGGGTCGTAAAAAAAAAATTCCTTCCTCCCCTCCCCTCCCCAAAATGGCTGGATTTAAGAGACATTATTTTATCCAGGAAAAACGACTAAGAAGACTGTGCTCTCTCTTTTTTTTTTTTTTTTTTTTTTTTTTTTTGTTCCAGTTCAGATCTGGATAACTGTTAAGTAATTATCCAGTTCTGAACAACCGGTACGTATAGTTAAATGCTTCCCAGAAGGTGCTATGAGCGATTTGGAGACTCATACCCAGTAGTGAACCAAAAATTCGGAGGGCCATTCACAAAACTAAAAAAAAGATTTTGTACTTTTTCATATACAGTAGCAGGTTTCGAATGTCGAAACAAGCTCAGATTTAACGTACAACGATGTCTGCATGCAAGACATCTATTCAGTTTTATTTGTCCTTAAGCCATCCCCTGAATTGAATACTGAAGCTGAGACATTATTTTATGAGAGCAAATCCTAATTTGATTTAATATCATAAAGTGCTCTTCCAGCGCTGCTTTAAAAAAAAAAAAAAAAGCCAATAAGAAAAGAAAAAAAAAAAAGATAAAAAAAAAAGGCAGGATAGAGAGCGAATACATTCAACTTATAATATATATAATTTCGTAAATCGATCAAAATACCTCCAAGTTATGAGGCATATTTTATGTACAAAATCGGTAAGGCATTTCCAAATTAGGTAAACTACAAGAAGCAAGCGCATGCGTAAAGAGTTAGCGTTCAAAGGAAGTTATCTAAAAAGGTAAAGATAAGATTTTCGTCTGCTTTATTGAAGCAGTTTCCTGTTGGTGAATTTTCAGTATTTTCTATTTGATTAATGTGCAGCAATTTCGAAAAACGTTTAAATTGTGCTTTTATCGCATCGTGAATAAAGACCTAGCGTATTTATCATGAAAGGAAATTTGGTCATGTATAACTAACGAATTCAGATAATTTAAGAGTGTGCAATATGAAATATAACTTTCTCGATAAATGAATTTTAATCGAATAACGAAGCCATTATACTCAGGTACTGTTCCTTATAAAATAACGATGAAAGAATTTTGCATTTTATATTAGTTATTAAATAATACATATGTTACATGTATTATTCCTTAACAAATAATGATGTATTAATGAATTTTACATTATACATTGCCCTGTTCATTAATATATTATTTAACAGCGCGATATATAAATATAGAACTCATTTTCATTATGTACAGGATATATTTTGAATTACGCTGTTAAGGAATAATACATATATTACATGCATTATTTCTTATAAAATAACAGTTGCATTATACAATATATTATAAATTTTTATTATGAATTACTCTGTTAAAAAATAATACATATATTATGTAATATTCCATATAAAACAGTTTTGCATTACATAATTGCATTTTGGATTGCATGTTATGCTGCTAAGGAGTAATAAATATATTACATGTATTATTCCTTATAAAAGAGATAAAACAAGGATACATTTAATGAACTTTACGTTATATATTTTGCTCTGTTAAATAATACATTATATTACATGCGTTTATTGCTTATAAAATAAGAGCTGCATTAATGAAATTTTACATGATGTTACAGTATATTATATTTGTCGTTATGAATTACGCTGTGAATGAATAATACATATATTATTCCTTATAAAATACTCCTTATAAAATAGTGACGTTTTTACATTATATACATTTTGGATTGCATGTTATGTTGGTAAGGTGTAATAAATATACATGTATTATGCCTTATAAAACAGGAATGCAGTAATAAAGGGGACGTCCAGCATTTTTTTTTTTTTTTTGACTTTGGCAAAACAGAAAATGCTGAACATAGTGGGTGAAGACAAGAACTCACATGGGTTCTTGTGTGCATCGCAAGGATAGTTTCTTGACACGAATTAGTCATTTTTCGAAATAGAATTTAAATTTTTGTTGTTAACGTTTATATTTATTTATTTTTTTAATTTAATAATTAAATTCAAAAGTTATTACATGATACTAAAATCCATATTATATGGCTATGATAATACTGTTTGATATTATTCGAATGTTTTAGACTCGGGCTGGACACACCTGCATTAGCGAATTTTGCATTATATATTACATGCTATTAGTTTATTACAAATATCGTATAATATATATATACACACGTGTATACAATTATAGCCAAGACGTATATTGTATTTAATTGTGTATATATTAATTATACAAAGATTTATATAAGTTACAATAAGAAGTGAGGCAGAGACCATTAAGAGAACCTAAGGATTTAATTGAACGAATTTCTAAAACTTTTCTGATTCACAATTTACAGTACTCAAATGACATAATACTACAATATCTAACACACATTAGAACATTACTAGGACACAAAAACACAACATTCGCTCACAAAATTCTTGGAAGGTCACTGTACATGCACTGTAAGCTGCCATTACTGTTTGAGGTTTCCCGTTTCTTTATTGGTGCACGATTCGTCAGGACTGTTGTCCACCATGTATATTTAAACACTAGATTCACACTCGGAGTATGTCTTGAGTGAAATGTGTCAACGTCTTCCCATCAAGGGGGAGAAAACCCATTCATCCTCCAGCATGCGGAGTGGAAATGGGTTTATAAGCACCAACTACAAGTTTGAGTGTCAGATAACTCAGAACGTACTCACGGCTACTAACAAACTACAAAGCGCCATAACGATTAAATGTGGTGTCCTCCAGGTAGCGCTGTTGCAGCCATCAGTACCACACGTGTAAACACAGGAACGATATTCACGGTCATCGCCAGGTCGACGGATGTACTCGCAGTAATTACCATGGTCACGGGATGAACAAAAACGTTTGGTTCCGATTTGTCCTGAAAATAAAAGAAAGATTATAAATTAAATTAATTCCACTTATTATATAAACATTTTTGCATATATCTGATTTTCGATGGTCTCAGTATACCAATAAGGATCAAATATTTCGTTACTAAGAAAATTAATTATCCTGGTACTAGAGGGTCATCTACACACACACACACACACACACACACACACAATGCTGCCACTTTATTAGGCACGCCGACCTAGTAGCATGTTGAGCCTCCTTTAGCTTTCAAAACAGCCTGAATTCGTCTAGGCATGGATTGAACAAGATGCTGAAAACGTTGTGCAGGAATGGAGTACCATGTAGACATGAGTGTGTCACGCAGTTCCTTGAGATTCGACGGAGGTGTACGCCTGCATCGAACGGCCCTTTCCAGCTTATCCCACCAAAGATGTTCAATAGGATTGAGATCCGTGGACTGAGCGGGCCACTGCAGCAAAGAAAAGTCATTGTCATATTCCTGGAACCATTCCATAGTGATTCGGGCTTTGTGCACCGGCGCATTATTCTGCTGGAATTAACCATCTGACTGAGGATAAACTGTCAACGTGAACGGATGCACTTGGTCAGCAACGATGTGGCATTCAGATGTGAATCTATGGGTATCAATGGACCCAACGTGTGCCAAAAAAACATTCCCAACACCATAACACTGCCCTCACCACCTTGCACAGTAGACGTCAGACATGACGGGTCCATGGATTCATGTTGTTTTCGCCAAATTCTGAGCCTTCCATCAATATGATGCACCAGGAACTTCGACTCGTCAGACCAAGCAACTGTTTTCCAATCCACGATAGTTCAGTGCTGGTGTTGATGTGCCCACAGGAGGCGTGCTCTCTTGTTTTTCATTGATAACAAAGGTACGCGATGTGGCCGTTGGCTGTTGTAGCCCATTCGCGACAAAGTGAGACTAGTGGTCCGCTGCGATATTTTGTTCTGACGTGATGTGCGACATTGTGGCCCGTCTGTTTGCTTGCACAATTCTAGCCATCCTCCTCTGACCTCTCTCATCAACAAGCGATTTTCTTCCACAGGAGTGCTCTTGAGAGGATGTTTTCTGTTGCACCATTCTCAATACACCATTGAAACTGTGGTGCATGAAAAGTTCAGGAGAACTGCCGTTTCAGAGATGCTTTGTCCAGCACGTCTTGCACCTGCTACGTTCGAAGTCCGTTAGATCACTCCTTTTCCACATCTTGCTACGGTTTGTACGTTTAACTGATACTAGACAGGTTGTTCTACTGCATTTATATCCACAACTGTGGTCATGTGACTTGCAACGTTGTGGGACAAACCATTTGTGTGCACAACAGGGGTGTACCTAATAAAGTGGCAGCACAGTGTGTGTGTGTGTGTGTGTATATATATATTTATTTTTTTATTTTATTTTGTCTCGTTGCTGTGGAACAAAAAAAAAGCTTATTTTGCTTCCTTTTTATCTGTTTAGATGTCCAACCTTTAAATTTATTTGATAAGGCAGATAAATTCTCACTGAGTGTTTGGGGGTGGGGGAAATCGCAGGATAATAAA
The DNA here is from genome assembly GCF_048544385.1 of Mastigoproctus giganteus. NCBI lineage: Eukaryota > Metazoa > Arthropoda > Arachnida > Uropygi > Thelyphonidae > Mastigoproctus > Mastigoproctus giganteus. Next base: position 224,374,257 of record NC_143581.1, on the reverse strand, counting down.
TTCTTTGAATGCATAACGAAAAACAGTAATATATTTTTTTAAAATGTTGAGAAACTCAACAATTACAAGAATATTTTTGAGATGTTCAGTTTCTCAACATTTTAAAAATATATATAAAAAAATACAATTAGCGTCGTTCAGCAGAAAACGTAGCGCGACATATTGTGCCCGAAATTTAACTTTACAGTTCGTTTACTCAGAATTAGACAACGTAGTCATAAAGTTCAATGAACCTAGTGTTGATTGGAATTAATGGAAGCCAACTGTTTTATATTGTCTGAACAATAATTTTATATCGTAAGATCATTGCGGTTTTTAGATAAAGGAATAGCCGTAAAGAGAATAGCCCTGACAACACACCACCTTGAGTGAAGCTTTCAAATTTCTATTAGAGAGATGAAATTTAAGAAATAGAGGATATTGCCTTGAATATAGATAGTAGAACTGCTAGCAGATTTGGTTGAAAGAAATCAGAGGCTGACTGAAGGTCATTATCTGTCGCTGCCAACTCCACGGTTGCTTTTTAGTATCAAACAAGATCGATTTTTTCCAAGTTTTACAGAAAGCTTTATAATTATTATTAATCTTTGTATGGATACTACTGATATACACTGAAGATCCAATTTCCCCCATTGTCTATTACTAAAGGAAGAAATTGAAGCAAAATGCTTAGAATAAACACATCGGAGAATCGCTTTTTTTCATGTAAAGAAATTATGAATCACCAGAACGTTTTTGAACAAAACTGGGTTTCATAAAAACTTTGCTACTTAATAAACAACACGAAATTGGACTCATCTTAACGGCCTAAAATAAGAATACTTTTAGAACTTTTTTCCAAATTTGAAGATTATTTATCAATTGGCTTCTTCCCAAATGCATTTTCTTGTAACTTCCTTCTGTTCTATCCAAAACCTGAAGTTATTGGCGTGCATAAAAGAAAAAAGTTGTTTAAATAATCATCTTTCTTTGTTCATTGCCAATTTATTGTCCTAGTTGGTTCTTATCCAGTAACTTTCCAACCATAAAACATTGACATGAACTTTTCAGAGAACAACATATTTCTTAACCATTAGGTTTTTTTTTTTTTTTTTTGTGCACTGAAGCAAATAACTAGCGCATGCAGCAATGTTCTTTTAACCATTAGTAGGTGGCAATGTATGCCACAGTTACTTAACATAGTTAAGTAACTGTGGCCTACATTAATTGTGTAAAAAGTTACTTAACATTGAATGATGACGCCTTCAAGCCTTCTTTTTCTACTGAAAAAGGATTAGCGTGTTTTTAATTCCCTTGATTCTTAATCATCATTCTGAAACTGAAGAAGACTTCATTTTTTATGGAAAACAAACTGCATTTTAAGCTTCAGGTGATATATATAAATATATATATCCCCTCCCCCCCCAGTTTAAAGAAGTCCACTTTTATTAAACAATCAAATGACATTCGTGCTCTCAAATATCTTCAGCCTTGCAGACAGTTTGCGTTGACCGTGGACTGCAACCACGGTGAACACAAATGCGTGTATTGAATAAAAGTGTCATAGGCCTAATGACTGTGATGAGTATACCAAACAGCTATACCAAGAAATAGTGGGCTAGAAAATCAGAATATCTCAAAAGGGGGATTTTAACTTTACAGATATTGACTGGAATTTGTGCATTGGTCGCTCACACACTAGCAAGACTTTTGTAGTTTTTTTCGGTGACTGTATTGTACAGCACTATGTTAGAGAGGCAATAAGAGGAAGCAATACCCTTGTTATGGTTATCACCAGTGATTCTTCATGCATTAAGAATTTGCAGGTAAAGGACCCACTGGGTGGTAGTGATCACAGTGTGCTAATGTGGAATTTAATTAAAAACAACTACCCAGGGCCTGTTGTGGGCCTATGCAAACTAGGAATGCCCCTAGGGCGCGTACTTTGAGAGGGCCTGTAAATGGTAATGTATACAGCCAAAATTAATGATATCCAGTAGTGTCACGACGAGCATGAATGGTCATGTTCCTTATAAAATTTGCAAATAAAATACAATACTTTCAAATTGCAATGTTGTAGTTTCTGGTCAAAAGGTGTGTGTCCCAATAGGTTCACATTAGCATATACACTGTGCTGCCACTTTATTAGGTACACCTACCTAGTAGCATGTTGAGCCTCCTTTAGCCTTCAAACATGATGCACCAGGAACTTCGACTCGTCAGACCAAGCAACGGTTTTCTAATCCTCGATAGTCCAGGGCTGGTGCTGCTGTGCCCACAGGAGGCTTACTCTCTCGTTCTTCATTGATAACAAAGGTACGCGATGTGGCCGTCAGCTGTTGTAGTCCATTCGCGACAAAGTGCGACTAGTGGTCCGTTACGATATTTTGTTCTGCGTACCAAAGTTGTATTCTGACGTGATGTGCGACATTTAACCCCGGGGGCTCACATCTGGTGAGTATGGGCTTGGCAAACCCATGGTCCTGAGCTGGATATCATCATTCTTCTCTTTCTTGGTGATGCCTTCTACTTCTCTCTCTCACACACACAGGGGGTAACTCGGGATTTTTTTTTTTTGGCTGGTGCAGCATAAGCCTCAGGCTTCCTTGTACCATATGGCTAATAATAATAATAATTGTGGCCCATCTGTTTGCTTACACAATTCTAGCCATCCTTCTCTGACCTCTCTCATCAACAAGCGATTTTCTTCCACAGGAGTGCCGTTGAGAGAATGTTTTCTGTTCGTTGTACCATTCTCGATGCACTCTTGAAACTTTGGTGCGCAAAAAGTTCAGGAGACTTTCTGTTTCAGAAATGCTTTGTCCAGCACGTCATGCACCTACTACCATGCCACGTTCGAAATCCGTTAGATCACTCCTTTTCCCCATTCTTGCTACGGTTTGTAGCAAGCTTAACTGATACTAGAAAGGTTGTTCTGCTGTTTTTATATCCACAACTGTGGTCATGTGACTTGCAACGTTGTGGGACAAACCATTTATGTACACAGCAGGGGTGTACCTAATAAAGTAGCAGCACAGTGTATTTCCTTTGAGATATATGCAAATTTATTTGCTCTACATTTTTATATTGATTGTAACCCTAATTTTGGATTATACTCCTAATTTCTTTTTATTAATAGAGTGCAGAGTCCCTCAGAAAATATTTTGCCTAGGGCCCAAATACTCCAAGGATAGGCACTGTAACTACAGTAAAGGGAAAGGCTTTTGCTTTCGTAAGGGTGACTACAATGGTCGCAGGCAGTTTTATATAGTGGGACCATCTGTTGTTACCAACAGTAAATTCTAAATGTGAAGTAATCAAAGAAGCTACTAAGCTTTTCATAACAATGAAGAAATACTCTTCAAGGCTTAGACCTATATGGATGTCAGTTCATGCATGTAGCAGAGAAGAAAACTGCATAGGAGCATATGATATATATATATATATTTTAGTCTGTAGGCAAGCTAAGGCAGATTATTATTAGCCATTTGGTGCTAGGTAGCCTGAGGCTTATGTTGCACTAGCCAAAAAAAAATGAATTACAGAGAGAGAGAGAGAGAGAGAGAGAGAGAGAGAATCACCAAGAAAGAGACGAATGATGATATCCAGCTCAGGACCCTGGGTATGCCAAGCCCATACTCACCAGATGTGAGCCCCTGGAGATAATAAGAAGTCTGTGACAAAATGCAAAGAACAGCAGCAAAGCCTTCTATGCTTTGTTAACAGTAGAAGGAAAGGGTTGAATATTGATGACTCTGCTTAGGTTGCTGAGAAATTGAATAGGTATTTAGCATCTACATTCACACATGAGGAATTCTTTGTGGGAGAGCTAGAAGTTTATCAAACTTTAATGGGTAGCTAAATTATTTTGTGATAACTGAAAGGAAAATGGAAGAGAAATTGTTGAAGCTAAACATAAAAGAGCTGCCTGGGGTGGATGGAATCTATCCGGTTATATTAAGGGGGAAAGCAAACCCTTAGCCATAACTATGAGAGCATCCTTGGATTCAGGGAAGGTCCCTATGGTCTGGAGATGTGTGAATGTATCCCCAATTCAAAAAGCGAAATCAAAAGGTGACAGGAGTAATTACTGAATGTTAGCTTAATGTCTGTTCCAAGGAAAATAATGAAGTCACTGGTTAGAGAAGTACTGAAGGACCATCTAGACAGGAATGTAATTATACTGCAGTCACAGCATGGATTTTTTATGGGGCAGTCTTGTCTAACCATTCTGATCGGATGCCATAATGCAGTGAGTTATCAATGGGCACTGCTCTTCGTGGACTAATGTTATTAGTGGAGTACTCCAAGGTGTTTGTGCTGCGTCCATTCTTGTTTTAAATATTTATTAATGATATTGATGAAGGCTTAGTGTCTAAGTTTGCAGATGATACAAAGGTTGGCAGGGTGGTTTAATGACATTAATGATGGTATGCTACTGCAACAAGATCTAGGAAATTATTATACATTATATTTAGCCATACAGTGCATGGAAGCCTGAGGCTTTTGCTGCACCAGCTAAAAAAAAAAAAAAAAAATTCTGAGTTACTCTGAGGAAAAGAGAGAAAGAGAGAGAGAGAGAGAGAGAGAGAGGAGTAAAAGTAAAAGGGAATCTCCAAAAAATCTTGAGTACTGCACAAGTCTGGAGGCCTCAATTTAGGAAGTATTTGCCACTGGAATGAGTACAGAGAAGGGCAATGAGATTGGTGAGAAGGACAAAGGGGTGCCTTTTACCAAGAAAGGCTTCAGTTCTGGAAATTGCAGCATCTGCAGACAGATCTGATTGAGGTATTTAAATTCAGACACAGCATGGAATTGTTAATTGGAAGTCTTGTCTGACGAATTTGATTGGATACTAAAACGTGGTTGCAAAGGATGCAAAAAATAATTTTTATATCATATACTTGGATTTCAGGAAGCTTTGATACCTTTGCACATGAAACACTGCCATACAAATTGGAGCACATGGCATTAAAGGCAAGTTGCTGCTATGAATAAACGGATGGTTAAGTGGGAGAAAATAGAGGGGTGTTAATCACTGATACTGCTCTTCGTCGACTAATGTTATTAGTGCAGTCACCCAGGGTTCGGTGTTGGGCCCATTGTTGTTTTTTATATTTATTATTATATTACATTAAGCCTGATATCAATGATATTGATATCAGGCTTAATGTCCAAGTTTTCATATTATACAAAGGTTTGCAGGGTTGTTAATGACAGTAATGACTGTATGCTTCTGCAACAGGATCTAGAAAAGTTGTGCAGAAGTGCTGAGAGGTGGGAATTGAAGTTTAACATTGACAAGTGCAAAGTACTGCATATGGATAGCAGTAACCCCAGATATAATAATTACTTGTGTGAATCTAATGAATAATATATAGTATATCCATTTATAAACATAGACAACTTCTGGAAACCAGGCGTAAACCAGTTGTAATCAGCCTTCTGCATCTCCTAAGGGCACAAAAGGTGATATTGTTGTACAAGTTGGCACTAATGATATTAAGAGTAGGAGACCAGTGGAAATACTTAACAAGGACAGGTCAATGTTGAAAAAAAGCCATGAGTTAGGATTGAATTTGAAAGTGTCTGCAATTCTGCCCAGACAAGATAGGAGAGAGTATATGATGAGAGCCTTGTTGATTAGTTTGGCCCTGGAGAGATTGTGCAAGGCTCAAGGGGCAGAATTTTTCTCAGCCTGGTCTGTGCTTGTTAACAGGAGAGACTGCTTCTACAGGGATGGGATACACTTAAATAGAAAGGGGGCAAGAATATTTGCTGATGCTATCAATGCAATGTTAGATGTGTCGGAAAACTGCTAGCTTGAGGAGATACACAGACTAATAGATTAACAGTAGCCGCTGGGAGAGGTGAAAGTGGTTTTTCACTGCTTCTATTGGAATGAGCAGCAGCCTGGAAAACAAGGTGCGGGGGATTTCAGAGACTGCTGGGAATCATTGCGGAACAAGTAAATATATGGGCTGTGTTAGGGTAGCCAAGAATAGGAACAGGTGCATGTATACTTGTGTGTACACCAATGCTATGCTAGGAGTTTGGTAAATAAATTTGATGAATTTGAGGTGTTGGTCAAAACACCAAAGGCAGATATTGTTGGGATGAGATGTGGTGTCACACAGATATAAGGAATGCAGAACTGGAATTTGGGGAATACAATGTTAATAGGAAGGGAGGAGAGGTTATGCTATTAATTAAGAAACACAAAATCCAAGGAAATACAGCCAGTTAACATGGCTGGACAGTGTAGTGTCGAGTCAGTTTGGTGTGACATCAGCACTGGAAAAGCAAAATTGAGGAGTGTGTTATAGGCCTAATGACTCTGATCAGTATAATAAACAACTGTACAGAGAAATAGAGTAGGCCAGTAAATCAGAGTGTCTTATAATGGGGGATTTTAATTTCCCAGATACTGACTGTCATTTGTGGATTGGTCACTCACACACTAGCAAGGCTTTTCTGGATTTATTGGACGATTGTTTCCTAAAGCAGCATGTTCGGGAGAAAACTAGAGGGAGTAATACTCTTGATTTGATTATCAGTAATGATTCTTCATGCATTAAGAATCTGCAGAAAAAGAACCACTAGGTGGCAGTGACCACAGTATGCTGAAGTGGGATTTACTCAAAGAGGTAACTACCATCAAGGGTAAAGGGAAGGGTTTTTGCTTTCGTAAAGGTGACTACGGTGAGACAGTATTTAAATTCTATACGGTGGGACCAACTGATGATGTTACCAACAGCAAATTCAAAATGGGAAACATTCAAAGAATTAATCTTGGAAGCTACTAGCCTTTTCTTATCAACTAAGAAATATTGTTCAAGGTTTAGGCGTAAATGGATGTCAGATGAACTAATGAGACATGTGGCAGAGAAGAAAAATGCATGGGATACATATAAATTAACAGGTGACACGAAAGCCTATGATAGCTATAAGCTGGTCTGGAAACAAGTCACAAAGGAGGTTAGGCAGACCAAAGCAGATTACGAGAAATCCTTGACAAAGAATGCACAGAAAAACAGTAAAGAGTTCTTTACTTATGTAAATTCTAGAAGGAAGGGGATGAATCATATTGGTCCACTTGTTATCAATGGTTCAACTGTTGATGATCCTGCTCAGGCAGCTAACAAACTAAATGAGTATTTTGCATCTACATTCACACATGAGGAGTTATTCAGGGAGGGGAATGCCAGAGGTGAAATAAATTCTGGCGGTGAGCTAGATGATTTTGTAATAGCTGAGAACAAAGTGGAGGAGAAATTGTTGAAGATAAACATAAGAAAGGCACCTGGGGTAGATGGAATTTTATCCAGTTATATTAAAGGAAGCAGCAAAGGAAGTAAGCAAACTCTTAGCCATAATTATGAGAGCTTCCTTGGACTCAGAGGAGGTACCCATCGACTGAGATGTGCAAATGTGACCCCAATTCACAAAGAAGGATCAAAAGGCAACACAAGTAATTACAAACCTGTTAGTTTAACTTTTGTTCCAGGGAAATTGATAGAGGCAATGGTTAAAGAAGCATTGCATGGTCATCTACACTAGACTTCAGTTATAGCTCGGACACAGCATGGGTTTGTTAAGGGGAAGTCTTGTCTTATGAATTTGATTAGAATTAGTATTATTAAAGACACATGATGCAAGAAAGAAAACTTATAAAGCATCAGCCAAAAAAAAAAAAAAAAAAAAAAAAAACCTTCTAATTTCACCCATCCACTCACTCCAAATGTTTGTCTAGTTCTGCCTTGAATCTATTTAAGCTATCAACTTCTACAAGGACAGATGGAAGTTCCAGCAATCAACCACATGCTGGCTAAAAGGCAAATTTCTGCACATCTATCCTACAACTTCCTTTCCTCAATTTCAATTTATGCCCTCTCAGGTGATTATTCTGAGTAAGAGGAAGAATCCCATCAGCATTGAGCATACTCAAACCATTCAAAGCTTTATACACCTCAATCAGATCACCTTGCATGTGCCTAGTCTACAGACACTGTAATTTGCAAAACTTAAGTCTATTTTCGTAAGAGCAACCCTTGTTCCATTCACTAATCTTGTTGCCCTTCTCTGCACTCACTCCAGCAGCTCTACATCCTTCCTAAAATGAGGCTTCCAGATCTGTATACAGTACTCAAGGTGTGGCCTGACCATTGCCTTATACAAGGGGATAATCACCTCCTTATCCCTGCTAGAAATATTCCTGTATATCACTGACAAGACACCATGAGTTACTCTTGCAGACTGTCTGTACTGCTCAGAAAACTTCATATCTGCCTGCACAATTAACCCCAGGTTCTTTTCATTGTCTACCACTGTCAATGTAGTACCACACAGTTGATAGGTTACTCTGGGGATACTGCTTCCCATATGCAGTACTTTACATTTGTCAATGTTAAACTTCAGTTGCCACCTCTCAGCCCATCTGCTCAACTTTTCTAGATCCTGTTGCAGCAGTGTACTGTCACTAGTTTCATTAACAACTCTGCCAACCTTTGTATCATCTGGAAACTTGGACATTAAGCCTGATATACCATCATCAATACCATTAATAAATACCGAAAACAACAATGGACCCAAAACTGAACCCTAAGGGACTCTACTGATAACATTAGTCCATGAAGAGCAGTGTCCATTGATTACCACTCAACCATCCCTTTATCCATAGCAGAAATTTGTCTCCATTGCCACACTGCCAATTTGTACAGCATTCTTTCAGGTCCAACAGTATCGAAAGCCTTTCGAAGATCATAGTATATGATATCAAAGTTATTCCTTGCATCCAGTTCCTTTGTGACCACATCAGAGTATCCACTCAAATTGGTCAGACAAGACTTCCTCTTAACAAAACCATGCTATATCTGAGCTATAACTGAAGTATTGTCTAGATGATCCTGCAGTGCTTCTTTAACCAGTGCCTTCATTAATTTTCCTGGAATAGAAGTTAAACTAACAGGTCTGTAATTACTTGTGTCACCCTTTGATCCTCCTTTGTGAATTGGGGTCACATTTGCACATCTCCAGTCCATAGGTACCTCCCCAGAGTAATCCCCAGATGCTCTCATAATTATGGCTAAGAGTTTGCTGACTTCCTTTGCTGCCTCCTTTAATATAACTGGATAGATCCAATCCACCCCAGCTGCCTTTCTTATGATTATCTTTACCAATTTGTCCTCCACTTTGATGTCAGTTATTACAAAATCATCTAAGCTCACTACCAGAGTTTAATTCACCTCTGGCATTCCCCTCCCTGAATAACTCCTCATGTGAATGTAGATGATTGGATACTATGATGTAGTCACAAAGGAACTGGATGCATAGAATAATTTTGATATCATATATTTGGATCTTAGAAAGGCATTTAATACTGTTGCACATGGAAGACTCTGCACAAATTGGAGCAGTGTGACATTGGAGGCAAATTGCTGCTATGGATAAAGGGATGGTTGAGTAGGTGAAGAGAGATGTTAAACTTCAGTCAACTGAAGTTTAACATTGAAAAATGTTAAAGTACTGCATATGAGAAGCAGTAACCTCAGCGTAACATGTCAACTGTGTGGAACTACAGTGACAGTGGTAGACAATGAAAGGGCCCTGGGGATAATTGTGCATGCAGATATGAAGTTTTCTGAGCAGTGCAGATGGTCTGCAAGTGTAGCTCATGGTGTCTTGTCAATGATATACAGGAATTTTTCTAGTAGGGTTAATGAGGTGAAAGTCCCCTTGTATAAGGGGACTTTCAGGTCAGGCCACACCTTGAGTACTGTATACAGGTCTGGAGGCCTCATTTTAAGAAGGATGTAGAGCTGCTGGAATGAGTACAGAGAAGAGCAACAAGATTAGTGAATGGAACCAAGGGGTGCTCTTATGAAGAAAGGCTTAAGTTTTGCTAATTACAGTGTCTGGAGACTAGGTACCTGCGAGGTGATGTGATTGAGGTGTATAAAGTCTAACATGGTTTGAGCATGCTCAACTGACGGGATTCTTCCTCATGTTCAGAACTATCGCCTGAGAGAACAAATTCAAATTGAGGAAAGACAGTTGTAGGATAGATGTGTGGAAGTTTGCCTTTTGCCAGCAGGTGGTTGATTGTTGGAACAATCTTCTATCTGTTGTTGTAGAAGTTGATAGCTTAAATAGATTCAAGGCAGAACTAGACAAACATTTGGAGCAAATGGATGGGCGAAATTAGAATTTTGTTTTTTTTTTTGGCTGATGCCATATAAGCTTGCTTTCTTGCATCATGTGCCCTTACTAATGCTAAATAGGGCTCTGCTGTAATCACCTTTCCTTTTCAAGAGCATCTTGTGGGATGCATGATGATTTGTCCTATGATTAAAGCCGGCCCCTTTCAAAATCGGCCTTGTGGTAGGCAGTGGCATACCACCATATTATCTGATGCCATACAGACCATAACAAAACCAACTCCAAAAACTGCTGTTAAAGGAAGACCTGCAACTAGGTGGAAGGATGGGATCAGTGAATTTTTAGTGTAACATTTTGCAATTCTGCTCGTACAGCACATGATCGATGCAGTTGGAGGAATTTGTTGGTGGCCACAACAGCTCCTCAGGGGATCTGTGACTGGAAGAAGAAGAGAACCCCAGATAATGTACTAAATGTGTTCAACTACACTCAGAGTAGTGGAGAATGAAAAAGACCCGGGGATGATTGTGTAGTCAGATATAAAGTTTTCTAAACAGTGCAGACTGGCTGCCAGAGAAGCTCATTGGGTCTTGTCAATGATATACAGGAATTTTGCTTATATAAGGCAGTGGTGAGGCCACAGGCTACACCTTGAGTATTGAATACAGGTCTGGAGGCCTCATTTTATGAAGGATGTAGAACTGCTGGAGTGAGTACAGAGAAGGTAAAAGAGATTGGTAAGGGGAACAAAGGGGTGCTCTTAGGAAGAAAGGCTTAATTTCTGCAAAATGCAGCATCTGGAGACTAGGCACCTGTGTGGTACCTGCTTAAGGTGTATAAGGCCATGAATGGTTTGAGCAAGCTCAGTGCTGATGGTATTCTTCCTCTCACTCAGATTATGCATCCACCTGGAAGGGACATAAATTCAAATTGAGGAAAGACAATTGTAGAATAGATGTGCAAAAATTTGCCTGTAGACAGTTGGTGGTTGATTGCTGGAACAAACCTACATCAGTCATTGTGTACGTTGACAGCTTAAATAAATTCAAGGAAGAACTGGACAAATTCTTTGAGCAAATGGATGGACAAAATGGGAAGTTTTTTTTTTTTTTTTTTTGGCTGATGCTGTATAAGTTTTCTTTCTTGCATCACATGCCTCTACTGATGCTAATGGCCTTGGATGGATTGAATAAGCTAAATATTGATGGCATTCTTCCTCTTGCTGAGACTATACACATGATAATGCATAAATTTAATTTGAAGAAGGATGGTTGCAGGATAGACGTGCAGAAGTTTGCCTTTAAGCCAGCAGGTGGTTGAATGTTGGAACAGGTTTCCATCTGTTGTTGTGAAAGTGGTGGTTTGAATAAATTCAAGGAAGAACTAGAAAAATTCTTAGAGGATATGGATGGATGAAGTGTGTAGGTTTTTTTTTTTTTTTTGCATCATTTGCCACTACTGTTACCTCTGAAATAGCAGCCAACCATTGGTATGCCTATGCACGTGTCTGTGCATGCTTGGATATACACAGATATACGAGTCAGGAATAGTTTGAACATGCATGCTCATCAGTTTGTATACTAATTTATGTAACTTTCACTGGAAGCCAACTCTCATTGCAAGTGGATCTGTCTGGTCACCTTTTGTAACCAGTCCTAGTAAATAATCTAATCCAGTTTTTTAAATTATTTTTAATGAAATATTTTTAAAAAAACTGTTATAAATTTGTACACGCTGATGAACAATTGGTTTTTTGCATTGTATTTGTTAACATATTTATATTTAAATTTTGCATACATTGTAAATATGGCCATGCTCTGCTACATTTTTTTTTTTTTTTTTTTTTTTTTAATTCACTTGTAAATATCAACTGACTAGTAAGAAATGAGAACTGATTTGGTTTGGGTTTGGTTATTTTGGTGCATGAGCAGCTAGGGCTATAATGCACCAAGCCAAAATGAGAACTGAACTGAGATTTTCTAATAACTTATCATTCACTGGGCTAAAGTTTACTCCATTTGGATTAAACTTTAACTAGACCACCAGATTTTCCAGATAGCCAGATCTTTAACCAGATAACCAGATTTTTCTGCTTCTGAAGTTAATCAACAAATAGTCAGGTATTTTGCATCTTCACAAAAAAAAAAAAAAAAGCCAAAACTTTCTAAAAGATATGAAAATATTAATAAAAGAAAAAAACAGATATTTATTCGCTAGATGCCAACTTTTGTCCAGCTACTAAAGAAACTCATTAGCTACTTTCACAGACATGACATCACAGAAAAGATGGAGTTTTTCTTCATTTACAATAAGTACACATCGGAAAATGGTCTGGGCTCTTAATACCACTTAGGTAGTTTGTATTAGATAGAAAATTAAGTTTATTACTTAAAACTAGCTCCGGTGAGCTTGCCTGTTGAGGCGGAAAATAAATGAGCATCTGCCTCTTCTATTGAGAAACCAATTTTAACGTTTCAGAAGATTTCAATTAAAAACGCACTTAAAAGTCGGGATGCAAAGTTTAAAGAGATCTTCTCTGTTCAAAAAGGAACAAAGGATGGTATTTTTAAATATATTAAAATCCAAAAATAATTACGATAAGAGTGAAAACCCATTACGTTTTCACGCATGCGCACTAGACACACCTATGCATGGACATTTTGTTTTGAGTTCATAATGTGGAATTTTTTAATGCAACCTACTTTTCAAATCACTTTCAGTCGATTAAAATTAGAATTTATGCTTCTACAATCGCATACCTTTATATATACCTGTGGCTTTAATGCAGAATCTGGCTTCGAATACATCGTCACAAGACTCCTCTTGAAGATTTGCAGTTTCCTTATCGAAATGCTCTGCACAGTGTAGTTGCTGATTGGATTCACATCGAAAGCACTTTAATGAAAACGTTACTGTAAAGAAATTGCAAATATATTTCGTTAAGAATTAAATAAAACACCTATTTTTTTATTTACAGAAATGCAAAAGAAATATTAAAAACTTCCTGTAACTTAAAAGTTACAGGAAGTTTTTAACTTTTATATATTTTTTTGAAAAAATATATAAAAAATATTTTAACCCAATATAATTTATAAATATATATTTTTTGAAAAAAGAAACACAATGAAGTCCGTTTTTTCCTTTGGTTTGCTTCCAGTACGTAAATTTTGAAGCACCATTTTCTCGGTGGAGCGGCATCTTCTTGTTGTTCTATGTAATCGAGCACGACTCATTAAAGTTGACACTTTAGCACCTTTTTCTTGCTTAATGACGAGCTAAAGTTTTTGTTCAGTAGAAAGAACAACCTTTTTTCTTTTTTTAACATAATGGATGCACATCGATTCAAAATAAATGACCCAGAAAAGAACGCTAAAATTAACCGTAAAGTAGTAAAATTGAAAGTTCACTAAAATTATTATAGAATGGGCTAGTAGGCAGAAATCAAAGGTGGTTTCTGAGAAATTCGAGGGCCTTGCCCTCAGAAACATTACAAACATTATTCCTCGATAGAGATTCGGTTAATCCACAACCGGGATAATCGAGTCTACTGTATAATTCTCTTCGGATTAATGGTTACGAAAAGCCCTCCGACAACTTCACTGTGCATCTTTGAAACGATTTTCATTTGTAGTATATTTTTAATAGCTGCACGATTTCTTCAACTTCTTTCGTAACTTATATACAATTTTTCACTCACAGCTTTATCTAATTCAACATTTATTCTGCTTTTGTCCTCTACATTAAAAACATGAGGAAAAACTCTGATGCTGTTGAAATTTTACTTTGAGGACAGCAACAATTATTAAACTAAAATCGGGCTCGGTTAAGGTTGTGTGATGTTTTCTTTCCAGAAACTTCGATTTTCATCCCAAAAAATGAAGGAACCCAAAAAAAAAAAAAAAAACATTTAGGCTGAAGCATGTATTTTAATGGAATTTTTCAGGTTATTTTCCTGTGACAGTTCATGGGTCCTCTGTCTCTTAGGTTTCCATAACCTCTCCAACAACAATAATGTTTTTGTTTTCAGTCTGATTCAAAGCATGAAACCATCAATGATACGCGAAGTGGTTCCCCCTTAACTTGAGTAACTCATCTAAACAAGCATTTTCGTTCATCGGCTGAAACATGCGATTATAAGAAAAAGAACGGAGAAACGGTTCAACTAACTTGGTTTTGTTGCATGAAAATGCCTTTGCGCAATGATCTATTTTGGTTAAACAGAATGATGCATGCTCCAATCCCGCTAAACAAGGAACAGCGGGATCGGAGCATGCACTTACACAGACAGATCTCGCACCGTACATTATGCAGCAAAAATTCTCGAGAATGCTTAGAAAATATATCAATGATTGCTAAAAAAATGCTTACAAAATGTTATTTGAAAACATCACTGCATCAATTTAACAAAGTCCTGGTAGTGGCTACTCTTACTCAGTTTTGTAAAGTGGGTCTGGCGAGTTTAGCACGGAAAACCCGTTTATGAATAAAACTTGTACAACGTTCACACCCATTACTTGACATTTATGGTTGCGAAACTAGTTACTCTCCAAAGCTAAAGAAGTTTCAGATAACAGGTATTTTAATAGCAATTTTGTAAAATTTTGATTTTTTGATGCAGCAACTAAACACCGGAAAGAAGAATTCGAAATATTAAAAGGCAGTTTTTGTTCCCCCTACTCCATTAGAGAGATAGATAGATTTAAACTGCTAAATGTCATCTGAGTAAGATAATTCCCTACTCTCACCCCTCACCTACTAAATCATCTAGCTCTTCCGTGAGGTTTGGCAAAACTTTAGCTTGTTGTAGTTTCATTTGCTTTTGCACTGCTGTGAACATTTTAACTTCAAATCAGCGTCATAATGTAGAAGAATGACAGACATCCACCCATTTCCCATCTATCACTACACTTGACGTAGCGAGTTTTTTCATACTTGTATGACATCACTAACACCAGTAGTTTTCCATAACCGTTCGACCCATCCCTTCCTCTTTCTTTCCAGCTGACAACGGAACATTTTCAGCACATCTTTCTATCGACTTATACCGAGCTTCATTTCGTCGATTAAACGAGCTCTATTCACCTGTCTTTTCCAGCCTACCGAGAGAGAAAAAAATCTATTCAGTAAGGAAAACAAGCTGTCCTTCGACGTTATACGTGCAGGCACTCCGCAATAATATTTCTAGTTCAGCAACAGCCTCTCTTTTTCCCACTTCATCATTAATCTAATTAAATGTCCTCAGTGCAGTAATCCTGCTTATTAATCCTACCATTAGTCTTGGAAATAAACAGTAATCACAGAGATCGATATTGAAGTTCAGAATGGGACATACGAGTATTTAATTTTGTTCTAATATTATGTTAAATTATAATGGATGAGTACATTATGGTAAGACCAGGAGTTAAGAAATTTCTTCCAGATCTAGACGCCACTTACAAAACTTAGGCACCAGGGTTAACCTATTAATCTAGGCGATTGATCAACAGTCGTGACCAATCGTGATTAATTGTTATGAGACATTTGACAAATAATTAGAAATGACGTGAATTTCAAAAAGTTTCATGTGTGAAGGCCGAAAAACTTTTGAACATTTCTGTGAAAATACAAGTTGCCAAACAGTGAATTTTAGACGCTATGGCAGGCCCGGGCAAACTATGGCCCGCGGGCCGCATGCGGCCCGCCGTACATTTTTGTGCGGCCCGCGAGCTTTAATTGTATTTTCGAAAAAAAGTTTACTTATTTTATGCCTTTTGCGACGCCTTTTTGAAAAATAAATTTGTATGTATAATACATTATATAATTTGTCGACTTGTAAATTGTTTTATCATCTCTGTATTGTTCAAATTGAGATAGAATTTGAAATTGTGCGCGAACCGGAGCGAGCCAACGGACGCTTTTATAACGGTATAATTTGCGATTATAAACTAACTGCGCGAAACTACGGTAACAGGCATCCGGTGATGACGACAACGGTTTTGCTGCGGTGGCGGAGTAATAGGATAGGACTGCTGACCGGCCGATCGTGAAGTTGCTGAAGATTCCAGAAAATAAATTTGAAAAATATTGTGAAATTATCAACGCGCTGAATGACGACTTTTCACGAATATTTGGCGACTTCCGAAAAATTGAGACGAGTTTGGCAATAGTGCGCGACCCATTTTCAATAGAAATTGATAGTGCACCGAGTGAACTACAGCTTCAGATTATAGATCTGCAGTGTGATACCGATTTAAGGGAATTGCGCTGTCGTGAGGAAATCTGTAAATTTTACAATACTCTTAATTCGGACAAATTCGACGAACTTAAAGACTTTGGCCGAAAAATGTTGTTTATTTTTGGATCAACCTACATATGTGAACAAACATTTTCCATCATGAATCTAAATAAAAATTCTTTACGATCAAAACAAGCATCACCGATGAACATTTAGCAGTTTTAAGAATCTCAACTACAAAATTAACACCCGAAATTAAAAAAATGGTAAAAGATGTAAAACAGTTCCATTCATCTCATTAAATTCTTGGTTGTTAGAGAATAATTTTTTTTATGTTATATTTCTTCGTCATGATAACAAATAATATATATCTAAAAATAGTCATTTACGTGCGGCCCGCCTTCTTTTTGAATTCCTAATGTGGCCCTTCAGCCAAAAAGTTTGCCCAGGCCTGCGCTATGGCAATCTGGCCTTTGCAATTTGCTATGCTGGGTAGAACTTCACACACGTCCTATTAACAGAACTCCCTAACCAAACTGTCAGGCGTCAATAAAAAACCATCGATCTTCTAGTAAATGGAACAGTTACTTTGAGCAGGTGATATAGGAAGGTGATGCAGGTTATACTCCTTATTAGTGCTTTAAAGTAATTAGTATAAATTATTGTATCTCGTATATGTTCTGTGGCAGAAGTTCCCAATATTTTATTATTATTATTTTTTAATTTGCGTGCCAGTACCGAAAAAAAGAAGAAACGTTTTCTTGTATGATCACAATGTTTTTGTAACAAGGCAAATACTTTTTTCGGATGTACTGCTTGGCGTACGGTGGTACGTACCCGTCGTATGTAAAGCCAGAAGCTCAGCGCCACTGCTGTATGAAATTCAGGAGTGGTTACTCTGTTTGTAACCTAATTAGCGGTTTCTGCGATAGCACAGTGGTATCGTCGCCCTTCTCCCCACACTGGTTGGAAAAGGCCCTAGTTCGAATCCCGTCGATGACGCGAGGAACTTTCGTGGGCTTTTTTCACTCCGTGGCTGAGTCAGTCTCAGGCGTAGATAGCAAGTTTTTTTTTTTTTTTTTTTTCAGAAACGGGTTTTTTCGTCCAGCAAAACAAGCAAATCGACCAGAGAACACACGCAATTTACAGACATAATACATATGCGGGTATATGTAAGAAATCATATGTGGTCCTAATATAATAATTTGAACCTCATTAGCTACTCTGTATATCCAGTCCTATCCTGTGCTCGGAAATTAGAGGAAGGTACATGAAATACAGTTCACTCTCACTCTGCACCGCTATTTGGAAAATTGTACTAGCTTAGATGGCAGGGTAACTGGAATAATGTCATCTCATTATTTCGAATTGCTATTAAAACAAAATACTGATCATCTTGGGCCAAGCAGCTCTGAAACTACCTTGTCCTAGTATTTTGAAAAGATCTTGAAACTCTCAATTGTCTTCCGACATCTTAGGAAATTTTATAAACGATTATGGCTTACCATTTGGGAAACAAATCATGAGATTGATGCCTCATGAAACCAGGGGAACTCAAGGGTGCAATATTTTTTAAATCCGTACTCCTTCGTGAGTATTTTCTCTTATAAAAAAACATAATTATACCCAGTTGTAATTGTCGGTTAAGTGGTGAACTTAGAAATATTATTAGCGTATCTAATAAACCAGCTGAATGTGAAAAATTTAGCTGAAATACAGCTTTAATTTAATAATAATATAAAACAAATGGTACAAATTCACCATGAAGATTAGATATTATTTATTAGCTGAAGTAGGTATTGTGTAAATGAAATAATACGATGAAGGGGAAATAACAAGAGAAATTGTTATTTTTTAGAGAGGGCGTCACTGTCTTTCTAGCAAACGACGCTGTTTTTGCTTAGATCTTTAAAAGAATATTTTTAATGATTTAATTAATAGAATTGTGAGTAGGTTTTGACTGCATATCATTGCTTTTCATTGAAAAAACGTTAATTTTTGTATTCAAATGATTATATTAATATATTTTATATGCCAAATTGACTGCAGTTTTTTTTTTTTTTTTTTTGCCGAAATCATTAATTTCTGTGTTCAGATGATTATTATATCAGTGTATTACATGTCAAATGCAAATGATAGGCCGAAAATCGTCCCAGATTTTGATTACCGTTTCGATCGGCATCAATCACTGACTGAAGGAACAGCACGAAAGTTGCTCGATATTGCATATGTTCGGGTTACGCTGCCATTTTAATGAGACGGTATTGAGCTGCCAGTTATTCTGAAAGACCAGTGCGCACAAGTACTTGAAGCGCCCGGAATGGGATAAAGTAATAGGGACAGAAAAAGAAAAATAAGGACACGAAATATCTGCGACCATTCAGTATTTCAGAACTTCCACGCCTGTTATTCTTGGGGTAGTCATGGAAACAGATTACCGGACGCAGGAAAGTGCCGTCACAATAATGTACCATGGGATTTGGTTGACAGGACTTCTGCTGCTACCTGTCATACTGTTGACATCAACATCGTAATGTAAGCTTTTCTAGAGAAGAAATATCCAGGCTGCTTTAAAAGGCGAATGGAACATTCCTGAAAGCAGTTCGCTGCGAACCAAGCCGATGTTATATCCTTTATAATTTTCCTACCTTCATTCTCTAGGGACATCCGTCAGCACGAGACAGACGAGCACATCTGCACTTGCCGAAGTAATTGAAGTGCGCCATTCGCTTGTAAGATTTAAGGGAACAGCCGATCAGGATAAAGGGATGAAACGAACGGCCAAAGAACTCCATGGAACGATACGAGATTTCAGAGCAGTTATAAATTACTTGGGGCTCCAGTGTCTAAATTGTTTTTTGAGCGATCTATTTGGATTTTAGGGGAAATGTTAGGCATTCAATAAAGGCGGAGAAAGAGACCCCCATAACAGAGATCTCTTTTATTCGCAAATATGAAAAATATATTCGCTGAATCTTAGCTATTAGGAAGATACGGATAGTTTAAATAAAGCCACCATTGTCCCAAAATGCACATACCAGAATCTCTTTATAATTCAATTATTCAGTATTCCACAGTCTCCAGCGATTCGGGTGTGCAAGCTTACTCGGTGTCTGAATTATTCTTGGAACTGGTGGATACTTTGAAATACTTTCTTTTATCTCGTTTCCTCTAGAAAGAAACTTCTGTATATTGTACATACACAAGTGCATATGCGATTAGATTATTTTTAGAATCGGAGCTTTTAGATTATTCCATTACAGTATATTTCACGGAATTATTTTATTTCTGTGGATACTCAGTGAAGACAAAATTCCCTTAAGATAAACCTTTAAATAAAAACTTCGATTTACAGTATCAAATGGATTGGGCCCTTTCTCTTACAAGAAGAACTCATTAAAAAGTAAAATCAAGAAGCAAATTTGTACCGTAATTTCTGTTCCTGAAACTGGGTTAAATTCTATTGAGAATTTTTTTCCCCAATAGAATTTGGATTCGACATTTTCTTTACAGGACAGTCCAATCAGTTAACATCACAGTTATTTGCTTATTTATTTATTAGCGAGTGCTATTATTATGTTCTTAATATAATAAGCAGGGCCGTGCAAATGAGGGTACATGGGATACGCCGCTCCAGGACCCCGATCTAGGGGCCCCAATTGAGGGAGCCATCAAAGTCTCAACATAAATAAACGAAGCCCCTTAACCCCTTTTGCATCTGGGCCCCCAAGTACCTTTGCACGGCTCTGATAATAAGAGAGTAATTAATATAATTATTATTCCATGTTAAACTGTAATTGAGCCTGTATACTACCTCAAAAAATGTTGTGTTCATTTAACTGCCGCAGTAAATCGGTTACACTGAAATTGTGAATTTTCTGACCGCTTGACCATAAAAAAAGTACTATTATTTATTTATTTACGCATTAGGCAACGAAAGATTAGCAGAAATACTGTGTTTTAAATAAAATACTGTACTGACAAACATTTCGCTAGAGAAAATGGCGTCTAGTCATCAGAATAATATGGGCACATTACCTTGTTGTGCATGCATTTTCTTTGTCCGTGTACTTTCGTTGTACAGGGAGACCACAATATAATTTTAGGGTGCGATTTTATAAGAAAAAGCTCGCCTCATACAGGATGGTTATAATTCTTCAAGTGCGTCTGTTTGGTCGCCTGTAGATGGCAAACTATGAATCGCCCAAAAGAAAATTTGAAAAGGTTTAAAGACTGCGGAAACGAAAGGTACAAGAAGTCCACGAACCAATACAAACGACGTTCGAATTAAATTTTCCAGTAAACTATAACCTTTATTAATTCATGCTAATGGCTTCCCCGTGCTAATATCTAAAAATAAGCACAATTGTTTTCAGGTTTAACTTTCGCAACAGCGCTAGCTGATATAATTCACTCTTCCCGACCTTATCATACTTTTAAAGGTCTTTATTGTTATCATTTCTAGGAAACTTTTTTCCTACTTTCCTTTTGTCTGAACAAGGAAGGAAATTCATGATACGCGTCGGTTGTAATCTCCCCAGTTCTGATTTTATTATCCATAGTCACCTTAGTTGTGATGTACACAAAATAATCACTTGTTCTGTTTTTTGAGATCGTAATGACAGTTCCTTGTGTTCTGATTAATGATGGACATAATCGAGAGATTTTAATCGGATGCTCAGTAGTTACTAACCGCTAGTTACGCCATAAATTATTTTACAATAAATGAAATGAATAGCGAACGATTGAAATGATTACTATCAAAGTTCCAGATTTGGCAATCGATTTATGTTGTAGCAATAAACTTATTTCATATTGTCATGTTATTTAATACTGTTCGTCGCATTGATTATTTTTATTGCCGTTCTTTTTTTTCTTTTTTTTTTTACAGTGTACTTTGAACCCGAAACAAAATTCATTTTATTCAAATATCGCGATCCACTTTGCTTTATGTTATTTTCGTATCCATCATAATGGTGCAGACAACCGAAATTAAACGCTTATCGCGGAATTTGAATAAATGGCATCGGCTTTGTTATCTTCAGAAATTAATGATTGGAGTGCAGAAGAGGTCAACAGAAACCCACTGGACGATCACTGCAATTTATTGCGCTAAAATCTGGCAGTTCTCCGTCATTGTCTGTCGCGACTTCAAAAAATCTTACGGAACAGTAACCCTTAACAAACCGCAAACAAATGATGCTGTCTGGCCTACTTCTGTTAGGAAAACAGATAGTCACATCAAAGGCCACGCACAAGTGCTTCGGATGAAGCTATTAATAATATACAAGCGCTGACGTTCAACGTGACAAAATAAGAAAAAAAAAAGAAAGAAAAAAAAAAGAAAAAAAAAAAAAAGCCAGTTCATTTGGTGTCTCCAGGAAGAGAATTATGTGTGACCACGTGTACCGGTGTGTGGTAGCAACAGTCATTCCAGGAAAGTTATTGCCTACTACGTAAGTGATGAGTGAAGGAAACGGATAGAGCTGGGAGAGAGAGAGAGAGAGAAAGATATCTTTGTTTATGAGTAAAAGTAGTGGCTGTGTGGAAGGCTTTTTCAAATTACGTTCGTCATTGGGAAAATGAGAAATGTAATTTGAAAAAAAAAACCCATTTAAACTATTTGTCGACAACAGGACTTTGTTTTATACTACCGGCACTTTGTTTTCAGCACAATAGACGCCCGGACACAATATTATATCGGAACACGGGTCTTTTGAAAAGTGAAAATTAAATGTAGGAACTCGTTGAGGAAACGAATTTCAGTGATCGCTTTCCGAAGCTAAATGAAACAACATGACCTTACTGTTTGCCTTATGACCTTTTAAAGAGTAATTTTTTGAGACCATAATTCGATTATCATCGTTTGCTTTACTGCGTAGCATCAAAGTGGATATAATCACCATCCTCCCCACCTGGTTGGAAAAGGAGAGAGTTCGTACCCCGTCAATGACGCGAGAAACTGTTTATGTGCATTATTTCACTCCGTGGATGAGTTAGTCGGTCTCAGGTGTGCTGGTGGAAGGATGCTATATGTTGCCACAGAAGAAGAAGAAGAACTTGTTATTATACATAAGGCACACTCCGTACGCCTTATTATCCTTCACGGCTTCAAGCCAGGAACCTTACAGACACCCTTATATTGAGAATGGTTCACGTCTGTTAGTCCCGTTTAGCCGTTGGAGGGTATTATACGCCGTACTGATATTATATGACTATATCTTCGTGCATCTTGTATCGACTTCTGTAATGTCACCTTTTCGGTAATTCTTATAAAACTTCTTATAAATGTCCCTTATACCTTTCTTAAATTTATCGCTGTCCCCTCATTTCATCGTTATTCTATGGTACACCAACATAACAAATTTTGTCTCAAGCTGCACGAGTTACATCACGTGTTCTGTTAATTTTTCCAACCCCACGTTGGGGGGTTGGAAGCACAAAAACATTCCTCGCGTCATTGACGGGAACTCAGGCCTTTTCCACCCCCGTGGGAGGACGGTGATTATAAATAAACAGTGATTGACTATGGTTACAAATAAATTACACCTGCAGAAGTTGATTGCTTAACAATTGGATGCACTTGAGAGTTAAGTCAAAATTAAAAACAATATTTATTGAAAATCGTATAATCAGTACACATAGTACATTGTGGAAAAGATCGGGATTTGAATTAGTGATGGGCATAAACCAATCGTTTTGCTATAATCGATTATAACCTCTCGATTATGCCCATCAGTAGTTTGAATTCTGTCAAGGCAGATGAAAATTATGTGCTTATTTTTTAACTTCTTAGCCGAGTTACTCGGTCTCAGGTGTGTGTGTGGGGGGGGGGGGTTATACCGTTCTGAGGGACCTCGAGTTTTTCATCCAGGAAGCTCAGTTCACCAACGTAATACATTATCACTTCATGGTCTAAGTTTCTTTGGTTTAAAAACGAAAAATAAAAAAATCATTTGGATTGATCTGGATTTGCACAATGGCCAAATCTAGAACTTGTAAGTAATCAAAAAAAAAAAAAAAAAAAAAAAAACTGTGGGGAGGGGATAAATTTTAAAGAATGCATTGACTAATTTATTTTTATTTAAAGTTGAGCGCGATAATTTCTCTTCCAAATCGTTTTCAGTGTTAGCTGGTTGTTGTAGGGTTATAGGCGCATTTGTGGTCGATTTGCTGTCTGCTGGACGAAAAATAATCTATAATCTGCCAAATGTCAGATTATAAGATGATTTTGCGAAGCGGTTCAAGAAATATACTAAATAGTTCTTTGCATATGTGAACACTTAAAACAAAGAGAAGGAAATGAATCGTATTGCTACATGAGAGCAGCGGGATCAGTACAGGATGAGTACTGATCCTAAACAGTTAGTGGATGAGTGGAATAAGTTCTTTGCATCATTATTTATATAAGAATCTGAAAAGGCTCTGCGGATTTAGAAGTGAAAAAAGCGCAAGGAGCTAGTTTATGTTATCGATCCACTATGTTATACAGACAGAAGCGGCTAAGAAGGTTATTAAGAAGGTGATCCGGGCAACTATAGATCTATAAGTCAGATGTATGGTAGAAAAAATTAATGGAATCTCTATGATTAAGGATACAATGCAGTCATCTCGGGTGCAATGATATAAAACTGGCGCAACATGGTTTTGTTAAGGGAGGATCTGGCCAGGTAAGTTTGATAAGGTGTTATGAGGTAGTGACAAAGGACCTGAATGTACGGAATAACTGTTATAATTTTACTTAGATTTTAGTAAAGTTTCTGAAGAACGTTGAGTATATAAATTGGCAAAGTTTGGCAATGAGAATAGGGACAGTTGATAAGGGGATGGTTACTAGAAGACAGCCGTTATAAATAGTCAACGCACCGAATTGACCAGTGTGGGGGTCCCACAGGGCTCTCTTCTAGGGCCCTTGTTATTTCTAATTTTTAATAACGATACTAATCATGGCATTACAAGTTATGGCAATACGTGGCATTACAAATACAACTGCTTAAAAATAGTAATTAAACTTTCAAGCTAGTAAATGCAAAGTTCTGCATCTGGCTCACAGTACTATAAGCCTAAATTAAATCATTAGCTGGAGGAGCGGCATACTCAACACTTTTGAAGTTTATATGGCCTATTTCCCTGTCAAGAAACTGTGCACCCTTCCATAGGCGCCATTTAAGGCAAAAATGTTGCAGGGGGAGCAAATGCTCCCCCTGCACTCCCCAGGCACGCTACTGCCATGAAGCCCTGCTCTACGGTATTCTATCTCTTGTCTGCGTTCAAATTCGCTGAGCTTGTAAAGACAACGCTTCACTTTTTTAAGTTTCAACTGCTGTTCTACCTACTCATTATCTAACAGTTCTGCATAGAAACTTATTCGCTCCTAACAACAGTCTATTTTTAATGGGAAATAAACACTTTTTAGTATTCTCATATCACAATTACAACTACTGTTTAGAATATTTTGCTTTTATAGTCAGCGATTTAGAAATGGCATTTGAGAAGGTGCCATCTCTAACTCGTTAGCATTCTTAAAAGCAACTACTGAGCTGAATGGTTAAAAACTTCACACCCATGCCATCGTCTTTACTTACAGGCAAGTTAAAAGAAAACAAGTTATCGCTCATATGTAAATTATTACATCCGTTATTTATACGCAAATCAGCTGTAAAGAAAAAGTTTCCTTTCCAAGTATTTCATGAAATTGCTCAAGGTGTTTGCTTTGGAAGCGCCTAACAACAGCGCGGAATTTCGAAGTCTAGTTGTTTTAAGTTTCTAGATAAAACTACACTTCGAAACAATAGAAACAAGCGTTGCATTTTATTCTAAAAATATTATTTGTGTTCCTCATGAAGTTTTTATTAATTTCATCTATTTGTTTAATCCTTTAAATTTGAAATATCTAATTCGAAAGGGTTAAGTGAACATTTGCTCCACGTTTATTCTTTGTCTGAAAGCAATTTTCAAGCATCTAAAATCTCCAATTATCCTTTTTAAGTTGAAACATATGACGCATAGTTTGTGGACTGGCCTTTGTAATACAGTATTAGAATGGTTACTCCGCTTCTATTTATAATGCTCTCTGTTAGGTTCTCATGGCTAGGTTGTAGTGATTTATTCCCATCAATGACAGCGGAACTTCTAAACAGCGTTTCGTGTGGTATCAAGTTTAGTTGGTCTCTGAAAGAGGCGTTCTTTCCCCCTCCTCCTGCCAAGGATTTTTCATCTCGAAACACAGGTAAAAGGACCATAAAACAACCAGTAATTTGCAGATATGTTATTTGAGCAAGTATCTCCTTTGTCCCATATGTTAATTGAAGTCGCTACATATAACAAGTCACACGGTTTGGTTTATAGATATGGTCTGAAAACTTAGAAACATTAAATTTCGTTTATTCTTATTATCATTTTCACAAGTTGATTTTTTGGTTTTTTATTACTATTACACTTTGATCTTAGCCAAAAGGCCGAGAAACTACTGTACGCACATTACAGGCTAAAGGACCTAGTTACAATGTGCATCGATTTGTACCTAGCCCTCCTGAATAGCACACTTGGTATAATCGCTGTCCTTCCCACACCGGGCGGCAAAGACCTGAGTTCGAGTGCCGTCAGTGACGCGAGGAATTTTTATGGGCCTTTTTCACAACCTCGCTGAGTTAGTCGGCCTCAGACGGGTAGCGGGTTTTATCTCCCGGAAACTCAGGTTTTTCGACCAACAAACAGCAAATCAACCACGTAATTTACAGACATACGAGGGAGCAATATGGCCTAAATTGCTGAGGCGCCTAAAGTTTTCCTTTATTTACAGGAAAACTAATAATGTTTGCTGAAATCTTTAGCCTTTTGGTAGTCTCCAGTCTTCGTGGAACATTCTCCAACAGTCCAACAGTTTGTAAATGCCCTGCAATATTTTCCGCCATTCGGCCTTCAAAGCGGCGACCAGTTCAGCTCTGTTTTTTTGGACAGTCTCTCCTCACACGCATTCTGATCCGATTCATCCCACAAATCTCTATAGGATTGGTGTCAGGCCTCTGGTCTGGTGACTAAAACTTTTCAACGATATCTTCAAACCAGTCCTTAACAACGTGAGCAGTATGACATGGAGTTGTCCTACTGATACAGGTATCAGCATATCGCCGACGTGCTGCCACAATGTATGTGCCGACCGGGCTAGCCGTGTGGGTAAAGTGCCTGCCTGGCAACCCAAAGGTCGCGGGTTCGAATCCCGTCTCGGGCTTGGATTAGAGTAGAAAATGCAAACACCTTGGGAGGTGCGATATGGCCACAGAAGCCGATGCGCCAACAACTAACAAAAAAAAAAAAAAAAAAAAAAATGTATGTAACGTATTATTGTCTAGGAGGTCTAGATAGATAATCAGCATACATGATTTTTCCCAAACAAACCAATGGTCCCAGGCCAAATCATGAAAAACAGCCCCAGATCATCACGCTGCCTTCGCCAAACTTCATTTTGAGGAGAATAAGTCCGGCAGAGGGCTTTCTTTGGGCATCCGCCACAACAAGGCACGACCGTGAGATTCAGTCCATGTTCTGTGACTCGTCGCTCCAAAGCATAGCTTTCCAATGGTCTACGGCGCAAAAACGGCGGGCCTTACACCACACTAGACGACACCAGCATTATCGGGATGATTAGCGCTTGTGGAATGGCTGCACGACCGTGGAAATCCAAACCATGCAGGGTCCTACTCTGATTTTCCGGATCGTTTCGTTACAGTTTTAGCACCATTCCGCATCCATATGTAGATCGTATCGCCAATCGTCAGTGCCATTGAAATGTCACGTACAGACTGATTGCTTATGCGGAAACCATTTATCATTCCGTGCTGGAAGTTTGTTAACTCTGCAATCGCGGCATCTTGCGTTCACAATCGTACTGCTGTATCCTCGAAGGCATGAGCAGAACGTGACCAACTATCACTAGAGGGGAATCCAAAAATTAATGGTGTGATTATACAAATTAATAACATATGTCTATATAAAATATGTACGTATATATATATATAAATTATACGTACGCTGACTAATAATAATTCGCGAATGAAAACTTCTAAAATCAGATAAATTAAATTTTAAATCTTAACACACATAAAAGTAAGAAGAAAATCATAATGTATAAATTCTTAAATAAATAAATAATAAAAAAAGGATAAATTAAAATAAAAATTGAAGCGAATATTAATTATAAGGTTCACGAAATCACAACATATATTGAATTATATTGATCCAAAAATAAAACGAATAACCTGATGCATACCATATACTCAGCAAATTTTTATTAGGACACTTGTCCTAATAAAAACGAGGAGCCATCGTGTATTAATTGTAAGAGAGAAAAACGTGACTTTCACCATTCGGTGAGAGATAGCAACTGTCCTGTCTACAAAAAGGCCTTGGTGACAGCGCGACTGATGAGTAACTCCCCCAATTCCAGTGTATATAGCGAAAACAATTTCCCTGTTGTTGATGTTAATAGTACGAACTTATCTAGTTAAATTATCTAGAATCTACACTGAATTTTCTAGGTCCTCATAATATCCTCATTTCTGCGGATGTAAACGCTAATTCAAGTTTTGGTTTAGTGTACGCTCTGATGCTCGAGCACAATTATTGGAATTCGAAAATTTTTTTATGTGTATCAGTGTGAAACTTATGCAGATCAATGAGCATCATTCTAAAGTTGCTTCTGACGAGATTAGATTAACAGCAGAACAAAACTCAATTGACATTATTACTATTCAAGAGCCATATTTTGCTAAAGGGCGAGTGAGAGATCGTTCTAAGATCACGGAATATTCTCTTTCCACCAGAGTTATTCAACCTGTTCACCAGGAGCCGAAGACTTCTATTGTTGTATTAAACGACAAAATTGATGTAACTGTCATTAATGGTCTTTGTCACCAAACTGCAACTTGTATCCTTGTCACATATTCTACCATGACCTTTTATATCATCTCATTATACTGTCCTCCATCTGAAGATTTAAATAATTCGTTAAATTATCTAGAATCTACACTGAATTTTCTGGGTCCTCATAATGTCCTCATTTCTGCGGATGTAAACGCTAAGTCTAAGTTTTGGTTTAGTGTACACTCTGATGCTCGAGCACTTTTTTTTTTTTTTTTTTGTCCTCGCTTTTTCCCATTATATATGGGGTCAGCGTTTTTATTGTTTTGGCATGCAATTTTTTTACGGCCGGATGCCCTTCCTGACGCCAACCCTCACCCTTTATCCGGGCTGGGGATATGCGGTGGTCATTCCCTGATCTTCCGCATCCTCCGTATTTGGTGGCCATGGGCTCGAATCCCGGTCTAATCAAGAAGCGCGTGCTACGCACTACTGCTCCTGCCCACCTGACTACGGAGGCGCCCTCTGATGCTCGAGCACAATTATTGAAATTGCAAGAATTTATTATTAATAATAACATGAAGATTTTTAACAGACCTCAACAGTTTACTATGTTCTTCAGCTTCTCCGGCGAATCAAACATTGATATCACTTTCTCAAATTCCTCTTGTAATCTAGCTATCAACGATTGGGCTGTACAGCCCAACTGGACGACTAGTGACCATCGGGTAATTTCTTTCTCGGTCTCCATACCTTCTCACCCCTCAGTTTCGAGTGTCTGTGTGGCTGATTTCGTCCGCTTCTCAGTTAATAATGTTAATTGGGATATATTTGAGTACTTTGTAAATGCTGATTTCTCCAAACTAACTAACTCTCATTTTGACGCTGTCTGTGACTGAAGCTGCGACACAGATTCAAAAAAATTCTGATGAATTCATCGTATAAGTCATCAAGGAAAAACGTGTCAATTCCAGAACTTCGTCCTGGTGGTCGTCAGAATAGTCTTCACTTCGGAAACAGGTACATCATGCTTGACGCACATATCAGCGTAATTGTCATTTGTCTCAGGCTGACTGACGTTCGCAC
The DNA here is from genome assembly GCF_048544385.1 of Mastigoproctus giganteus. NCBI lineage: Eukaryota > Metazoa > Arthropoda > Arachnida > Uropygi > Thelyphonidae > Mastigoproctus > Mastigoproctus giganteus. The sequence goes on along the minus strand of NC_143581.1, from coordinate 224,344,961 downwards.
CTTTTATAATTGTTACATTCGTCTCAAGAAACGGTATGCGAACGCGATTGCTACCAGAAAAAAAGGAAACATGTACAGAATTTGTGCACAACTCTGGTAACAGACCCGTGGGAGACTACTTTACAAAATTGTAAGAAATTATTTACACAAGAAGTGTGTATGGATCGATCGCATACAATGGTTTGGAGACCACTAACTGGACGGATTCTGTAAACTTTATTCTAAATAATCTTTTCCTAGAGGACAGTGTGTGCTCTGATTCTGATTGTCACACTAATATTCATTCTGCCAATTCTCTGTAAGTTTCTTCAATTAAGACTGAGCCTTTTAGTGACATCGAGTTGGATACAGCGGTCAAGCAAGTTAAAATTAAGAAATGCCCAGGAATGAAGATGCTGGAGAATATCTTTATTGTGTATTTCCCCAAGATTAAGCCTAGTATACTTTTACAACTTTTCAATAAATGTTTAGAGGCTGGAACTTTCCCGGATCTGTGGAAGACTGCCCTTATCAAGTTGGTTAGGAAACTAGACAAGCCACCTTCAGGAACCAAGGTCTTATCAGCCTATAGCCTTATTGGCCAACCTTGGTAAGCTAATGGAACGTTTAATTGCCCTGCGACTAAACAACTTGTTATTGGAACAGGGACTAACTGCGCCTAACCAATAAGGATTCACTCCTGGAAGATCCTGCGAGGACGCCGTTGTTGATTTCATTTCTTCTGTTGAACACTCCAGTTTCAAGTACACTCTAGCTATCTTTATTGATTTCGAGGGTGCTTTTGATTTCCTTTGGTGGGAAAGGCCCTCGAACGTCTACGTCATGCCGAATATTCCCAGCAACTTTATCTTCTAATTAAGAGATATTTTTCTAACAGGTTTATCACTGACTGTCAGATCTAAATACAGACAAATTTTGCGTCAGGTCTTTCAAGGGTGTCCTCACGGCTCCATTTTGGGACCACTTTTCTGGAATTTAGTTTTGCAAGGTTGGATTAATCGAACCTTCGACAACGTGAAGATCATCGCATATGAGGATTATTTGACAGTCCTTGTTAGTGGCAATTCAAGATCTTCAATTGAAATATCTGCTGAGAAAGTTTTATCTGATCTTCAACAATGGACAGTCGAAAATAAGTTAAAAATTAGTCCTACCAAGAAAAAAATTATGGTTCTTGGCTCTAAATTGGACGTTCGTCGACTACCAAGAGTTTAAATTAACAATACACAAATACCTCTGGTAACGGAAATTAAACTTTTGGGAATAACTATTGACAGCAGGTTAAATTTGCTCCCTCATTTATCCAATCAGCGAATTAAGATTAGAACTTTTACCGACGCTGTTGTCAAAGTTTCTAGAATTGAGTGGGGTCTTTCTAGAAGATCTTTAAGAGTTTACTGTAACTCCGTGTTCCTCTCTATGGTTGCCTATGCTGCTGGCGCTTGGTTCCATAGGGTGACGACAGTAAAATTTCAATCAAAATTAATCTCAATCCGCCGTACAATGCTACTTTGCATTTTGAAGATCTGTCGAACGGTTTCAACACCTGCTTTGCAGGTTTTAGATGGGACGTTATCACTCGATCTCTTTGTAATTTTCAGTGACCTGAGACGTCAGATCCCCACTCAGATCCTTGGAATTTCTATTAACATTCAAGTCGATGTTAAAGCTGAACGACGAAGAATTTGGGAAGAGTTGATCAATTTGTGGCAGAGTAGGTGGGACAGCACGTCACTGGGTTGTGTACACGTAAATTTTTTCCTGAAGTTGACACTCTTATGGATAAGAAAGCTACAGTCTGGTTTAGTCTTGACTTGTTTGCCTCTTATTTATCAGGACATGGATCATTAAATCAGAAACTGTTCAAATTTCGCTTGCCGCCTGCCGAACTCTGTCACTGCCGCGGTGTGGAAGATTGGCAGCATGTTTTTTACTCATGTCCGTTATACAATGAATTTCGAGTAACTGCAGAATGCAATTCCCAACTTTTCATCATGATTGGAACATAATTTTGTATCAAATGCCACCAGTTTCAATCCCTTCAAGTTTTACTAAGGCAGACGTCACTAAAAGACTTGCAATTCTTTCTGCAATTACTGCGTCTTCTACTGCTTAAAATTCAGCTCAACACTCTGAACCTTCACTACAATGACATCCATTTTCTATGATTTACCAACAGAATTAATTGATTTCATAGTGGTTTACATTGCCTTAAACAACATCTTCGACATCTTTGTACTGGATTCTGCCCACGATCTTCTGTGCCATGACGTCCTTTCCTGCAGTCAACTACTAATTAAATTAAATCTCAAAAAGATCTACCATTTTAGGTCTTGTGCTGTGCTTTATAATGTTCTTCGTTTTTTTTTTCTTTCTTCCCAACTCTACAAGTGTACGACCTACAACTCAATTTTACGATGAAAATTCCTGTGCTCCTGAAATTGCTCGGCTGGCTGTGACTTTGTTATTGGTGATTGACTGACTGTGACTTTATTAGTGATTGACTGACGGTGACTTTAGCATTAATAGAGGCATACGATGCAAGAAAACAAGCTTATGCAGCATCAGCCAAAAAAACATCCTCCCATTTCACCGCCCCATTCGTTCCAAATGCCTGTCCAGCTCAGCCTTAAATTTATTTAGGTTATCAACTTCCACAACAGAAGATGGAAGTCTGATCCACCAATCAATCACCTGCTGGCTAAAGGCAAACTTCCACACATCCATTCTACAACTGTCTTTCCTCAATTTGAATCTATGCCCCCTCAGGTTCTTAATCTGAGCAAGAGGAAGAATCCCATCAGCATTCAGCTTGCTCAACCCATTCAAGGCCTTATACACTTCAATTAGATCACCTCGCAGGTGCCTACTCTCTAGGCGCTGCAATTTGTAGAACTTAAGCCTTTCTTGGTAAGAGCACCCCTTTGATCCCCTCACCAATCTTGTTGCCCTTCTTTGTACTCGTTCTAGCAACTCTACATCCTTCCTAAAATGAGGCCTCCATACCTGTACACAATACTCTAGGTGTGGCCTGACTATTGCCTTGTACAACGGGATAATCACCTCCCTGTCCCTGCTAGCAAAATTCCTATATATCATTGACAAGACTCCATGACTTGCCCTGGCAGCCCGTCTGCACTGCTCAGCAAACTTCATATTTTACTACACAATAACCCCAAGTCTATTTCACTTTCCCCGTCTCTAAGGGTAGTACCACACAGTTGTAAATTTCTCTTGGGTTATTACTACCCATATGCAATACTTTGCATTTGTCAATGTTAAACTTCAGTTGCCACTGCTCAGCCCATTTGCCCAACTTATCTAGATCCACTTGGAGTAGCATACTGTCTTTACTGTCGTAACAACCTTGCCAACCTTTGTATCATCTGCAAATTTGGACATTAATCGAGATATACCGTCATCAATATCATTCATGAATACACAAAACAACAATGGACCCAGCATCGAACCCTGGGGAACTCCACTAATAACAATTGTCCACGAAGAGCAGTGTCCATTGATTACCACTCTCTGTCGTCTCCCATTCAACCATCACTTTATCCATTGTAGCAACTTGCTTTTAATGCCACACTGCTCCAATTTGTACAGCAATCTTCCATGTGCAACAGTATTTGTATTAAAAGCTTTCCTGAAATACAAGTATATGATATCAAAATTATTTTTGACATTCAGTTCCTGTGTGACCACATCATAGTATCCAATCAAATTGATCAGACAAGACATCCCTTTAACAAACCCATGCTGTGTCTTAACTATTACTGCAGTCTTGTCTAGATGATCCTGCAATGCTTCTTTAACCTGTGACTCCATTATTTTCTTTGGAACACAAGTTAAACTAACAGGTCTATAGTTACTTGTGTCACCTTTTGAACTCCCTTTGTGAATTGGTGATACATTTGTACCCCTCCAGTCCGTGGGGACCTCCGTCCCTTGAGTCCAAGGAAACGCTCATAATTATGGCTAAGGGTTTGCTGCCTCCTTTCATATAACTGGATAGATCCCGTCTACGCCAGGTGCCTTATGTTTAACTTCAACAATTTCTCCTCCACTTTGCTCTCAGTTATTACAAAATCACTTAGCTCCCTGTTAGAGTTTGATAAACGTCTGGCATTCCCCTCATTGAATAACTCCTCATGTGTGAATGTAGATGCAAAATACTCATCTAGTTTATCAGCTACCTGAGCATGATCATCAATAGTCAACCCATCTATGTTAAGTGGTCCAATCTGATCAATTTTCATCCCTTTCCTTCTAGAGTTTACATAAGTAAAGAACTCTTTGGTGTGTTTCTTTGCATCCTTTGCCAAAGATTTCTCGTAATCTGCCTTCGCCTGCCTAACCTCCTTTGTGACTTGATTACAGACAAGCTTATATCTGCCATAGGTTTCTGTTTCACCTGATAATTTATATTCATCCCATACATTTTTCTTCTCTCCACGAGCCTCATTAATTCATCTGACATCCATTTAGGCCATTTAGGCATCTAAACCTTGAACAGTATTGGTGATTGACTGACTGTGATTTTGTTACTGATGATTGCAGGACTTACTGGATGTCACATTTAACCTAATCTGTTTATAACGTTTATGCCTGCTTCTGGGCTAAAATTCTTTTGTAAAGTTATGTATATTGGTTAAATGGTACTGGCCTAGGCCTTTTGTTTTTTAGGTTGAGGATTGTTAACCTTGATTATTTCCTTTGATCTTGTATATAACCTATAATTTTTGATATTTATGTTAATTTTTAAAAAGTCCATCACCACCCTCCCTTGGTGGTATTTTGTGGTGCGGAAACGAACTAACGTTCCAGGTGTAGCCCTACACAAATACATACATATACAAAGCAAGGTTACTTAGTACCTGAACATTGATGGAAATAAAGTTCCTTTAATTGCTTTTCAAAAGTTAATCTTTGAAAGATCTAAATGAAGATGAGAGGGTTTGAATTTTCCTTAATCGGTTCTATATTGTAAATAAAATGGTTTTTGATAAAGTGTTTCTTTTGGGAATATAACTTCTGACTCAAAATAGGATACTAATTAACTTCTGATTTATAAAGAGTTCATATTGTATTTTATGAAATAACTGTCATATTTATTGCGATGGTATTCTTTTCTTAATAATTATAAGATACGAATTTTAATTATTTTCAGTCTTGTTGTTGTTGAGTTTTAGGCGCATCGGCAACTTAGGCCATATTACGCCATATACTGTATAATTTTTTTGCGTGTTCTGTGGTCGATTTGCTGTTTGCCGGACGAAAACTCCGAAATTTCAGAGAGAACAAACCACGCTACCTCGCCTGAGACCAACTAACTCAGCCACGCTGTGAAAAAGATCCATGAAAATTCTTCCCTTCATTGACGGGATGCGAACTGAGGTCTTTTCCACCTGGTGTGAGGAGGACAGTGATAATACCAACTGTGCTACCACGAGGGTTTCGGTCTTGTGTATTAAATAAGACTATCAGTGATAAAATCCAGATAGGACAAGAAAATTCTAAGAATTGAAGAATTAAAGTGGTGCGTAATTTTCGTTAAACTTGAGTTGTGTACGGAAAATAAGAATCTCTTTTTGAATCCTATTTTTTGCATTCAGGAGCGTGCCTATAAATAGCTTTCCTGCACCAAAAAGATTGACAAATTCAAACACAAGTTGATTCTGCAGCGAAGCGATATATATGAACTTAATGAGACCAGCAAATGCTCAAAGTGTTAATTAGGAATTTGTTATTATAACATCAGATCTGGTTGCAAGCTTATGTACAGTGCTTAATTAAAAATGAAACGTGCAGTGAAAGCTTTCTCTATGAAAAACTGTTCGAGTATTTTAAAGTTTATTTGATGGTGTTGTTATTAAAGTTAAGATATGGAAAACTGCGAATTATTTTGTGAAACTAGCGCCGAATAATTTAATTAATACTGTCACGGGAGACACCAAATAAGGTTTGTGGATTGGCTTCTAAAACATTAATTGCTTTTAGTAAAAAAAAAAAAAACAGGAGGGTTTTGTTTATACTCCAGCACAACCATAGATCAGCAGAAAGTAAGACTAATAATTTTGACAATGAACGCACACTCATTAACTGTATTTATATTCATGTGGGCAAGAACTACTGCATGCTGGCGATTGACCACTCGGCAACGCGCCTTTTGCATTTTCCAAAGATGATATCTGTTCTACAACGTCATCAACTTTTTTCCCTGGCAGACATACCCTGGTCTTGTTCCACCTATCCTTTTTTGCATAATATATTCCCCGTCTCCCTGACAATAGAGTCACCAACAATAACTAGTTCCTGTGGGACCATATTGTGCGTATACAGTAACTTCAGGCCACTTTGCCATCACCAGACATGCCAGAACTAGCAACTATCAGTATATTCTTTGATATACTCTCCTACTTTCTACTGGCGGTTTGTCAAAATTCAGTGGTTGTACGATGATGCTGCCATCATTCTGTGAATTAAATGACCAGCCCGTGTATATTCAATTCTCAATTTACAGTTACATATGTGATTATTGGTGGAAAGTAGGTAAAAATCACAAAGTTGCAGACAATGTAAGAATTTTTCCCTTGAGTTATGAATGCTGCTGCTCTTAGATAAGGAAGCTGAAAATCTTCTGAAACCTGTTTGAAAATGCTCTAATAGGTTTTATGCAGTTTTTTAATCCAAATTTATAATATTTATTCACTTTTCATCAAGAAACTGATTTTAAACGCGTATAGCTCTGTAACACTTAGGAATGAGGTACATATTTTGTAATACTTTTGGCTCAAACTCGCCTAATTAACAACTTTCTCAAGTTTGGTGATTAAAAACTAATTAACAACTTTCTAATCGTGTCGTGGTATCAGTGGCTCACTAGGGAACGAAAGGGGAGAGGATGCAAGGGTACATTTGCATCCCCCAAGAAATTCATATATTTTCTTATTATCAGTTCAGATTATTACGTCCTACTGTTAGTTTTATTACTATCCACTTTAAAATTCTATTAAAAAGCAAAGGAAACTAGACTTGGTTTTTCTAGTTAAAATAGAAGTTTTTTTTTTTTTTTTTTTTGTGCGATAATAAATAAATTAATATAGCAGATATACAAACTGCATCCCCAAATATAAATTTCTGTTTGTGCCTCTAAAGCCCTCAATACGAAATACCTGTGTATTAGGGGAAAATCGATTGCTCTAAACATATTGAAATCTTCAAGGCAAGGTATTTGGAAAGTGTAAAATCTTATCATGAAATCAATAAAAAAAACGTCGTTTTGGACACTTTATAGCAATAAAATATCTCAGCGTTTTTGCTTCGCCTTCTCTTATATTTCACCTTTCCGCACGTTTTCTGACCTTGTCCATCACAATCAGCAGTCGGTTGAACGACTTGGAAAAAAACTGGAGGCGTTTGAGAAAAAAAGATTTGTAGTTGATCCTAAGGATATCAGAAGTTATGGCAGTAATAATTAAAAAAAAAAACAAAAAAAAATTTAATAGTTATGCGGTTCACCATTCGTCGTCGAGGGATTTTTTGAAGAAGACATTTAAAGATATTTTGTCACTTTCAAATGAAGAGGCACATTGAAACTAGAGAGAGAATATTTTCGGCTACTCACATAAAACCATAAGAACGCAAACGATTAGGGACAACATGATTAGTTGGGCTACTACACACTAGCGTCACACCAGTTGTCAAAAATGTAATAAATTGCAGAAATAAAAAATACAGGGTGTCCATAAAATCCTTGTGCACTTTAAAACTGCAATAACTTAGGTTCTATGTGAGAGGTAAAAAATCTGTAAAATGCATTGGAAAGGTAATTTTTGTGATCAAGGTATGAAGATCGTTTAAAGAGAGGTTTTAAGGCGTAAACCGCACTTTTAACGTGCCCCCATAGAAAAATGAGAGAGCTGATCCGATTGTCCTCATTGGACAAATCAGATGAGCGACCTGGCTAAACAATTGACCCACCTCTGCCGATCCATCTGCTTGGGAAGACTTCTTTTAAAAATTGGCGAACGTTCCGGGCACGTTGTAGTAAACCGCGGTGATACTACAACGTGCTCGTCCCATCATCTCCAATCTCAGTCGGCATCAAATCTCTGCCCTCAACTCACTGAAACATGATGACTCCATCGTCAGCTTGCCGGCAGACAAAGGCAGTCGAACGGTCATTTTAAATGCCGTTCCGACTACAGCACGAAGGCCCTGTTACTTCTACAAGACACGTCCGTCTACGAAACCGTTCTTGCCTCTCCCGTCAAGATTTTAGAACGATGGGAGTCTGAAGCGAAAAGCTTGTCTACAGCTGGTTTCGTACGGGGAAGATCGCCGAGTCCGTATTGGCACCTACATGCCACCTGGCGCCAAATTCCGCAGCTCTGCGGACTACCAAAGGTACACAAGGAGGGTGTACTCTTACGATCCATCGTCTCCTGTTGTGGTTCGCCGATATACGAGCTATCCAAGTTTGTATCCGGCCTTCTCTCATCCTGGTAGGCAAGACTACCCGTACAGTTGCAAAGTTAAGTGAGGAATTCTTGGATCGAGTTAGCAGACTATCCATTTCAGATGACCAAATGATGGCCTCATTTGATGTACTGTCTGTCTTTACTTCAATCCTGGTACAACAAGCCATCACATGTGCAAAGGATCTTTTAGACAACGACCAGACACTAAGCAGCAGATCTTCTCTGACATCCGATGATATTTTCACCTTTAAATTGTGTCTGACTGGTGGTGCCATTATGTTTGGTGAGTCCATCTACCGGCAGATACACGCCATGGGTTCACTAGTTAGTTCAGTCACGGCAAACATCGCAATGGAGGAGCGAGGCGAACTATAGCCATAGCAGCTAATGCGCCAATAAACCATACAATAGAGGAGTTGGAAGGTCGTGCATTTGTGGATTTGCCAGATCCCATAGCCTTTTGGTGCTGGTACGTGGATAATGTGTTCGTGGTCATCCCTCGGGAGTCAGGAGACCGGCTCCTACATCACCTCAACTCTCTGTCGCTCTTCATTCAATTCACCATCGAACTGGAGTCGGGCAATGTCCGTCCTTTCTTAGACACCCTTGTCCGACGCGAGGGTTCGCTTTTAAAGACTTCAGTGTTTCGCAAGCCGATGTGTGCTGGCCAGTTTACCAACTACCGGTCAGCACATGCGCACAGCCATCTTTTCGGCACGGCGCCAGCCCTACTAACCCGTGTCTGGACCCACTCCGGTTTTGAGAATATTTAGGCACACTGAGGTTACTAAGATTAAGGCAGATCTGGCAAAGTGTGGATACCCTACAAGTACCCTGGATAGGTGCGACCTGCAAGCTCGTGGCCGTGTTGCCAACCGCAGGGCTCCTTACGCAGTGATGACCCCACCACGACTGTATTTATCCCGTACTATCTGAACCTGATGCAACAACTTTCTAGGGTCCTACAGGTTCGTGGGATAAAGTGTTTACAAGTTCCAGGGAGAAAGTTGCAATCCCTCGTCTCGAGGGTAAAAACACCAGTTCCCACCCCATAACAGAGTGGATTGGTGTACCGTATTTCCTGCCGTGATTGCACTGGCTGCTACGTTGGGGAAACTGGCAGAAGGCTCAGTAATCGAGTCTCTGAGCACAAGAAAGCCATTAAATTTCGGCGGACGTGGATCACTCAGCGATTGCTGAGCACTTCCAGTAAACCCAGCACAACGCCGTGACATTGAGATCACTGACCGATCCCGCAACTACCGTCGCCGTGTCTTATTGGAATCGCTCCACATCTCGTGTTGTAGCGGTTCGTACAACAAGAACAGAGGTTGTCACATCAACCCCATAACTAAGGCAACCATCCTCTTAGTTGACAAACGTTGGCACTCAGAGCATTCCCGAGTATTACAACTACAACCGCAAGCCTCCACTTCAACCAGCTAATTGTTGCAAGCATCTGTAGCACGCGATTCTCACCATGCATGACCATGGTACGCACGTGACGTTCTGTATTTTGCAATAACAGTTAATTATCACAACTGAGGAAGGACGACATCCGTCTGAAAGCTTGTGTGTATATTACATTTATTTTTTTTATTTTGTTCTATTAGTCATTAAACGATTTTAATCCAACAATGTATATTTATTTCCTGGTTTCCCAGTGACGCAGTATTATTGTTGTAACAAAAAAAAAAAAATAAATAATAAATAAATAAATAAAGAGTAATTAAAATACTCTCTTCAAAAATCTATGAATGCAAATAATTTTTTTTCGATGAGTTTCTTACTATTACCGGCGTGAAAATCGGAAGCTATAAAAGCACACAGTAAAATATTGTAATTATTAATAATTAAGCGAACATTGTTGAACAGAGAGGGAGCTACAGTCTTGTTTCGATTTTCATTTTAGCTTTAATAATAGTTCAAAACACTAATTTTTAAAAATGTACGAAGCAGATAAGTTGGAAATGATTCTGAATTTTGTTAAAATACCGAATATTTGCGATTTATCTTAAATACAGTAGCTCGGATTTAATTTGAATAATAAATCTTATTTGCTATCTTTTAGATAATTTGATGTATTTTAGATCAGAAATCTAAGCAAAATGGATGGAAATTTATTCGAATTAAATGTAGCTCTCATCCCATTTTATTCATCCACCGCTATCTCTGGCTGAAATAAAGAAAACGTCACGCTTCAGAGTGTGCTATGAAAGCACGACCGTGTTTAACAAGTCACTTTGTTCTACCTATCTCCGGAAGCTGTTCAGTTCATTGGTAGCACTCTTGAACCGTAGAATAACCCTATCTATAACGACCACGTCAGCAGATAGACATCGGTGCAACGATCAGAAAGGAAGAAAGGGAGAGAGTGAGATGGGGTAATTACTGATGTCGACTGATGGGGCACAGATACCAAGTAAAATGCTGTTCTCAGCAGCGCTTTATATCACGAGAAATTTCTTTGGCAGAGATACAACCTTCGTGTCTGCACCAGAGCCCTCAGTCATGACGTGTATTCGGCTGTCGTCTGAATGTGTTCTGTAAGATCATATCGAGTGGATATGCGGAGAAACGCGGAGAAATCGCAACCGCTTGTGGGTGCGACAGAGTTATTTTTATACTTGTAGAATAATCATAAAACACGTACGTAGTTACTAGTTTAAATTTATACTCGATATAACAGAAAAGCACCTTACGCATAGCGAGAACATTGATCCAGAGTTGCCCCTGTTTTTAATGCCAAGGAAACTCAGGTCAACTTAGGTTAACCAATTATTTTTTATTTTATTTTTTTATTTATTATAGTCTTTGGTGGTCCCTAGACATTTGTCCAAATTCGCCTAATATCACTGACTTTATTATACCTAAACAATCCTGGTAAAGAAAAAAATATATATATATAAAAAAAGTGTTAAGTTTGTGTAATGTGTAAGTGCGAGTTCATGTTATATACAGGGCACCCAGCCACCAGAGAGCAGCCACCACCCAGGATAACTGCTGCCCGATGCCCGTCTTTATGAACGTGGAGCAGGGCCTGGGTCTTTTATACTGTCTGTGCTAACCGCACAAAATTCCCGTACCCTCCGGTAGAAGTGCTAGACCAGAGGGTGCCAGCAATCCAGCCCCAAGTTGCCCAAGCCCGGGAGCCTGCATTAAAAAAAAAAAAAAAAAAAAAAAATATATATATATATATATATATATATATGTATGTATATATATGTATATATATAAATATATATACATATATATACATATATATGTAAAATAAATAATAAAAACACATAAATAAATAAATAAATAAATAATTTAAAAAATAATAAAAAAATAAAAAAATAATAAGTAATAATAAAAAAATATATATATATACATATTAATAATAAATCTCCCCTCCCCGCACAGGCATTCAGGAATCGAAATCTCCTACTCCTGTGGGCAGAGGGACAAAAAAAAAAGAAAAAAAAAGGACGCCATCCTGGACCACAATCCCGCACTTAGTTACTTACATAGTGCCAGCAAACACAACAAAAGGAAGAAAGAAAATAATAAATAAATATTAAAACAAAAAAAAAACCTCTACCCCCCACTCAAATCTACCCTGCAATTTATCCCGCACTAGGTTAATTTCCAGTGCCAGCAAAGAAAAAAATAAATAATAAATAATAATAATAATAAAACCATACTTCAAATCACTAATTACATTCTTTAATTCAGCTCTGTAATTCTCATACAACAAACAATCATATAATACATGGCACCAAGTTTCTTCATCACCACATACACATTAAGGGTTTGACTTTAAACCAAAATAATATAATTTACTATTCAAAGAACCAGGCCCTGTTAACAAAAAAAGAAGACTCCATGCTAGGAAAGAACCACTTATTCAGTTTAAAACATGCAAAAGAAACATTTGGAATAAAATGTCTGATGACCGCACCAGTAATACTATCCGCCCATCTGGCTTGCCAGATTTCCATTAACAGCATATATTCTTTTCTTTTCAACCTTAGGGTCAATGTTAAGGTCACATACAATGTTTAAACACGTGAAATTATTGTGCTTCCTAATATGGTAATAGAAAGCTCTATATATTATAAAAAGATCTAACGGCATGTGGGCCGACCGGGCTAGCCGGGTGGGTAAAGTGCTTGCTGGCAACCCAAAGGTAGCGGGTTTGAATCCCGCCTCGGGCTTGGATCAAAGTACTGCAAAAACCTTGGGAGGTGCATTATGGCCACAGAAGCTGATGCGCAAACAACTACAAAAAAAAACAAAAAAACGGCATGTGGCCCGCTAATACCTGCAGGGCATTTGTTGACACAGTTCTGCAAACCCTCTGAATTGCCAACAGCATTGTTCTTTGCACAGAATTTAACTTGGCTTTATACTTAATCTTATTCACACATGTTACCAACACTGTTGATACATAAGTCACTATTGGCAGAAAAACTGCCGTATAATAAAGATTTAAAACTGATCTACGTAACCCCCACTCTGATCTAGAAACCCGTATTACTGCTGCACTAAATCGCTTAATTTTATTCATCAAATAATGAAAATGTGGAACAAAAGTTAACCTAGCATCTAATAAAACATCTAGATACTTAACAAATTTAATTTGCTTACAATTTAACAAAATGTTTGGTGGTCGATTAATATCAAAGTGACCTTTAACTAACATCATAACTGTTTTTCCTTCTGAAACTGTTAATTTATTTACAATAGCCCATGATGTTAGACTCTGAAGAACCATTGCAGCCTTCTCTTCAATATCCCTTCTTGAGTTACCAGGCACACAGATAAGCAGGTCATCCGCAAATGCTATTTTATGGCAAACTGTTTGTCTCGATTTAAGCCATTGGTTCAGAACAAAATTCCAGAATAGGGGACCCAACACAGATCCCTGTGGGCATCCGCTAGACACTAATTTCCTGTAAGTTAAATGCTGTGCCCTTACAATTATCTGCCTTGAAGTTAAATAGCTTATGACAACCCTGTATATTTGGATCTGTCTTAACGAGTAGAGAATACTTTCGTGCCAGACTGAATCAAAAGCTCCCGGAAAGTCAATGAACAGAGCAAGAACATATTTACTATCTGCATTTTTAACGTAAAGCACCAAATCATTAATCGCGTCCTCAGTAGATTTGGATTTTCTAAAACCATACTGAAACGGCAACTCAATGTGGTGTAAATTCATAAAGTCACACTTAATCGCTGGAAAATCAATCTCTCAAACAACTTGCCTAGGTTAGGTAACAGCAAAATTGGTCGAAAGCTCTTGGGGCTTGTTTTTTCTTTACCTGGTTTTTGCAACAATTTCAGAAGGGCACATTTCCATAAAACAGGAAATGTGCCTTCCAATAAACATTTGTTATACATATTAAGCAGAACTAGAGGGTATATCTCTAATAATTTACTGATACTGTTGTTCTCAATTAAATCAATCCCCGGAGTTTTATCAACATTTATCTGTTTACTGACTACAAGTAACTCCTCTGCTGTAAAAAGAGAGATATCCTCATCGTTGACGTAATCTCTATTATCTGCTCTCAACTCACGCTGTTCAAGAGTATCATCACTTACACAATCCTCGGGAAACAGTTTGTCTATGGCAACTTTAATAGTGGTCTCCCAACTAACTGTTTCCTTACAATCTACTATTACTGTGTGAAATACATCCTGCTCTATCTTTTTATTAATAGTCAACTTATACAGTAGTCCCCAAGGGTTACTGTTTCCTGCAGTTCTTACCAAATTCTGCCATGATCTTAATTATGCTGATAAATAGCCCTATGATATTCCCTCCTTTTACACCTATATATTTCCTTATAATAGTTAGCCTCTTCTATATCACAAGACCTATATCTTTGAAATTGCTTCCTGGCCAAAAAACATCTCGCCTTAAAATTTTCAGTTGTTCAGACCACCATGGTACCTGCTTATCTGTGGCTTTCCTACGCCTAGCTGCATATTTCAAAGCTTTAAGAAGTACATTTTGAATATAAAACGCATATTCTGTGGCATTCATAGTGTTCAGAGCCAAATACTTATCATCACCAAAAACCAGTTGCAAGGATTCATTAAATTTTTCCCAATTTATCTTTTTGTATGCAAATCTCATCTTCAGATTAACCAAGGCAACTCAGGTCATAAGGCGGGTTTCTCTGCGAATGAAAAAAAAAAAAGGAAGGAATCTCAGAAAAACTCTCCAATTATCCCGCCATGCACAATAAAATAAAATGTTTCGTTACTCTGTGGTAGTGCCTCAACAGGCCTAACAGCAAGCTAATCAAATTAATAATCGACTGTGGTGTCATCTATCGGAGGAATAACATTTCAATCGTACTATTTATAAGCATTATTGTCCCCAGATGTTTTTCCTGGCGTGTACGTTTTGAAGGCTAACGTCTGAGTTGAGTTTTTGAAACCTCTTTATGAAATTCACTTTGAAATTGATTTAGAACACGGACACGCCTGTCTGTCTTTTATAAAAATTAGTGCCAGTCTTTTTGAGATAATTAATTGAAATCAACTTGTGGTGCCATTTGGGGTTGCCCTCTTTGGCACTTGTGAGCTTTGACACGAGCACGTTTAGGTTGTAGACCCATGCTTTATTCATACGGATGTGCCCATTACGTCCGTAAAAGTGTGTTAACGAACTAATTTGTGTGTTGTGCGGACTGAAAACCCCAGAACTCACAAGGAGAAATTCCCTCCAAATGAGATCGGTTAACTTGGTCCGATTGAAGAGGTTTTTAAGAATTCCTCCACACTCCAAAGGGAACCCAGACCTTTCTAAATGAGGGACAAGTGGCGAAACCACTAACAGTCATTGCGGTTTGCACCTTCCTGAAGAGACTCGTGTCTATTCTCAAAATACAGTAGTATTCAACTCTTGCACTTTGTTATTTTTTCAGTATTCCTTTGCCGTGATTTTATGAAAGAAGTAATTTGGTCAGCCAGTCACCAAAATTCAGAAAAAAAAAAAAAAAAAAAAAACTGACACATTAACGTAGGCTTCGTTATAAAGGTAGAACAAAAGAAGCGTGCTTTCTGCCTTTTCAGACATGGTGCATAATAGAATTTACTCCAGTCTCCTTTCGGAATTGCAGATTGAAATAAAATCAGGGTACTCTTCAAATTCTTCTCGTGTATTGTAAATTTGTTTTGGATCAGTAAGCATGACAGTTAAAAGGGGAGGTAGTGGAGAAACACATCCTGATCTCATAACGATGCTTTCATTTTGAAAAGAAGGCTAAGTATATTTTCTTGCGGAGGCGTAAAAAAGAAGTGCAGCTCCATTACGTTAGGCTGCTGAGTCCTGACTGAAGGAGAAGTGTGTGTGTGTGTGTGTGTGTGAGAGAGAGAGAGAGAGAGAGAGAGAGAGAGAGAGAGAGAGAGAGAGAGAGAATGAAATAAAAAGAAATAAAGAAAAGAGAAAGAAACAAAGAAGAAATGAAAAAAAAGAGAAAAAAACAAAAGAAACAGAAAAGAAAATAGAAAGAAAGAAAGAGATAAATAAAAAAAGAAAGTGAAGCCAAGAAATTAGAGCAACACAGAAAGAAAATTTTAAAAAATAAAAATAAAAAAGACAAAATTTTTATTTGAACAGTCGCTTGAAGATAATCTCGGATAACGTAGTTATCCAAAATTATCTTTCCTCATGCTTGTAATTACTTCAGAAACATTTCTAAGATTTCTGGCATTCGTCGTCATTAGGGCAAAGGTTACGCGCCATGTAGATTGCCTTTCTCTTGGCGGTTGAGCTTTATTTACAATAACAATGAAATTTCCAGCTTCCTTCCTCTTTCATATACCTTCGTTGGTTTAGCGATGACACGATTCATTAGGCAGCTTGCAATTCGCAATGTCAGTACAGCGCATGTGTAATTAAGATCGAAATAGGGCGCACTCCTGCTCAGTGCTGCGTTTGTCTTATAGGTTGCATTTAACAGCACAGAAGTTCCCTCTGGGTGAATTATTCCTAGTGCAATACCCTGAAAACTGTGCACAGTTGCTCGGAGTCAGCACCGAGGTAACTAATGCCATGTATATAACGATGGTCAGTTTCTTGTTTCGCTATGTGAAAAATCAGAGTTTCGGGGAAAGTATGCAACCCTCTCGCGATTTATATCCATTTTACTTTTTTTAAATTCCAAAAGGAGGTCATCTGACCAAATCACCATTAATTTTTATTAATAAGCGCGAAACGTTTTTATATTTACTCGGAAATATCTAAAGACTTGGTTTTCCTTTTGATCAGCAATACAGATTTTACATTTATTATGCAGTTAAACCTCAACTGCTAGCTATAAAATTTTAAAACATCATCTAGATGGATCTTTCAACATGATAATGCGCTTTCTATGAGGGAGGTTTTGGCAAAAGGAGATCACAGCTTGATCACCCATCTTACTCACCACATTTTACCCAGTGCGACTTCTTTTCTTTTTCTTAAGTCGAAAACTCGATGCAAGAAAATAAGATTGTCCACAACTGATAGAGAATGTGGGTTCCGAAGGGTATTTTTAAAGAATATTTAATTTAGTTTATTTTTTTAGTTTAAAGTGTACAGCTTCACACGGAAAGCACTTCGAAGGAGTAGAATGAATTTATATTGGTAAAGGAAAGCTCATTATAAAAGCAATTACTTTGTAATGTTATCTCGTACACCACAGTAGACATATCAAAACCTAATAGCAATCTGAAGCTGATATAAAAGAGTTGCATTACAAAGGCTTCTCATGTATCTCACCTGCTGAGCGCAATTCACCGACATTTGATTCTATCTGAATTTCTTTGGAAATCTTATAGCTAGGCAACGGAATTCAAATCTTGAAATCAGGGCACAAGAAACGAATCTGCGTGTCATGTCTGAAAGTCAGACTGCCCGAACTTATATGTAAATACGTAGCATGACGTCGCTATGGAAGTTTAATTCTATTGTGTTTCAAGAAATAAAGGAAATTTATTTAAGGTGAAGATAAGAAATCGAACACAGTATTATAAAAACATTGAATACTGGGGCAGCTTTTATTGTTCAATTCTAAGTTTGTTGGTTGCAGGCTATGTCCGTGAGTTTTTCCTTCCAGATGCTCCCGCTTTCCTTTAGCAAAAAGATAAAAGCAATCATTTTGTATATACAAGTTTCAAAAAGTTGGGAAATACAGAAACCGTTGCATAAACCTCATACGTCATACTTTTCAGCAATTCAGGTTCTATCACTTATGCTCAGTTAATTCACCAATTTTTATCTGCTCTTTTTGCCAGTTGAAGTCATTTAAGATATTACAATATCCGGACCAAGCAATATACGAATATAGCTTACGGATCAGTATACGGATACGGATGTTATTTGTTATAAATCTAATTATAATACCTAACAGTTGATCATAACAGAAATCTCAACAATTTAAATGTATTTTCCAAAGAATTTCTCAAAAACCAGTAAAACTGGTTTACCTGTAGAGTTCAGTAACTTCACTGTTTCTAGCCTGGATTGCATAAGGTTGGTTCCTTATTTGTCTCAGCTGGGCGAATCACTGTATAGGTGGAAAGTGAAAGTGAGAGTGTATTGATGTCTAGCGGCACCAGTGGTTTCCCCCATCTCCGCATTGGTTTCATTGTGGGTGTACCAGTTCTCTGGGAATGCCAGAGATTTAAAAGTGTGCGGCTTTGTATTTGTGTGATGTCATGTACCGTTGTTCATCTGGTCGTTTAGCCGCTGGACCCTTGCTGAGGCCCAACGTTGCCCCACTTTCGCCCCGTGGAGACAGATCAGGAACCCAGTAGGCGTAGTTACTCTGGCATGTCCTGCCGCGTAATTTCCTGAGATTTCGGAGGCTAGGACCTAAAAAAAAAAAAAAAAAAAAAAAAAAAATTTTTTTTTAATTGATCGATTGCGTGAGGGTGGTGTCGCTTGAATTTGAAAAGGCCAAAATACGGGCGAAAGGTGATTTGACATGTTTAAATTTAGGTGTGTGTGTGTGGGGCTTTCGCTGTTGTATAGATGGAGAGGGGAGGGAGACTGAAGAGTGGGGAAAGAAAGGCAATAAGTATGGGGCCAATAGAGAAGGTGGCCCCAGGTTTCAGTGAGACAGGCCCATGCACCACGAGAGAGGAAAAGTGGGGTGGCGAGGATACGGAAAAAACCGTCCCCAGGGAAATGTAATTCAAAGATGAAGGAGGCTAGGGTGCCCTCTTCAGGTCGCCATATGGCATTTGGCAGCTAAGCTGCACTTTGTTTCGTCATTTCTAGTTGGATCATTTATGGAACTAGCCCCGTCCTTGTATTTTCTTATTCTTGCTTTGGGTGTTTTCTTTGGGGAGATTGGTTCCTTATTTGTCTCAACTGGTGGCGAATCACTGTCAGCCAAGCGCTGCGTCTACCATCGTTGTTTGGCTAGGTCAAGTTATCTTAATTTGTGTTTAGTCAGTTGTCCTATCAGTTGATTTGCAAGTCGTCACATTAGTTCTCGGTGCTCGGGCGTCTGCTCAGAGGATGGCGCCTTTTATCAGTTCAGTAATGACCATATCTGGGACAGTGTCCTGGCCATGATTTCCATGGATCCTATTTTGTAATAATGAACTGTGGAATGTTTTCAGTCCTAGGTCACATAAAGGGTGTGTTCCCATCCTGGGTTGTAGAGTTGACTGGTCGTCCGTGCCTCATGTGCTTGGGTCGCACATAGGCGCAGGGTCTCATCTCGTTCATTGAGCACTCAGGAGGATTGATCATTGTAGTTGAGAGTCATACTCAATATTGTCTCATGGGATGTCTTGTCCTTGTGTTCTTTTGCTTATGACATTCTCTTCAGTGGATCTTCTCGTCAGTTCTTGATCGCATTTTGAATTCTTCTTCTTGTGAAGAGTTCATGGGCAAATCTGGACAGGATTTGGTATTCGTCCATTGAATCCAATAGGCGATGTTCTTGCCGTTGGGTTATGAATCTCAGTCTCGTTATGAAGATTCTCTGCAGGTCCTCTTATATGCGGCACTTGTACATCAGATGCTCCCAGCTTTCTCTTTCTCCAGAAGAACAGTTTGGATCTTGGAGTATACCCAGCATGGCGAGTTTGTCATTAAAGGGCCCATGGCCAGTCAGCATGAAGGTTGTGTAGAGGCCCAGGTGGAACCACACAGGCAACTTCGGGTAGGTTTTTTCTACAATGGAAATGAATTTCCTCGTTACCTCACCCTTGTGCAAGGTGGGCCATCTGGTCTGCCATTTGTTTCAGGTATGCCTGCAATCGTGCTTTCTCTTGCTTTTCTCTGTTTTCCGGTTCTATTGCATGCCCCAAGATGGTAATCCCTTTTGTTATGTAGTATGTTAGGCCACATCTAATGATTTCCAGGTCCAGTGGCAAGACTCCTACCAGAACCTGGAGTGGCTCTGTGCTGACTGTATTACAAGCCGCATTATGTTTAACAATATTGACCATTGTATTGAGTTAAGGATCCTTTTGTTGGTTACGGTCGTCATTTTGTGGTAGAATGTGGCAGCCGTGCATGTGATTATGGGGATAAAAGTGGCTTTGTAATAAAGAGCCAGTGTTCTTTTGTTTAGTCCCCAGTCTTGTCATGTGACTCGGGCTACCATGGCAGCATAGTTTCTAATTTTCTTTCTGAGTTGTTTGAGGTGTGGCCTGAACGTGAGCTGTGTGTCGAGGATTATACCAAGGTATCTCATTTGGGTGGTGAACCTGATTGCGGCTCCGTTTATTTTTATCTGTGGGGGTCTCCTTGGACTAAGGGTCCCCTGAGGAGTATAGACGTTTTGGTGGGCGATATTACCAGGTAGTTCGTTTCTGCTCATTCCTGTAGAGTGATGAGGGCTGTTTGCTGTGATTTTCAACTGGACTCTGGAGTTACCCACCACTATCAATATGAGGTTGTCAGCGAATGCCTGTGACTTGATGTCTCCCAGGTCGATACGAAGGAACTCATTGAAGACGAAAATCCACAACAGTGGGCCCAAACCTGACCCTTGCGGACATCGTCTGTGTACTTCTTTGACTAATTTTGGTAAGGGGTTATAAATAAAATAAATAAATTTTCTGTTTATACTCCAGGATGACCAAACAGTCAGAGGTTTCTATCTTTTGCTGTGAGAGGCAGGAGCTGATGGCATGAAAGAGGTTTGTTGGAGTTTGCACCTGTCAGAGCCTGCAAAGGACCCTCGGCCACCAGAGGGAGTTGAATGCCCTGGCAAAGTCCACTGAAATATCCAGGAAGTATTTGCTGTGGCATTCTTCCACTGCAATGAGGAGATTCCCCACGGAATCTGTAGTGGAGGATCCAGACTTGAAGCCATATTGGTTTGGTGCATTTAAGTCCGCTGCTGTATAGTGTTGCTGTAGTCGCTTGTGTAGGAGTCTTTCATAGAGTTTACTTGCCACGGTTAGGAGCAGTATTAGCCTATATGATTCTGGTTGCTCAGGGTTCTTGCCAGGATTTTTGAAAATTAATTTTAGACTAGGTTGGGTGCCAATTCAACTACTCGCTTGATGATCTCAGGTTCCATCTGGTCTGTGCCAGGGCACTTTCTGTTTCTAATCCTTGCTGCCGCCTGCTGCAGCTCTTCCAAGGTGAAGGAGGGTTCCTGTGCTTCTGGATCATAGTTATCGTTCTGGTGGCAGAGTTCTCGCTGTTGTTCATTTCTCAGTGCCACTTGCTTCCTGTAGATAGTAACCAGGATGTTGTTTATCAATTGTTCCCATATAGTGGTTAGCGGGCTTTGGGGAGTTCTTGTTGTCGCGAGTACCTCGCCTCTAGGGAGTTTGTTGTTGTGACCTTGTACACCACTCCCAGGGGTCGTTGTTTTCACTAGTTGTTCCCATGCATTTCTTTTACTTCTCTGAATCTTGTCTGTATACTGGTTTCTTGCTGTCCTGTGCCTCCACCTCATTTGCTGGCCATGTTCTGCAGGCTCACTGGAAGTCCTTTCTTCTTGTTGTTACTTCCTTTCTTAATTCCTGTAGCTCCCGGGATCACCATGGGACCATTCCGGGCATAGGATTTTTTCTTTTTATTGCAATTTGGGTGACATTTGTTATGAGATCCGTAGTCTTTTGTTGCCGGGCATCCGGCTCAGTCTCCGCTTGGATTTCTTAATATTCTAGGGTGGATTGCTTCAGTGAGCGTTTCTTCAAAGAGGTTCCAATCAGCTTTGTTGAAGGCGAAACTATTGAGCTTGATGCCTAGTTGCTAAAATTCTGGCAAGGTTTCTTTTGATTCGGAAGGTGATTACCTAGTCTGATGTGGTTCAGGAGTTCTCCAGTTTGCAACATGTGAGACCAAATTGGGTCCCTCTTCTATCCTCCGTGGTGTTGTACCATGTAGTCGATCAGCAGTTGAAGTATGATCCAATGTTTATTTTTTGGTCTGGTAATATGTCTAGGAGGTGCTGCAGGTAGTTCGTAACTGGAGTGATATCAACTTTTTCAATTGGAGTTTGTTCCATCATGACTTCCACAGATTGGCTTTGTGAGTCATTTGGGTCGATATGCAGGAACTCGTGACATTCTGAGACTGCCGCCTGCTGCAGCTCTTCCAAGGTGAAGGAGGGTTCCTGTGCTTCTGGATCATAGTTATCATTCTACAATTTCATTTTCCATTTTGTAAAGTTTCTGGATTAACGAGGTTGTCCGAATTAACGGTTCCTAGTCGTATTACTTTGTTAGGGGTTCCAAGAGCTGCTGAAGGGTTCAAACCACAAGTCAGTGGGTATATTTGTTGCCCTGTAATCAACGGGCGAAGTTTGGGCTCTCCCCAGTTACTCTGTATAGTATGCAGCAGTCAACGTCACAGCTGAAGGAGTAGATGTTAACTCACTAATCCCTGCGCTGGAGGGGAATGCTACACATTCCGTTGTCACACAAGCCTCCTAAGTCAAGTGCAGGATATTTGCGTGGCAACCACAGTATAATTGATGCCTCACTATAGCCCTGCTATCAGCCGCATGGTGACCAGTATGATCTGACAACAAAGGATATAGATAAAAAAACGTAAATAACCTGCAAAGTTCCCAGTAAATAAGCAAGTTTCTCACCCTGAGACCCATTGCAGTAGTTCTATTAAAGAGTACACTTTTCATAAACTAGTAGGCACTGTAACCACATATTCATGAACAAAATCCAGGAAAGCAGAAAACGTGCGTCCACACTGGACGACGGCCATGCTGAGCACCAGGTTTAGTGGAAAGATATAAAACAATATTTACCATTCAGACAGTCACGCTCATAACACTGTCTTTTCAAGTAGGGGGAAGGCAACTGCGTAATACGCCTATTGACTTCAATATGTACGTTCTACCTTTCCGTCTACATGTAAAACGACCTCTAATGAATGGGTTTTCATGAAATTTAATATTTGACTCTTTTAGAAAGTTTTGCGTTTGAAATTTCCTTGAAATTGGACAAACAGAAATGTAACGGTTATTTTTGTTTCGTATCTCGAATTATTTATACTACAATTAGCCAAAGTGCTGAAAATTCAGTTTACAGCTGGGTGCGGATTGTAGGAATGAATTGGAAATATGGATTATACCAGAAAAGAAATAAAATATCGAAGCAACGAAAAGAACCATATATGTAGTTATTGTAACATGGATAAACATACACTGAGTGATCACTGAATTATGACCACTACCTAATACTTTGTAGGTCCTCCTTTTGCCCTCAGTACAGCAGCTATTCGACGTGGCATTGATTCAACAAGATGGCGGAAGCGTTTGGGAGGTATGGCCAACCAAGCTGTGTGTGATGTGGCCAGCAATGCAGGTATGGAGGTGATTGGTGTATAAAGAGACGCCTGATATACCTTTCCATAGTGTCCCACAAGTGCTCTATGGGATTGATATCGGGGGAAGTTCGGAGGCCAATCGATATGCTGGAAGTCAGAACTGTTCCTCAAACCATTCGTGCATAACAAGTGCCCGATGGCTCGGCACATTGTTATCTTGGAAGACATCATCGCCATTCAGGAAAAAGTGTAACATAGCAGGGTGAACGCAGTCAGCAAGCAGTTGACGATAGCGGAGACCACTGATACGTTGTTCCACAAGCACTATGGGTCCAGGTTCCTGCCAGTGAAACATGTCCCACACCATACAACCGCCTCCACCGGCCTGCACTTTTGATACCATGCATGATGGATCAAGAGCCTCATGTTGTTGACGCCAAATCCGTATAGGACCATCCATAGTGTGGAGTAAATAACATGACTCATCCGACCAGCACACCTTCTTCCAGTCTTCTAACGTCCAACTTGCATGCTCTTTGTACCAGGCGAGTCTTTTACGCCGATGAACCTTGGTCAGGAGAGGATGCCGTAGGGGTCGTCTGCTGGTAGAGTCCATATGTGCGAGTGTGAGATGCATGGTCATGGCAGATATTGTTCCGGGTTGGCCCATGTTGTATTGGGTAGTCAACTCTTCAACAGTGCTGCGCCTGTTCGCCTGTACGGGTCATCGGACCCGGCGCTCACTTCTAACGTCAACCTTTCGCTGACCTTTGCAGTTTTCCGTTGAGTCGTTGTTTGACCATTTTGACGCCAATTCTGCTACATTTTAACTACGGTGGCTCTCGAACACCCCACCAGTTCAGCCGTTTGGGAAATCGAGGCACTAGCTCGTTGAGCACCCACAATCTGTCCTTTATCAAAGTTCGATAAATCCTTGCTTTTACCCATCACGCTCGAAATTTTACTACCTACTGAACCAATGACACCTTATTTATGCTACGTAGGTTGACTAACTCCGCACTCTAGTACCTCACGTGGTCAACGGGTAGCATTCAGTTTTCATAGGGATGGTCATAATTTAGTGATCACTGTGTATATTCAAAGAGATTATATACGTGAGATTATATCTCTTCAAGCTTAACCCTATTCTGGATTGCAGAAATTTTACTCATTAAAATCGAATGATAGATTGCAACTATGATGCTTTTATATTCTTGGATTAGTGGATGTAATAAAATTAATTATTATATTATGTTATTAATTATATTTATTATTATATAATAAAAATTTAATATTAATTAATAATTATTATTATATAAAAGAATTGATAATTTAATAAAAGAATTTTTTGTTTTTGCTACATCGTACAAAATTACAAATTACAATGTCCAGTTATCTTAATTAGAGGGCGCTGCGGCAGCTGCTTCTTTTTCGCTAGCTATACCCGTTTCGCTAGTTCTATGTAGTTTCTGTCGAAGTCAAAGATAAAAAATAAAAAGTACCGTCTTTAAAGAGCCATTTTCTTGTGTTTTAAGTCACCCTAATTATATTACACAACTTACTTTCATTAAATCGAACCAACTGTTAAATACGTGCAATCCCTTGATCTAATTATTCTTCCGCTTTGTCGAATCACTTAGGCCTAAGCCTATTATGGTGATATTGCCTCCATTGCGTTGTACGCTTCGAAGGGTTTGTATTTAATTTCTGTTGCAGTTTATAGCGAGCACTGCGCGTTCACAGAGAAATGAACTGACCTCGTGCACATGCAAAGAACAGTAACTCAATTGAATGCAACGATGAATCTAGTAGATACGGAAATGAGATTTATTTTTTCTTGGTCTGTTCGGCCCGCCATATAAATGACTGCAACGGTTGCTTAGTCATCTGTCAAAATGATATTGCCACATATTTTCCTGTATTGTTTTGTTTTTCTCTTCTCAGCACTACACGATATTAAAGGAGTGATGTCTAGGCGCCACCTAGCGTTGTGCATTGTATCCGAGAATTCAGGACTTCTTTCACAGTCAGGATAAATAAGGAATTCGTTGATAGTAACAACCCGCAATTTTTCTTTCTTTCACCCCTACAGGTTATTGGAACTATCAACGTAAAACAAAGCTCCTTGAACTTAACGAGAGACTTGAATTCAATGTAAACAAACAATGTCTTATTTTGGAACGTGCATTTTGAAATATTTCAAGATTCCCAAAATTTAAAGAATTCTCAACATTAAAAAGAATTAACCGCCCCCCCCCCCCAGTGTTTAGAGTGGGGGTTTAAATGTATATGAGTAAGTATCGCCTCAAATTATCCAGTGTGTACTGAAACCATTTGGTTGAGTTTTAATTAAGGACCGAAATTTCAGAATAAACCGCTGATCTAGATGAATGCCAAGTTATAAATCTACGGACATATACACATGACGCATTATTGTGAAACCCACCCTAAAAGTAACTTTTTGTTTAAAAAATTAATTAACTTGTTCATCTTTAAAATTTAAAACTTTGTAACTTGGATTCTTTTTTAATTATCCTTACAAGATTCATGTTTCCGATTTTTTGTTTTCTTTTTTTTTTTTTTTTCTGTAATTATCTGGAACAATTCGAAAGAGAGACGCAGAGAAGCAGCTGAGGGAAAGCAGAGATAACACCATTAGCGCTCAGTAGGTTTCACTACACCTGAACAGGCTTTACCTGCTCCTATCTGATAACAAAGGTGATTAAAGAGAACGGCAATGCCTCTTGCGCACTACAGCTGACTCATCATTATACCTGACACCTAAGGGGAGTAACAGCAGCTTGGCTGGAGGCACTGTCACACACGTGGCTGAAGGGTTTTAATTAAGTATCTACACATCATTTTCTGAATAATAAAAGTAGTCGGCAGGTGTATACAAGTTTGGGCCTGAAGAAATAATTGACTTTTGCGATCCAATACCACCTGATAACATACAGAATACTGCATGACATCGGAAGTAACATTCCGTACAATTCAGAGTTTATATTGCTTTGTAATAAGCAATTTAAATGATGGTGAGAAATTACACTCTTAAACGCCAGAATGCAAATCCTCTGTTGCCACAGGAAAATTAAAATTCAGTCCACTGCCCACAAATCTGCAACCCGACCTTTTGAGCGATTATTTGAACAGGTCTGCGACGATCGTACACACTAATGCATTCGTTTCTCATCTCTTGTGGATATTCGAGCACGATGTGTATATCTGCAATACTTACAGTATCTTAACGCACTATAATAATTCCTAACGAAAGCTTAGCTTGGTTGGACATTAAGAAGAAGCCGACTGAATTCGTGACAGACCTCCCGCCGACTTCTAGCGTTAGAACCGGGCAGTAATGTCAGCTGAGTTTTCTATTGAACTGTGTAAACCAGGGGGGGGGGGCAACTTAATTTGTGATGCGATCGACATTTTTCCTTCAAAATGTGCCGCGATCTACCATCTCAAGAATTTCATTGTACGTGGTTAAAAAAGTTAATCAACACATATTGAAAAATGTTGTTTATAAATTTTAAAATTAAATACACCTCAGAATTCTTATTTTATAGTCATACGTATTTAAATTTTTAATTTATGTGAAATTTGTGTCTTTATGTCATCTGCCAAGTTTTCAAAATCGGGGATATACTGTGATAAGGGCCACTAGCATAGCTACCCTTTTTCGGGCCCGGAGGTAAATAACATGTTCGGGCCACTACTTAATGAAAATTGCAAAACAAGGAGATAGCCAAAGATGCTGTGCCCCTAAAGGGCCTGGGCCCGGAGGCAATTGCCTTGCCTGCCTACATGGTAGCTACGCCACTGATAAGGCCAACCGTAAAGAATCTTCTGTATGCAAGTCCGTAAGAGAACAGCGATTCTTCGTCTTTGTTTGTTTAAAATACGAAAAGGACGATTCACACAGATATGTGGAACCAAAACAGGAATTTAAAAGTTCACTGCATTTTTTTACATTTGGGTACTTTACCCAGCAAACATATTTCCAAGTCTTTTTCTGATGGTCTGGCTTTTAGGAAGATATCGTTTCGCAATGTAATAATTTCATTTTCAAGTAATATTTTCTCCATGTGAAAAATCGCAGCGATTTTTTCTGCAATTTATTTCGTATCTAAGTGGACATTAAATGGATAAGAAATATATTGAACGATGTCTTCAATTGTTTTAAAACCACTGAATCTGGTTTCAAAATCGTCCACAACATTCTCAATTTGAGAAACATATTTCTCACTATTAAATTCAAAAACAGGATATTTTTGCAAATGATCTTGCATATTTGCAAAATGGTCGAATTTGTTTTCTTTAAGATCCTTAGCCATTGCTAAAAATTCATATTTATATGTAGAAATACTTCTAATTATGTAACCCACATTTCTATATTTTCCTTGTAATTTCAAATTCAGATCACTTAATTTACTGGTAAAATCTGCCAAAAAAGCCAGACCACACAACCACTCTGTATCTTGTAGCTGCTGATAATCATCTCCAGTTTGATCAACAATTTTTTTAATTTCATTCAGCAAATTTCGAAATCTCTGTAAAAACTTACTCCGACTCAACGACCTCGCGTCTGTGTGTGATATCAGATCTGGTTCATTTTATCGAGTCGCATTTTGAAAAGTCTCCTTTGAAGAAATTGTTCTCTGATGGAATTCACAATTTTAAAAGCTATGTCCATAACACTTTTAGTATTTAAGTATTTAATCTTTTGCTAGCCAATAAAATATGATACAGTACTGTGGTAACTCAAAAAATTAGGGAATTCATCATCCTTTTGGCACAGTCGATGAATCCGTTAAGATACCCCATCATTGCTTTAGCTCCACCTGTTGTTATTGATACGAGCTTAAATAATGGTAATTTATTTTTTTCAATAAAATTTTTGAATGCGTTAAATATATCAAGACCTCTAGTTCTTTCTTTTAACGAAACCATACCCAGCAATTCTTCTCTAGTGGCAGAATCATCGAAACCCAGACGAATAAAAACGAGTAATTGAATTGTATCACTGACATTTGTATCATCCAGTTGTAAAAAAAAAAAAAAAGGACACACACAATTGTTTACTCATTTGTTTACTCGAAATTGTTTGAAATTGTTTACTCGAAATACTGTGATGCGTCGCATCACAGTATTTCGAGATAATTCCAGACCTTGAAAAGTACTTTTAATTTCATTTTTCCTTAAAATTTTCAAAAAGAGAATCTGTTATTTCTAAAAATGCGTATTTGATGAATTGACCATCAGAAAATGATTTGCATTTTTTTTGCAAGATGATGCAATAGCTACTGCTTTAGATTGTAAATTAGGTGTCGCGAATAAATTGTGCGAATAATCTGGATTTAAGTTCTTTTAATTTATTTTTTCTAAGGTCACTATTAGGCGAAAAATCCGATTAGTATTTACCATGGAGTGCGCTGAAGTGCCTTTCTAAATTTCCTTTTTTGGGTATGGCCACGGAAGCATTGCAAATCAAACAACATTTTTCTTTTATCATTACAAAAAAGTATTCTAGTTCCCACTCTTGATGAAAATTATACGTTTTACTCTTTTTCGTAGTATTCATTTTAAGTCAAATATTAAAGTAACGTATAAGTACTGTCCGGCTATTTATATTAAGTAAGGTAAATAAGGATTCGACGCATACACTATGCTGCTCTCCACAACGAAACTGCGTGAATTTTCACTAAAAAGCGCACTGGCTGCGCAGCAACAAGAGTGGTCATGTGGTTCAACGGATTTGTAATAAGCGTATGCAGTGGGACACATAATAATAATAATAATATTTAGATTTTGACTAATTTGTTTTTTATATATATTTAAAATTCGTGATCGACCAAAATTAAAACCGCGATCGACTTGTTGGCCACCCCTGGTGTAGACTAACATTCTTACTTCTGAATAAGTACTGCTGCTGAAACTGACTTCCTTTTCAACGCCATAAAGAAATTAAATGGTCTTGAAAGACTAAAGAGTACATTTATGCCACTGTCATCTTTAGACATTCGTGTTTGAGAGTCGATTTGATTAAATTTGGAAGAATGCTAATGACCTAAGAGGAACAGATCTGTTTTCAGTATGCAATATACCTGCTGATTTCATATGCTGATTTATACACATATATATAAATGACGCAAGGAATTTTTATGGGCTTCTTTTCCCAGCGTGGCTGATTTAGTCGATCTCAGGAGAGGGCTGCATGGTTTTTTGCTCCCAGAAATTCAGGGGGTTTTGTCCTGCAAACCGAACAAATAATATACGAATTTACAGAAAAGATACACTAATGCTCCATAACGTTAGTTTTATATATTTAGTTTTAATCCCTGAACAGCGTTTACACTGGGAGGGTAGTTACGTTGGCACTTAACACCCGGCGCCTCCGTAGCCAGGTGGGAAGGAGCAGCAGTGCGTAGCACACGCTTCTTAATTAGACCGGGGTTCGAGCCCATCACCACCAAATACAGAGGATGCAGAAAGGTCAGGGAATGACCACCGCATATCCCGGAGCAATATGGCCTTAGTTGCTAATGCTCCTAAAAACCAGATAACAAACTTAACACACGCCTAACCTAAAAGCAGCGCAAAAGATCACTCAGTTCTCGACCGAACTTGTTGCTAAGTTCCATGTTTGGATCATCACAAACTAGAATGATCGTCCCTTCAAATGTGTTTCAGTCATCCCTTTTGATTTCTTCTTTTTCTCATTTTATACGTGCCTCTGCGTTCGTTATAAAAAAAAAAATATTTTATTTAATACGGGCAGTCTCCGATTTAAGTCATTCTGAATTAACCCTTCGATATAATTGTTTATAGCTTTAAACTTTTAAATTCCAAATTTAGAAACTTTCACTGCTCTCCCCTTGTCAAGAAGTACTGTAAAGACTCTTGTCCATTTTAGACACGCGTAAAAATACTTTGCTACAAAAGACTGCGATCTGGTGGAAATTATGTTTGTGGCACAAGAGCTAGCGTTAGTAGGGTTGGCACTCCCTTGCCCGTTTTAGACGAACGACCCCTTTTCCTAGTTAGCAGCTGGTTGAGAATTGTTTGCATAAATGGACAGTTTGTTAATCAGCAGATGAACTGCAAAGACAACTACGATTAGTCAAGTTGCAGGTGTAAAGTAGTCTTGTGTGTTCGGTAATCAGTGTCTAATATAAGCAACCCAGTCAATGCTTCATGACTTGCAGTTCTGCACCGTGAAAACCTTGCGTTCTAATGAGGGCTCTCAAAACTTTTATTTATCATTCTTAAATATTTTACTATACTTAGATAATATTTCGATTATTATTTTTTCCCCTCTTCTTATTTATATAAATTTTGCTATCTGTTAAACGTATTCTTATTGCATTCGAAACTAGAGTTTAAGTATGATTAATTACATCGTTGCGTGACTGAATACAATTTTAGCGAAAGACTTTGAATGGCTTCCGCCGTGCATAAGAGTTTGAAAAAAAAAAATATATATTTTGCTAGTAAGACTTATCTGTTGGAATCTTAAAGAGAAATGAATATTTCTTTCCAAGTATACGATGAAAGGCATCTCAACTTGGAAGGGGAATACACATAAACAATATTATATACATACGAAACGATAATACGATATTCAGTAATGCGCATGCGCGAATGTTCCACACGCTTATAAGTTACGTAGCTAGCAATTTCGACAGGTAGAAGAGAAGTGTA
The DNA here is from genome assembly GCF_048544385.1 of Mastigoproctus giganteus. NCBI lineage: Eukaryota > Metazoa > Arthropoda > Arachnida > Uropygi > Thelyphonidae > Mastigoproctus > Mastigoproctus giganteus. Next base: position 224,314,019 of record NC_143581.1, on the reverse strand, counting down.
ATCTTTCGAAGAGAGAAGGTTTTGCGGAATAAACTAGTTGCAATGCATTTGCATGTAATGAATACGCTAAGGACAATGTAATAGCCAATTAATTCACCTTATTCGAATTCATGTTGATACATCAGAACATTATAAATCAAACTGTCTCTAAAAGAGAAGATAAACGGTGCCTAGCAGAAGGTAGCCTCATTATTTCAGTTAGCAACCATTCCATTACTGCGTACAACAGCATTAAATTCATATTGCCCTTTAAAAAATAAAATGAAAATAAACCCATCGCGGCTTGGTTTTTTCAGCAACGGCTGAAAGTTTTCCCAGTATTTTACCGAGTACTGACTTTAGTGACCTTACGGAAAATAAGAAATTTTTCCTCAAAGAAACTAGTTTTTAACCTGTAAACATACAAACCGACTTTGAGAATACGTACAGTTAACAAACTCGTTTTATAAAACTATTCCGACATTGCACTCTCCCTCCCCACCTCTGTCATCAGTGGCTTTCATTTCGAAAAGCTCAATTACAAGCTTATATAAAGCAGGTTAGAAGAAAGTACTCAACGTCGAGCCAACCACTTCCTTCCCATGATGTAAGCAAAAAATCAAAGTAACCGTGCATAAAATCACGGACACATTCAATAGTGGGCCAATATCAACCAGCAACATGCGCCGAAATTAGGCGATGATGGGAATGTACAGCTGGTATTGGCTTCTTGTTACTGAGCAGAACAGATGTATAATGCAAAAAAATAAATATAAATAAATAAATAATAATAAATAAATAAAATAAAATAAAAAATTGTCATATTAGAGTTTCACAGAAAACAGTGTTATCTGCCCATGTGTGATATTTCCATAAATCGTGTGTTCTCTGGTGGGTTTGCCTGTTTTGCTGGACGAAACACCCTAGTTTCCGTGAGAAAAACCATATCCTCTTAAGATATAACTACAACTAATATCCTTTCCTGGGATCGACTAATTCAGCCGTGGAGTGAAAAAAAAACTCATAAAAGTTACTCGAATCGTTCACGGGATTCGAACCAGATCCTTTTCCACCCAGTATGGGAGGACGGTGATTATAACCTCTGCTTACTGCATGGACATGTAGCCATGTGCAGTGGTGTCATGACCAGCAACAGTGGTTGCTGGAGTGGTATAATTCTGGAAAACGTATAATTCTGTCTGACATATCCCTTTTCACATCCAGAATACGTCATGTTGTCCTTTGCCGCCCAGACTTGTAGCAGCGGTTAATGATTCCACAGTGACTGAAAAAAAAAAAAAAGTTTTATTGGGGTTTTACTCTCACTGACCTCAGAGAAAACAGTAATTTTTCCTTGAAGTACCTAACAAAGACGTACCATGCCACGAAAACATTACCTGAAATGGTTTCATAGGAAGGTACTGGTCTTTGAGTGCTTTGCTCTGCCTGCATTTGTGCCCAGATGGGAAATGGATATTCTAGAAGAAAATGCCACCACATACAAAGATTGTCCAGGTATGGATCGAAAAGCATTTTGAATATATGAACGCCATTTACCTTGGCCCATACCTTAGATTTCTCTTCAGTCCATTCCTGGACTGAAGAGCAGTTCGAATACATAAGCCATCTACCTTGGTTCGCACGCTCCTTATTGTAAGATGTAAAATCTTACAAATATAATATTTTGTGGAGGAGGGAGATTAGTTTAAAGTAAAACTTATAATAAAGCAATATGGGGGAGCGGAACATTACAAGTCAAGAATCACTGGCAAGGATTAAATTAGACAACGTCTATACAAGGGGAGCGGTAGGCTGAAAAGCTATTAGCAACCTGGGTAAACTCGACTCCCAGCTCACACAGGCAAACCAGAACAATAGAAACGAGTAGCAACTGCTATTAGTAGAAGGTGTCAACTCTGGTAAACAATGGCGCGGTGGACCATGTATTGTTGGGACATTTCTTTAATCGGTGACACCTGAAGAGGAGACAAACGGTAAAAACGGAACAAATGCTGGGAAAAACGGAACAAATGCTGGGAATTAGATTTAAGTCTGTCTGGCTGGCAGTGATGGCAAGTTTTATAGATCGTGGGAAATTAGTCTGCTAAAGTATAACTATAAGCGGCTGACTTCAAAGGTACAGACAGCCTGAGAAATTTTACAAACTTCTTAAAATAAGAAGTTAGATCGAGCAATAAGGAATCAGCTTGAGAAAATAAAACGGCAAATAAGAACAGAGAGAAAGTTGAGAAAATGAGTAAGATTGGTTAAACTGAAAACTAGGGCGGTACAGAAATTGAGATGAACAAAAAGTGAGTGAACAGGGGGGAGACAGACACAGATCCCCGAGTTGAGTTGTGTGGGTGTGTATGGAAATGAGTTAGGGGAGACACAGTTGAAGTTTTAAGTTTTGTGTTAGAAAATGTGAAAAGAGACACAGATCCCCGAGTTGAGTTTTGTGGGTGTTTAGGAAAATGGGTTAGTGGGATTCTAAGTTGAGTTTTTGTTGGTGCTAGGGAAAATGAAATAGTCAGTGGACACAGCAGTCGAGATAAGTAAAATGAGTTAGTAACATGGACAGTTGAGGGTTCTGTTGTGGTAGAAAATATGTGTCAGTTAACAGTTGAGTGTTTGGTCGTGGTGGGAAAAGAGAAGGGTAGCGCCCTGGGAAGTTTTCTTCTTGAAAGAGTTCTTAATAGGTGGAGCGGAAAAACGAGGGTAGCACCCTATGAGTTTTTCCTTGTGATAAGTTTTAATAAAGTGGAGTGGAGAAGGAGTTAGAGTGAGATGCCCTATGAGTTTTCCTTGTGATAAGTTTTAATAAAGTGGAGAGGAGAAGGAGTTAGTGTGAGATGCCCTATGAGTTTTCCTTGTGATAGGTTTTAATAAAGTGGAGTGGAGAAGGAGTTAGTGTGAGATGCCCTATGAGTTTTCCTTGTGATAGGTTTAATAAGGTGGAGAGAAAGGGAGCGAAATCCGCAGAATCAGTAGCTCGAGAGAAAGGAGCGAAAATGCGAAATTAGTAGCTCGATGAGAAGGAAGGAAGCAGCGAATGGATGGTAGCCCGAATAAGGTGGAGAAAGAACGTCAGTCCCATGCAGCCAAGAGTTCCTAAAAAAATTATCTGTAGCAAATTCAGGTGAAAGCAGATGAAGGAGATCCTCAGTGAGCCAAAAATGGAAGTTTGAAACCGCCCCGGAAAGCTAAGGAAAGAAAAAAAGATAATAGTAAGTACTGTAAGTTAACAAGGACTGTTAGTGAAACAGTATAGTGATTAATTAATGAAAAACAGAGATAGCACTAGAAGTAAATTGATAGATAAATTATCTCTTAAGTAAAATATATATATACTAACAGAGTTTAATTAATTCAAAAAGGTTATTGTAAAATGCAAGAGAAACGAAAGATAAGTAATAGATTAAATTGTTGTTCAGATGATTATAATATGTTAGAAGGATAATTGAACTATATAAAAAACCTTGAATGTTTTAAGGACAGATAATTGAATCCTATGAGAAGTTTTGATTATGTTTTAAGGATCGATAATTGAATATAGTGTTTGTATTAATGAAGAATTGTTGGTCCAACTGAAAGACTAATAACAAACAGAGACTTTGGGAAAGTTAAGATTGGTCTTCAGTGTATTGTAACAGAATGGTGAGAACACAGAGCATAATTATGAAAGTAGCATATTGATTGTTAATATAAGAATAATATATGCAAGGTATCCTTGACTTAACCTTGTATGCATATTACATGATTTTTATTCAATTGTATATTATGTTGTATATATAAGTGTAAATAAACTATGTTATGTTATATATTAATGTGTGTGTTGTTTGTCATTCCTGAGCACTCAGCCTTTCCGAAGGGAATTATACACAATTGAGAAGTTCCCACGAATCTGGAATTCTCCTAGGAAGTAAAGTCAGATGCATAAGTGGGGGAAATAAGAATAAAGTGGACAAACACATAATAGGAACAAAACGAAATAAGAATAAGAAACAAGGAACTATATAAGTAATAAAATAGTTCCCATCATCATCATTTTATATTCCACCCCCCACATTATATTTGAATCCCCATTCGAGAGCCACCGTAGACCTTGGTTCAAGCTCACCTACTAAATACGGTGACGTCCTTGTATTCTCTTTATTTTGTGAACTCATCTGACCTCATTCGGCTGTCCCGGAGTATAAACAGAAAATTTATTTTTATTTTACAATTTGGGGCGACGCAGAGAGCAACATCTAACGTCGAATATGAGAAGCTGAAGTGCAGGAACGGACTACCGCCACGAGGGATGTGGAGGTTATTGCTTTCATTGCTGTATAGGAGCACTCATTACTAGTTGCATTTTGTAATATTTTGGGAAAGCCGTATCTAAGAATCTTAACGCAATTTTGATGCTACGAGAACTACCTGTATTGCCAATTATGGCATCAAGCTTATTTCCTAAATAGTGATGATCAGGAAGAGGAAGAGGAAGAGGAAATGGAGACTTTCCTAGGAGAGTGACTGTATTTTCCTAAATTCTGAAAAAAATGTTTTGTCTTCTTGAAGTTATACTTACGTCTTTGAGGGAGAAAAAATAATAACAGAAATATTTCAAACAGAACACAAACGAAGGTTTATTTATTTTAAGCATCAATAGGATGTCACCTAGTGCACGTTGAGATATAGATAATGACTAGTTTTCTTTAATGATTGAAGTGTTGGACGATAATAAACTTTGCTCTTTTTGCGATAACATAACATTGCATGGTGAAGACACACATGAACTTTTCCATTAATCTAAGTTTGGATATTTCGAGTTAGAGATTGCAAGTTTACTTTTGCAGCATAACTGTAGCCATCTCCTATTTCCACGCCATCTACTGAATGATAAGAATTCTGGGGAAGAATGAAATTCTGGGGAAGAATGAAATTAAATTGTTAGTTGCGATTATCTAAAATGTGTTTGAAGGAATGATATTAAGATATTTATCAAAACGGACGTCATCTGGAACACATTGTGGAGTTAACTTTATCAGTGGTTTATCTGTGCGACTTCTTTGGAGAAGTGAGCGTGAAGATGTTTCAGAAATTGGTGAAATTTCATATTTTGTAATTCTGTGATATTCTCTTCGTTTTTATTTTATAATTCTAACTAGTCAAAAGAGAACAGATAGTGCCACTTATATAGGCTGTGAATATACAGTATACTGTAAATTATTTAGCTACATTTATTTCTCCTGAAACTACCATTGTGGCTAGGAGGGTCGTGATTTAACTTCTTGAACTTCTACTTCATAAAAAATTTCTATATCTTCGTAAAAGAATATGATAATTGTCCCTGTTGAGTTAAATGTCTAAAGTCATTACTTTTATAATGACTAGTTTTCTGTAATGCACTAATTGAAGTGGTAGACGACAATAAACTTTGCTCTTTTGAGATAACATAACATTGCACAGTGAAGAGTCAGTGCAATGTGCCAGCTGTTTTTCGTGAAATGGACATGCCGTATTCCACTGTAAGGCTAGTAATGCGTCAGGTGTTGCGGTACTATCCTTACAAGATGCACATGCTACAGCAGCTAAAGCATAGTGATACAGATATTCGTTTCACATACGCACTTCAGAATGAGAGTGGATATCACTTGTCCATGGAACATTACGGCCACATTCATGATTGGGCCATATTTTTTTGAACAGGTAACACCGACTAGACCCCGCACCTGTTCCGTCACTGGACAGCGATATTATGAAATGTTGGCAATCGCAATATCAGAGCTGCAACAACGTGGGTGCCTTCAGGATACCATATTCATGCAAGATGGTGCGCCACCCCCACATCCACCCCACGTTGTGTCCAAAGATTGCTAAGGCAACACTTTACAGACGAATGGGTCATCAGCCGTTGTTTCCAGACATCTTGGCAACCCCGATCACCAGACCTTACCCCATGCGACTTCTGGTTGTGGGGTTTTTTGAAGAACCAGATGTATCGGGAAGGATGTCAAACTCTGGCAGATCTGACGTCACGTGCTGACTATTCCAGTTGACATGTCGTTCTGCTGTAGAAAATGCTGTTCTTCGAATGGAAACTGTTGTTGACCAAAATGGAGGACATATTGAACAATTGTCGCGCTGTTCAAGTGATTTGTATTGCCGCAGCGCTATATAGTGACAAATTTTGTAAGTAATTTTTTCCCCAATAAATGACGAGCGCATTCTTTATTGTACCTGTTGTCCAAATTTCTCTTCAGTACGAGCCTTAGAACTTGCTCCAGAGCCCTCTACATAGGGATACTTTAATTTTAACAACCTTGTATACATATCGTAAACTTTTTTTGAAAGGGTCCGTGCTCCGTAGATCTCAGTAGTTTGGGAACCACTGCTCTATGCTATGTTGCGAACCAAGATAATGCTTTCTTTTAACTTTAAATTTTAATCAAACTTTTAACTTTAACTTTATTGTTGTTATTTGGTTTTTAGGAGCATTAGCAACTAAGGCCATATTGCTCCGGGGATATGCGGTGGTCGTTCCCTGACCTTTCCGCATCCTCCGTATTTGGTGGTGACGGCTCGAACCCCGGTCTAATCAAGAAGCGTGTGCTACGCACTGCTATTCCTGCCCACCTGGCTACGGAGGCGCCCTTTAACTTTATAACAGTAACTTAACTTTGGCTTTAACTTTATAACTTTAACTTTTAATCAAAGGCGCCATTGGGTTGCTGGTAGTAGATTCCTTCCGTTTTTGTTTGGATTGATCTATAAGGCTAAGTAAGAAAGTAACAGTGAAATATCGGTAAATTAGGTTAGCGTTTTTTTTTTTTTTTTTTTTTTGTAACAGCCGTGGTGCCACTACTTTTTGAACAGCCTTCTTATAAACGAATGATCATAATAAAGAAAAGTAAAAGACTTCTAGAAAACATTGATTAGCAATGTGCCGTGTTTCTGAACTCGGAGTCATGGAATAATATCATATTTAAAAATATAAGCTACAAGGGGTGTTCAAAAAGTAGTGGCAATATCCACACCGCTAGATATTTTGCTTTTATAACTCAAAATATGAATCTGTTAAGTTTGTATCCAAGGTAAGACAGCTTTTAGCATTGTTTTAACCTTATTCCCGTCAGCTGGGGATAAACTATTTAGGAATAAACTATTTATTCCAAACGAAACTATATATATATCATATCATTTATACTGTACAGTATATATGGTTTCATTCATATTTACAGGCATATTATTAAATGCATAAAATATAATTTTATAATGGCGTTTGCCAATTTTTGCTGCTATCTATAGCATAAATTAGAAATTTTATCACGTTTCTGTCATCAGCGTTTTCTTCAACTTATTTACGTCACATGGCAATGTAACAGCAAACTTCCCTTATCGCAAAAAAATTATTTACGCTCAAATATGTGTGTTTGTCCTTCGTTTGTCTTTCATCCATGCTAAGGGATGTTAAAATAGAATGTATGCAGCGGCGCCCAATACGCACTTTAATAATCACGGTAATATCATTTTCATGAAGAAAAATCGCCCATTTTAAAGGGCAGGAATTCTAATAAAAGACATCTCGCAGTCAATATCTTCCACAGAGGGACCTCGAAAATCTAATAATCACTACCTTGAACGGTGGGTGGGGCCGTGACCTTCACAGATTATGTACGTACTCTCTTGATTTCTCCTTCTCGTGCATGTTGTCAAGTACATTCCGGTGTCTGTCCCTTACGAACCGCGATCATTCACGATGTCAATAAAGAAATGCACGCTGAGCATAATTAAAGTTGTTATTGTTTGGGTTTTTAAATGAAGGACGGAATACCTAATGATTATGAGCAGGGCTCCCATTCACAAATTTTAAAAAAACCTAGATTGCAACTTAAATAAACCCAAAAAAAACCTAGTTTTCATCATATAGTATAGCAACACAAATAAGATAAAACTTACCATGCATAAATATCTTTTATTTAATTGTAATCAGAATTTTCATCCCATTCAGTTCCCTCCACATTTATTTTTTGAAGTTCTTTCATTTTTTTCAAACGTTCTTTGAACATTTTTTCAAACGTTCTTTTATGACAAGTTCCTTGTATGACTTCTTTTACCAATTCTGATTTAGATTTCCATGTATAGCAATTTTGATTAGATCTATTTATCGCGTGTTTTGCTATTACTCGATCTTTCACAGTTTCTGGTTTAAGGGAGTTTGTGGCTTTTGTTTTTATGTGGTTTACTTGGGAGAAGATGCTTTCTACGCTTGCCGAAGAGTGAGGTAAAATAGTTATACTGGTCATAAAATTAGATAAAATCTTATATTTAGAATTATTAAAGCCATCTTTTACATTACGTAGTAGGTACGAAAACTCAGGGATGGTTTTGTAAGAGAGATCTTACAAACGAAATGATCTCGTTTTGAAGATCTGTTTTGTCTTCAGAAACAAGGTGAGGGAACTGCATTGCTAAATGGAAAATTGAGGATGGCGATTTGGCACGATCATGTATCACTACTGGGTCAAGAACATTGAGACTGGCGATAATTCCATCGTCATTTAGAGGAAATCTTTTTCTGATTTCCATACAAAGTTCAACAAGAAATTTTAAACAATCATTTTTAAACCTCTTTTCACTATCACCAAGTGGTGTTGAATTTAATAAGGCCATACAACGGCCTCCCAAATATATTTTATTCAAAGGCTTATGATTTATTGCATTGCTTGGATCAATTTCAGCCAGCTTGCACGAAGTAATGACTTCTTCTTTTATGAAAAAACTAAGAATATTTTAATACTCAATTGAAACCCTTGAATGAAGTAAGTGCAATCTGAAATGCTCAGATTGAAATTCAATATTCAGGCAGTTTATTTTCTCCAGTACATATCCTAAAAACAACAACATATGCTTGGTTCCTTTGGTGATCATAGTATTGTAAATATTCCCTCCACCATCAATTTTGTCAATTTTTGATTGAGACTGAAAATAAAGAACTAACGCATCCCACTGCTCAATAATAATTTTTATTACATTGCCACGGGATAACCAACGTGTTTGTGCTAATTTGGGGATTTTATGTTTAGCAGTATCTACAACATCTTGAATCATTTTGAACTCGTTTAATCTTTTACTACTACGGGAAAAATAACAAGAGATATTTTTTATAAATATTTCTAGATATGATGGTAGTACTTTGACTGAATGACTAGCACATAATGCAAAAGAATGGCAAACACATCCCATTATAAATACTGATGGTACATCCTTTTTTAGCAATGACTAGAACCCATTATAGTGGCACAATTATAAATTTTCTGTTTATACTCCGGCACGACAACCAAATCAGTAGAGTTTACATCATCGTCAATACAAATATTTATCGTATTTAGTAGTCACGGGCTTGAACCCCGGTCCATTCAAGGAACGCGTGCTATGCACTCTCGCTCCTGACCACTGGGCTACGTCTCACTTATTTGTGAAAAGATCTTTTACAGCTTGATAAAGCCCTTCTGAAGTACCATTTTCGACACAGTGTCAAGTAACACTTCTACAACATCAAGTTTTTGAATATCAAAATATCTAACAACAACAACAGCTAGAACTTGCGATAAAGATAAATCTGTACTTTCATCTATTATCATTGAAAACTTGTTGTTTCTGCATATGTTAGAAATGTATATTTTTTCATGATAAGCTATGCCATCTTGTATAAGATAAGAGACTTTAGTCGCCTTCATCTGAACTTGTTTTGCAATATTGCTATCATGAAATGCTTTCTTACATTCTTCTATAAGGTGATCACATTGCGCAAATGGAATATTATGCTCAGAAATGAGTGCAGCAATTGTTAACTCTGCCTTTGCTACTTCTTCATTCTCCGTAGGTACTTTTTGTGAAGAACGTGTCTAACGTTGAACTTGTCTTAGCAATATTTGCACTTTTTCTATGTTTAACTGCATTTTTATGCTCTAGTAACATCGATTTATTGGCATTCTTTACTTTACTTTCACAACAAATACAGTAAGATGCACCTTTTTCATTACTGTTTTCTTTCAACCAATCCTTTAATTCCGGATCTTCTAACCATTCATTTCTAAAATTTTGAGTATACCACCGTTTACTCATCTTTCTCTGTGGGGAACAAGTTTCAGACATTGTGGGCAATTTGAGGGTATGGCTAGTTAGCAGTTATCTTATTTAAAAATGTTCTACAAAATAAAAAATAAAGCGCTAATCCATTAACATAAAATAGAAATAGTCACTACAATTTAAATTTATTATATCACTGTATGTAGTACACGCATAAATGTAAAAATCACACAAAATGCAATAATACCACGAACGATCACGAAAGACTGTGCAGTAAAGACCGCCTTCCACCTGCTCAATAGGCTGCGCATACATGTTAGTAACACGAACAAAAACCATAGTGTAGAACCCTGCGAAAACTTTGAAATCCTTTTACATTAGTATTTTGTACAAGCACTTGAGATATTACAAATTATGATCAGTATTATTAGAATATACAATTAAGAAAATTGTAAACTGTTATTAAATGTATTAAATTTTATTGTATTTACAAGAAATAAAAATAAATTTTGACTAAAAATTAAAAATTACCGAAAAAACCCAGATAATGAGATATTTTTGTGAAAAAAACCTATCAACCCAGATGACAATCAAAAAACCCAGATCTGGGTGGAAAAACCCAGGAGTGGGAGCCCTGATTATGAGCTCAACATAAACACAACTTGAAAATCTAACGATTTATTACTTCGAGTTTCGACAAAGTTTGACAAGCAGAAAAAAATGTAATGAAGAGTAGTATTTTTATACGTATGTTTGTGTTCTTGCGTGTAGATAAAAAGTGGTCTGTCTGATTTTGGGAAACAAAGATGTAAATATATAACGAAGTTGGGTAATGAAACTAGCTTGTTAAATGATTGTCTGTTACAATAAAAACTCTTAAAATTTGGCACCCTCAGTAATTGTGAGGTGTCGGATTTTAAAATTTTACGCATTTTAACAGAGGTATAGTACTTTTTGAGGAGCACATATTAAGCACAAATAACTGAACTTATTTATATCAGTGAACATTTATAATGACAATCTTATTTATATCAGTGACATTTATAATGACAATCTTATTTATATCAGTGACATTTATAATGACAATCTTATGCGGGCAGCAGGATTTAAACTGCATGGATAATGCAATAGTCTTAATTCTTACAGTAGATAGTGCCGGATTAAGGCACGAGCTAACAGGGAGCCGCCCGGAGTGCCATTCTGACAGGGGCGCCAGAAGCTGAAGAACAAAGGAATTTTTTTACAAACCTTACGCAGATTTCTAGTACTGTATATGCAAAGGGTGCCGAAATAATCTTTCTGCCTGGGATGCTAGAATACCTTAGTCCGGCCCTGACAGTAGAACCAACTCGCCTTTTTAACTAGTTGCCCTGATACTATACTGTACTAATTGCAACTAAAAGATAGTTTTAATTGAATATATTACAACTTTGAAAACTGATTTTGCGTACCGCATGGCAGTTCACATTGAACATCTTTACAACGCACAACTTGACAACTGTTTTGTTTGCTTGTTGTCATTAGAACCCCCTACGATCTAGTGGGAGACCACTTAGTCCTGCAACGGGCCATCATAGCAGTCTCATCTTTTAAACAAAGGGCCAGTTAACCGTTTGGAGAGGCAGTACTGTATATTTAAAAGTAATGCAATACCAGGGCAACTCGTTGCTTTTGCAACGAGTTGCCTTGGCTCGACAAATCTTTTTAAAAAGGTCTATAATTCAGTGGTTTTCGACCTTTTTTTAATAACAGTAATTTATTTTATTTTGTGGTACCCACTCAATTTTTTGCCAGTTAGATCTGATTCTTTCTCTCTCTCTCTGTATATATATATATATATATATATATTTAAAAAATATCTGTTATATGATAGTTATTACAATAATATAACTATAAACAAAATTACAATTCATAATACAAATTATATATATACTGTATAAAATATTTAAGGGCAAAGGCCTCATGGTACGAGGTAGAATGACTAACATATAGGTTAATGCAAAAGCATCATTTTAACGTAGCCATCTATCAAAGTAGTTAAATTAGCATCGTTTTGGTTATATCTCATATTGTGAATGCCTTCACAACGAGTAGCCATGGTATTGTACTACCTCGAACAAGTAGCACTTCACCAGTGGAGAAGACTACTTTACTTATTCTCTACTGTTACCACCACCCAGACGGCGCCGTTTCAAAGCTTGTTGACTTCTCTTCGGCGGGTGGGCAAGTACCCTGGTGTTTCAATAGTGACAACCCAATTATGAAGTATAACTTCACAATATCAGAGATGCCTGATGGTGTGCAGTGATATAGACTAAAAAATATTTAAGGGCAAAGGCCTCATGCTACGAGGTAGAATGACTAACATATAGGTTAGTGATATATACTGTATATAATAATTTTATTCTTTATATAGAGGTACTAAATAAACATCACTTATAGACCACCACAAAATTAAAAAGATACCGTACACCTTTTTATAATGAAATAAATATATAAATTAAAAAAAAAATAAGGGTACTGCAACAGCACCCCTAGAATGCTGTTGCGGTACCCTAAAGTCCCGTGGCACCCGAGTTGAAAACCACAAGTTTAGCTATAAAATGAGTCGAGTTATTACATGATAACTAGACAAAAAAAAAAAAAAAAAGGAAACGAGATTGCCGAATTTCTATTGGTCTGATTTAAATGAAATCTGGAATGACTCGACAAATCTTTTTAAAAGTCTCAAATATAAAATTTCACGAAAATCTGCCCACTAGGAGTAGTGTTGTTACATGCGGACGGATTGACAGACGGACATGGTGAAACAATTGGCACATTATGCATATATGCTAACGTGCCTAAAAACATTTTTTTTTTTTTTTTTGTTTTGTTTTGCTCTTAAGTATAAAGCATAGAAACTTCTTTTCAAATTTAAAGCTTCTCTTTTGGTAAGGCCTCGTTGCAAGTAGATTGTCCGTAATGAAGAGAAAATTCGTATGAACGAGTTCTTTCGATATTTCAAGCAATTCCCATATCCTTCAATCACTTTCCAATTTATCCTATCAAAAAATGCCCTGTCCAAATTCCCAAAAAAAAAAACCAAAAAAAAACCCAGCATTCTCGTTTTTCTCTATATTTCTTTCATTGGTCCTTACTGAAACATTACGTATTCGTCATAAATAAATATTCATTTATTGCAAATACAGCAAGCCCATCACAGCACATGGCTAAAGGCAGATAATACGATACAAAGGAAATAAAATAAAATAATCGAATATATAGCAGATTTTATATAAACATTAACAATGAATAGGAATTATACTTATGAATTAATCAAAAAAAAAGTTGCAGAACAGCACATTTGGCTTTCAGTTGCAGTTGAAGTCAGGGTGCTCTTTTTACATCTCTTCATTTTATCGGATATCTGACTCCTATATGCGTCAGAGTTGAGTAACCTTTTTCAATAAATGTTGTGATGATTTATGAGGTGAAGGAATGCATTGGGGAACATTCATCTGCTGAAAATACGATTTTCTTAACACTGGAAATATTTATCACAAAATAAGTTTTTCTGCTAGGAGGGATCATTAAGTAATAAGAACTTTGTTTACCATCACAGAAAAGACACCAGCCGAAAGAACTAACTATGACGAATTTTACTTATGTGGGTGGTATATGTGTGTATCGCTAAGTGGCAGTACTGATCAAATTATGTTTGCGAATTTGTCGGCTGTTTTTGAAAATGGCGACGCAAAAAGCATATATTCCCGGTAAATGATGCGAAAGATTGTTCAATTTCCTTAATTGTTTTGTATTTTATTTTATATCGTGAATCGTTGTTAAAGGGGTTGTCGTGGTAAAATGTAGCAAATTCGAATTTCTATCTTACCTTAGTTGTTATAGTGGCAAAGAGGTGGCAATGTATCATCACCATCATATTATGAATTACAAAACGGAACCAAAGGATTTTAAAAATTATAACATTTTAGCATTAGCAGAAGAAAATGATACAAGAAAGCAAGTTTATACGGCATCAGCCCTCCTCCCCAAAAAAAACACCTCCCATTTCATCTATTCATTCCCCCTAGTAGTTTTGCTAGTTTCTTCTTGAATTTATTTAAACTGTCAACTTCCACAACGACCGATGTAAGTTTGTTCCAGCAATCAACCACCTTCTGGCTAAAGGCAAACTTCTGCACATCTATTCTGCAACCGTCCTACCTCAATTTGAATTTGTGCTCCCCTCACGTGTGGATATGAGCAAATCATCAGCATTGAGCTTGCTCAATCTATTCAAAGCCTTAAACACCGCAATCAGATCACCTCGCAGGTGCCTAGTCTCGAGACGCTGCAATTTTCAGAACTGAAGCTTTTCTTGTTCAACTTACCAATGTTGTTCCAACAGCTCCATGTCCTTCCTAAAATGAGGCCTCCAGACCTGTATGCAGTACTCAAAATGTGGCCTGACCATTGCCTTATACAATGGTCAGGCCAACAGTGTATAATAATAAATTTTCTGTTTATACTCCGGGACGACCAAACGGTCAGAGGAGTTCACAAGATACACAGATTACAAGAAACAGCACCGTATTCAGCAATCACGGGCTTGAACCCCGGTCACGCAAGGCACGTGTACTTATGCACCCGCGCGCCTGACCACTAACTAGACTACGGCGGATGCATTGTATAACATACTCAACAATTAAATACTCACCCTCCTGGCACTTTGCCGTCCTTTTGGTGGTTTCCTTTTGTGAAATAAACAGATAATAATAATAATAATAATAATAATTTAAACTGATTCTATTTTGTGGTTTTAACATGAAGTGTTTGTCAATAATAGCGCGGTGGGATAGTTGTTACAATTCAAATGGAGAAGTTTGTAAAACCCTAGAATTTACTCCAGAAACGTTTAAATTGCAGCACCTTTGAAATTATATGCTGTCACAACTGTTTGCAGATGATCTGAAACTTTATGAAGCTTCAGATCATCTGCGAACAGTTAGCACTCGATGCTGACAGACAAACACGAACAACACATCGTTTAGATAATAGTATAAATAGATAAGGACCTAAAGGAGAGCCTCGTGGAACACCGTGTGACAGTGAACGGAACTGAATAGCAGTCGTAATTTTAGCAGTTGTTGAAGTCTTACCTTCAACGACAACTGCTAAAATTACACTCTCTAATCTCATAAATATGGTTAGATTTCGTAAGGGGGTTTTTGGATACTTGAAAATTAACGTTTCAAAGATTTTAACGATAGCCGAATATGGTTATGGAATAATAACAAATTGGATCAGTTCTATCTCCCTTTTCTTCGTAAATTACAATTACTTTTAGTGACGCGTGAGTAAAGTTCTGCTGACATAATTTTTCTACAATTGCATAATCCTTTGGAAAAAAAAAAAAAAAAAAAAGTTCTGCTAGCAATACTGGTATATTAATTTCCCCATCAATTTATAACTGTTCCGATTAACCCACACGTGGGAGAATTATTTTTCGAGTTCTATAAGGCAGGAAGATATGGTACAGGTGGCGCATGCGCACAAGGTATGAAATTGAACTGACTAGATTTTTTTTTCGCTTGATCTCCGCAACTTTACTGAGCAGATCGAGCGAAAAAGATACTGTAACAATTTGTTGCAAAGTGCGACTGTAAGATAAACGCACAGTTATTTTAAAGGTATATCCACAATCATCAACTTTCCTATATGTACGAGGTGTGATGAAAAAGTTCGGGGGAACTGAATTAATATTTGAGCAATGAACCTTGACGGCTATTCGGATGGTTCGCCTTCGAAGTAATCTCCTTGACACTATATACACCGATTCTAACACTGGTGCAACACTAGTGGAAGCATTTCTGAACGCCTCTTTTGGAACTGCTAGAGATTCCTGTGTCGTGTTCTGATAATTTCCTCAGTCATTAAAGATATGTGACTTTCAAGGCGTCTTTAAGGTTGGTCAGCAAAAAAATCGCAGAGAGCTAAATCCGATGGGAGACAGTAATGGAGTGCCTTACAAGAACCTAGCCAATTGAAAGAGCAAAGTACCGAGTGTGCAAGGGCATTGTCATGAGGTAAGTAACAATTCCCTGAAATCCACCTTTCTAGCTGTTTTCTCTGAACAACATCGCGCAATTTCCGTAGAAGTGTTTTGTAGTATTCCTGGTTCGCTTCAAATGAGGGACAAATTCATAATGGACAGTCCCCCTGTGAGTTAAAAAATACGATAAGCATGATCTTCACATTTGATCGAGAGTGTCTTCTTGCCTTTATGGGCCTTGCTAAAGACGGAACCTTCCATCGAGAGAACTCGGCCTTTTTTTTCCCGAGTCATAGTCATACACTCACGATTCGATACCAGTAATGACGGAAGACAGAAAGTGTGGACAACGGTAGCACGTTGAATAGGATACTGACATGCGACAACTTGTCACCCTGAAAGCATCAGTGAGGATGCGAGACACAAACTTGGCTGAAATCAGTTGCATTTCAATAACTTGTGTTCAACATCTTGATTGATGTCTCCCATGAGAAATGCAAATTTCATCAGCAACTTCGCGGATAATTAAGCATCGATCACTTTTTGATCTGATAACGAACACGTGCGATTGAATCATTGGTTTTTGAAGTTGAGGGGCGGTCAGAGCGAGGATCATCGACGGACACGGCGCCCTCTAAACTTTGCGAATCAATGAAACGTCTTCGAACAACACATGCATCTTCCACGAAAGTTGTTTTTAACATGTTGTGGGTTTCTCTTGAAGTTTTCCCTAATTTAAAACAAAATTTGATGCAAATGCTCTGCTCACTAAACGAAACACAAACTGTCTGAATTCAGACTGACGGTCCAGATGAGTCACCGAACATGTTAAGTGACGGATTCAACCCATGCACGGTACTAAGTACTATAGGTTTTGATACCTTTCGTGTTTAGGGTTTTCATAAAAAAAAAAAAAAAAAAAAAAAATCTTCCACTGAGAGGACTAGGCCCTGTTTTTTTCGAAGTCATAGTCATACACTCACGATTCTATACCAGTAATGATGGAAGACAGAAAGAGTGGACAACAGCAGCACGTTGACTAGAATACTAGGATAGCTTCTTCAGAGTGATCTAGATAGACTTCAGGGATGATCAGAAAAATGGCAGCTATGCTTTAATCCAGCAAAGTGTAAGGTATTGCACCTGGGGAACAGTAACCCCAAATTAATTTATACACTTGGCGGAGTTGAACTAAAGCTGGTAGTGGAGGAAAGGGACTTGGGTGTTACGATACAGTCAGACTTTAAGTTCTCTGAGCATTGTAGACAGGTTGCAAGGAAGGCCCATGCTGTCCTATCGATGATGTATTGAACAATTGCTATTAGAGATAAGGACGTCATAATCCCATTGTATAAGGCTATTGTTAGACCACACTTGGAATACTGTGTTCAGGTATGGAGACTGCACGTAAAGAAAGACATTGTTCTTCTTGAAAGGGTCCAGAGACGGGTAATTCTCCTGGTGAGGTCGGCAAAAGGGCGTCCATATGAGGAAAAACTTCGAATATGTGGGTTGCAGTGCTTGGAAACTAGGCACCTTAGAGAGGACTTGAGTGAGGTGTTTAAAACTCTGAAAGGCATAAGCAAAATGAATGAGGACGAAATTTTCGCGGTTATAAATGATTCTGGAACTAGGGGCCATAATTTCAAGTTACAGGGCTGGGGGAGATGTTTAGACTGGATTGCAGGAAGTTTTATTTTAGCCAGCGAGTTATAAATTACTGGAATAAGTTATCTACATGGGTGGTAGAGGCTGACAGTTTGGGGAAATTCAAAGGTCAGCTGGATAATTTGGATTGCCTACGGGAGGAGGGAAACGCTTAGGTTGTCCATTTTCTTTTCTCTTATTTATTAATTATTATTATATTTTTTTAAAATTTTCTTCTTATTATTATTTTCTTCTTATCAATTTATTTTATTTATTTTTTTGTTATTTCATTATTATTGTTTATTTATTTTTTATTATATTATATTATTATTATTATTCTATTATTTTATTTTTGGCTGGTATACAGCATAAGCCATAGGCTTCCTTGCACCATGTGGTCATTGCTAATACTAATACTGACATGCGATAGCTGCGCTACGACGCATCATTTGAAGATACAGAATCAGTTCTCGAAACTTTTGATCACACCTCCATATTTTGTCATAATCTCTTTATGAATTTGTATTCCTTACAAAAGCAAAAACAAGAATATTAAAATTTACTCCCATCTTCTTTGCTGCTATGCGAACAGCATATCAATAGCGTATTATAGAATAGATACGTACAGAATCATATAAATACGTATTTGAAATTCGATGTCTTCTGTCAAGGTGCTTTAAGATGCTGTTGATTATGAGCGATCCCACTCTCCTCACCAGCCATTACTTCTTTGCTCGGTGTTCGTAGAGACTACGCTTCGGGTTTCATTATAGCTCGAGGTAATTATTTCTTAACATTATGAGAAAAAGTTTATATTTCATGACTTTATGACTACATATGCTTTTAAGTTATCGAGAACAAAAACACAGTTTATTTTTGGCTGGATCTGCTCGCTAAAGGTGAGGAGATCAAGCGGGAAAAAAAAATAAATAAAAATCTCGTGCAGGTCAATTCCATACCTTGTGCGCATGTGCCATATCTTCCTGCTTTATAGAACCCGAACAATAACCCATCCATTTTATTCTCTTCTTGAACATTAATGTCACTATGACGTATAATTTTCCTTTTGTGTTGCTTTTCAAAGTTTCCAAACAAAATCAAAAAGAGATTTAGAGTTTCTTCGTGTAAGGAGTTTTCTGACAGTGTCCACATCGTCACAACACTTCAAGATCGTTCTAAAAGCATTTCCATCAAGTTGAATTCATTAAAGTACACGTCCTCCTTTGAAAGAAATACGCGCTGTCGGTTGTATAATATTGGAGTAGTGTCGAAATACAGAAAACATTTTATTATAAAATATAAATAAATTAATAAAATGCGGCGAGAATTCGTGTAGTATCGAAATGACGGGATTTGTGCAAGCCGTTTATCACCATTTGAACGGCTTACTGGGGTGTAGTGTAGATAATAATGCATTCTTGTTTCTTTAAGGTGAATGACCTCAGAGGGATGCTATCTGCTCATGACTTCGTGAAGTCTCAAACTGTACTTTGGCAGATGGGTTGCCACAAGCCTCGTGTCATCGAAAAGGTCGTCACCAGGGGATTCTAAACATTAAGCAAATTTCGTAAGGTTGCCACAAGCGTCGCGTTGTCGAAACGGTCGCCAGGGGATTCTAAACATTAGCAAATTTCGCAATATAGCAAAGTGGATGTAGCTAAGTCATGCAGGGAATCTATTATTGATACAGGTACCGAGACCGTGGTAGATGCATTTCAACGGCCTTAGTTGAATTAACGTTAGCCGACGGTCTGCCCCTATGACGTCGTTTTTAATTATTAACATTTTAATTAGTTTTCAGTTGATTAGTAATTGATGAATGCGTGGGGGTTCGGAATCGACTTTGGTCATTAGAAAGGCTGATCAGAAAAATGGCGTTTAGCAAAATTTGAAGTTCGCTGCCATTTTTTAACACACAAACAAAAAAGTAAAACGTCCAAAGAAAGCCAGAATATAATTAAATATGAAATCATGGAAACAAGTATTTTTAAATCCTAAAAAAAATAAAAAATAAATAAAAAAAAGTCCAATCTTTCGTTTGAATCTTTTCGAATCTCTGAATCTTTCGAAAAGGTCCAGAAGTTCAAAACAAAAAAAAAAAAAAAAACTTTGTGAAGCTGAAGAATGCTCTGAGAGATCCTAATCCATGATCTGAGGGATCATAGATTAGCGATGGCGAACTTTTTTTCCGTCTTCGCGCCAAAAATAAGCAGAAAAAAATAAAATAAATAAACAAAAATACTGTATATCAGTTTGTCCGTGCTGCTATGTACACAATATATAAATCATAGATAAGGCTCATCTCCTATCTTGCTATCCAGCAATATAGGTCTCAGGACTCGGTCTTTTCTACATCATACGTAAAGTGAAAACTATCACTGAAGACTTCTACAAGAGAGTGTAGAAGGAGACTGCTAGATGAGCCACGTATATATGCGAAACATATCAGCAATCGGCAACAAGGACGATCATCAGCGGTAGCAAAGCATCCTTGGGAGTCGAAGTACAATATTCAACCTGAGAAGATACGAAACTGGACAGAGCATTACTAAGAAAGCATAAGCTAGAGAAGACTTTATCAATTACTCAGCTTGAAGAGGTCAGTGAGACAATAAATACTGAAATACTTAACATACATGCATGCGTATTCGTTTTGAAATTGTCAATACAGATTGTGTGCAATCAGATAGGGTACAATTAGAGCCAATTGGCAAAATACCAGAAAGTGATATGAATTAAAAAAGGCGCTGAGTGCATTTGACGATGATTTTGCCAGAAAGCTTTTGTTTGAGAGGAATAAAAGCAATAATTTAAAACTCTCTTAATGGAAAGGAAACTTTTACTTAGCAAATTAAAAAAAAAAAAAAAATCTCCTTGACCTTAAATATTATTTGGTGGAGTGTAGCTACTTTACAGCAAGACGTATCTCCTTTCTCCAATCACCTCCCCAAAATGTGACTGTCGCATTACGACTAATATTACTGCTAAACAAACAGTTTGAATACCTTAAAAGCAACTGATGAAATTCATAAAACGGCTTAATTTTATTTATAAAAAAAAAAAAAAAATGTTTGGAAAGTCTTCGCTAACGAGATAACATTGTTTGGAAATTACTTTCAGCCATCTTCACCAGAGACTTCTAGAATCCAAATGGCGTACTTAGACTTCAATGGGGTCAACATAGGCGTATCCCACCGAACTCCAACCCACTTAATTGCTATAATCGTAAAAAAAGAATCGAAGTATCCAGCTGACATGTGCGTTATGATAAAGGATTAATAGTCTTCCAAAAGCTGCTCTTTCAAACAATAAATGCCACGCATTTATATCTTTGACTCAGCGTGAGATATTCACCATCCTGTTTGTCGTAAAAATTTGCACCCCACCCCAATTAGCAAGTTAAAATCAGCAATTTCTTCTAATTTAAATAATCTTCCTTCTTGTATGTGGATACAAAAATTTGTAGACAGGGAAATTATTCGTCAAATCAGCTTTTCTTGTGGCTACATCGAAGGACGAAAATTACATACGGAAATGTACAGTAGGGTTAAAAAAAAAAAAAAAAACAGATTGTGGTTTTGTTTTTTGTTTTTTTTCCCCCCCCCTTAAAAGCGGTCGTTTATGAGCTCTACGAAGTTACTTCAAATCGATTATAAATTAAAGTTTTTTCTTTCCGTTTTGTTTACTAGAGTGATTTCATTGTTGGGGGCGCTGCTAATTTATTATTATTATATATTTTTTTTAGTTATTTTTTGGGGGGCGCTAAAATGCGGCATTTACTGCAACTTGAGAAACTATTTCCAACAGTGGCACAAAACAACAGCAGACGCATGCTTTTGAAGCTGTAAAAACATTCCCCTGATCGATGTGGTAGACGGTGCCATAACTTGAAACTTGGCCAACATTTTAACATAAAAACGCAGTAGATTTGCTCAGAAATGTTAGCACAAAAGGGAAAAACTTACTAAGCGATCACTTCAAGGTTATATTAAAATATGCGGTGGAACAGCAAACAAAAAAAGTGCAATCTCTTTACGAACTAACGGAACTGTGCCCACACAGTATCGTTTTAAACAACTGTCAAAAATAAAGCACAAGGCTGTAGTATTCTGTGGTATATCCGTAATATTATTACTTGCCCAAGTTGAAATGGCGCGTTTTCTCTCCTAAAACGGTTGCCTCCACGTTACTAACTTTTTGGGAGGGAAACGGACTTCCGGCCTACGGCCAGGTGTGGTCTCGTGCGTCAACGGAAGTCTACACCTGCCTAGACGAAAGTTGTACACTTACCTGTGGACAATATCAGTAGAACTGTTGCCACGACTACTACTGGCCGGTACATCCTAGATCCGACGCCGTAACAAGGTAAAAAAGTGACAGTTTAAAACTTGCCAAGTCCGCCGAACACCATATCGCTACTCGCCAATGGCACCTGTGGCCAGCCTACATTCCAAACAACCAACAGACGCTCGACGTTAACCAATCAGCGGCCAGCAGACGAACATCTACGAGAGTACGTGTAAACAGGCTGAGCTACAGCGCGAGGTAGGGAAAGAGGAAAAGCGAACAAAGTCAGGGAGCAAATAGTTCGTCTGGTCGAATAGAGCCAAATGCTGTGACTCATTCAGAACGTACTCTTAACAATACGAGAAATAGAACTGACATTGGTTCGAGGGTATGATGAACGATTAGTTAGCTATCTTCTGCGAGCTGTAGTTTTCGTTTCATTGTTTGATGTCTTTTTTTTTTGAGTCGTCTGCGTGTTGCGGTAATAGCCAATGGTGGGTATGCGTGTCAAATACGATTGAACATCTTAAAGTATTTCCTAATGCATGCCGAAGCCATTGACGGAAAGTGACGTCATGCTCCTAATAGGTAAAGTTGTAAAGTGTTATGGAACGAGACACGCACTGTCAGAATGGACATATATGACCACGTGTAATGAGTGCCGTGTCTAGTGGTTAATTTTTTCTAATGTAGGAATTTTAAAGTCACAATTTCCATTACTGCTTTCTACACAGGACAGTGGAATATAATTTGTTAGAAACTTATTGTATGAAAATCAACTTCTTGTGTCAAGTTGCGGGCAATCTACATCGTGAGTTTAAATTCGTTTATTCAGTGAAACCACCTCCAGCGATAAATAAGGCCGCGAATGACTTCGCACAATCATCCCATCTTCAAATATGTTTGTTGGAAGTTTAAAAAAAAAAAAAAAATCTTTTGTACCAATGGAGGAGCCGAAAATCAGAGGATTATCATAGCCAAACTGATGTTTAAAAACTATTTTTCGATACCATCTGGTTAAGGTACGAGTGCAGGTCATTGAGTTTTTATTTGGTAGTTGCTGAAGTACCATTATATTGTTTAACTGGACAATGAGAGTACGTTACTCAATGACGTACTGTATTTTGATTATGTCAGGATTAAAGTTAGAATGAACAGAGTATACGGTAGTTACTCAGATTCAATGCATACATGACAGAAGTCATAGCCTAAATTTTATGTCATCCACCATTTGAATGGAAAGAAAATCAAAGGTTTATACGAATAAAATTTTATTGTATGTAATTAATAATGTACAGAATTAACTGAAAAATATTGCTGTTTATTTTTTGAGGGTTCGCAAATGTATAAACTGACCATTGTTTTTACAATGCCTGTTCGTCCGTCCGTCCGTCCGTCCGCATGAAACAACTAAACTCTCAGTAGATGGATTTTCACATTTTATATTTAGGTCGGTTAAAAGAAAGGTTTATCGAGACATCCCAAATTTCATTAAAATCGGACAAATAGAAATAAGGTAATTATTTATTTATTTGTATTGCGTATTACATGAGAGGTGTGATCAAAAAGTTTGGAGACTGACTTTTCATCTTGAAACTGCGGCGTAGTGAGTTACGACTTGTCACAACGCGTTCCGTGACTCATCTACGCATAGTAATGCAAGACCCACCCGTTTATTTACAATCAGTCTGAATTAGTGAGCGTTGAATAGAAAGTGTTTTGTGAGTTTCGTCTCATTTTAAAATGAGTGATTTTATTGAGCAGCGAATTCGACGTCAGATTTTGTTTCAAATTAGGGAAAAAGTGCAGAAACCAACGAAATCTTAAAAGCAGCTTTTGGAGAAGATTTTATGTGTGGAAAATTTTTCTGCGGATCGCACGCAGTTTGAAATGTGCCGCTTGTCCGTCGGGGCGAAGGCTCTGTCCGCTCTTCACCTTCAAAAGTCAATGATTTAATCGCGCGTGTTTCGTAGATCTGCAGTACTGAGTTTTTTTTTTATTTTTTTCCAAGCTTAAAGTTCTTTACCCCTTCCCCACCTCGAAAGGTCACAGATTTGCAACAGCTGAGGAAATTATTCAGAACACCACACAGAAACTGTTAGCAATTCCAAAACAAACCTTTCGGGAATGCTTTCAGAAGTTGCAGAAGCGTACTAATCAATGTATATAGTACCCGAGAGAATACTTCAAAGGAAATTTGTATACAGTAGTCGGTAAACTTCGCCATTTCACAAATGTTGCTTTGGTCTCCGAACTTTTTGATCACACCTTCCAGATTATCCTTTATACTGCATATTGCAGCTGAGCTGGACATTGTGGCAATGTAGCGATGGGCAGAAAAGTGAAATTCTCGAAAAGCACTACTCATATGAAAATAGTGATTAGCATCCAAACAATAGGCCAACATATTTGTTTTCTACAATAATTCATAGCGTATTTGGATACCTGATGTAACTTTTCGTCATGTAGTAGTAGTAATAGAGGCATGTGATGCAAGAAAGCGTATGAGCTTATGTAGCATCTGCCAAAAAACAATTTCGCACAACCATTCCCTCTAAACGTTTGTCCAGTTCCTCCTTGAATTTATTTAAGCAATCAACTTCCAGAACGTCAGATGGAAGTTTGTTCAAGCAAACAACCACCCTCTAGCTACAGGTCAATTTCCGCACATCTGTTCTACAGCTGTCTTTCCTCAATTTGAATTTATGCCCTCTTAGGTTGGTAATATCAGCAAGTGGAAGAATCCCATCAGAATTCAGCGTGCTCAACCCATTCAAGGCCTTATAGACCTCAATCAGATCACCTCGCAGGTGCCTAGTCTCCAGCCGCACCAATTTGCAGAACTTTAGCTTTTTTTGGTAAGACGACCCCTTCGTTCCCCTCATCAGTCTTGTTGCCTTTTCTCAAGCAACTCTACATCCTGCCTAAAATGAGGCCTCCAGACCTGTACGCAGTACTCAAGGCGTGGCGTGACCATTGCCTTGTACAAAGGGATAATCACCTCCTTTTTCTTGCCAGCAAAATTCCTGTATATCATTGACAATACCCCATGACCTGCTCTGGCAGCCTCTCTGCATTGCTCAGAAAACTTCATATCTGACTGCACAATCACTCCCAGATCTTTTTCATTTTATACCACCGTAAGTGTAGTACCATGCAGTTGGCACGTTTCTTTGGGGTTATTTCTACCCATATTATTATTATTATTGTATATGGAAACAAAGCTTGTTGTTCTTTTATACGCCGTCACGACCATATAGATCACAGTTTACAACTAGACATTCGAGAATAAATATTACCATTAATTGTATTTATCGGTCACGAACCCCCGTGACCGATAAATACAATTAATGGTATTTATCGGTCACGAACTTTAACCAGTGACTGTATTATTTTACCAGGAACAGAAGTATTCCCATATGCAGTACTTTGCATTTGCCAATGTTAAACTTCAGTTGCCACTTCTTAGCCCATCTTCCCAAATTTTCTAGGTCCTGTTGCAGTAGAACGCTGCCGTTACTGTCATTAACAACCCTGCCAACCTTCGTATCATCTGCAAACTTCGACACTAAGCCTGATATACCTTCATCAATATCATTGATAAATATACAAAACAACAGACTACCCAACACCGAACCCTGTGGGACTCCACTAATAACATTAGTCCACGAAGAGTAGCATCCATTGATTACCATTCTGTGTCTTCTGCCACTCAACCGCCCTTTTATCCATTGTAGCAACTTACCCTTAATAACAAACTGCCCCAATTTGTACAGTAATCTTCCATGTGCAACAGTGTCAAAAGCTTTCCTGAAATCCAAATATATGATATCAAAATTATTTTTTGCATCCAGTTCCTTTGAAACCACATCGTAGTAGCCAAACAAATATGTCAGACAAGACTTTCCCTTAAGAAATCTATGCTGTGTCTGAATTATTGCTGCAGTCTTGTCTAGATGATCCTGCAATGCATCTTTAACCAGCGACTCCATTATTTTACCCGGAACAGAAGTTAAACTAACTGGTCTGTAATTACTCGTGTCACCCTTCGATCCCCTTTTGTGAATTGGGTATACATTTGCACATCTCCAATCGGTGAGGACTTCCCCTGAGTCCAAGGATGCTCTCATAATTATGGTTAAGGGTTTGCTTAGTTCCTTTGCCGCCTCCTTTAATATAAATAAATAAATAAATTTTCTGTTTATACTCGGGGACGACCAAACGGTCAGAGGAGTTCACAGATAGACAGAATAAAAGAAACAGCACCGTATTCAGCAGTCACGGGTTTGAACCTCGGTCACTCAAGGCACTTGTACTTATGCACCCGCGCGCCTGACCACTAGGCTACGGCGGCCCATCAACCCCAGGTGCCTTATAGTTTAACTTCAACAATTTCGCCTCCACTTTGCTCTTAGTTATTACAAAATCATTAAGCACCGTGTTTGATAAACATTTGGCATTTTCCTTCCTTAATAACTCCTAATGAGTGAATGTAGATGCAAAATACTCATTCAGATTATCAGCTATCTGAGCAGGATCATCAACAGTTGAACCATCGATATCAAGTGGATAAATCTGATTCATCCCTTCACTGGTGGCATCCAGATGACATGATGTAAAAAAAAAAATCGAAATGTGAATGCAGGAAATGTGTTTTTAAGGACGCCTTCGTAATCAGGGTATAAAAAGTACACCAAATTTTACTCTAAAGGGAAATCTTGTGCTATAATATGATGGCAAACTTCTCACTGAATAATTAAATCTGAGCTTCTGATCAACATCTCTTTCAAATTATTTACCTGAAAAGTTATTATTATTATTATTATTATGTGGAAACAAAGCTTGTTCTGGTTATACGCCGTCACAACCATATAGATCATAGTTTACAACTAGTCATTCGAGAATATTATCATTAATTGTGGTTATCGGTCACGGGGTTCGAACCACGGTCAAATGAAACGCTGTATAACTGCTTTTCGCTTTGACCACTCGGCTCATCTCCGACAGATCTAATAAGCCTTCCAAATAATTACGCAGTGGCTTGTGATGACCAGTTCTTCCATCCTCCAAATGAAAATAAGATGGACAGAGATTAGGAATATACGGTGTTTCAGTATATTCAACCCGAAATTTTACAATAGTTCCTGCGTCTCATGTGCTAGTGCAATGGTTTTCAACCGGGGTGCCGCAACAACATTCCAGGGGTGCCACGTAATTTGAGTTTAAGTTACTTAAACTTATTATTATTTTAAAATTTATATGTTTATTTCATTATAAAAAGGTGTACAATATTTTTTTTAATTTTGTGGTGATCTATAATTTATGTTTACTTAGTACCTCTGTATAAAGAATAAAATTATATACTGTATATATATAATTTGTATTATGAAATGTAATTTTTATAATTATATTATTGTAATAACTATCATATAACATATATATTTTTTAATATTTTATATATATATATAAAATTTTATATATATATATAAAATACTCAATTTTATATATATATATAAAATTGAGTAGGGGTGCCTCAAAATAAAATAAATGACTTAGGACTTAGGGGTGCCGTTATTAAAAGAAAAGGTTGAAAACCACTGTGCTAGTGAGTTCTATCTTTGTCGTAGAACAGATTAACTCCCAAGAAAACAATCAACTTCCTGTTCTGATGTGATATTTCATCGTAAACCTCGACAGTAGGGTTTCTCCCGTCAGTTATTGTGGATTTTTTTAGTCCTCAACAAATAAGATGCTGATGCAACCACCGATCGAAATTTTCCATCAACGTACTATCACCATTTGGCAATTAATGTATTCACTGAATGCCATTTCCCAGTACAGTTCCAGATAGGAACTTTGAGCTGGTGAAATCTTCCTAGAAACCAAGTGAACCCTAAGTTCCCTCTTTGGATCGCTCTTATCAATACGTTAACTCATGTTGAAAAATTTTGCTTCACACCAACCAGAAATTGTAAGTTTTACTGCTGTTGTTGTTATTTGGTTTTTAGGAGCATTAGCAACTAAGGCCATATTGCTCCAGGAATATGCGGTGGTCATTCCCTGACCTTTCCGCATCCTCCGTATTTGGTGGTGACGGGCTCGAACCCCGGTCTAGTCAAGAAGCGTGTGCTACGCACTGCTGCTCCTTCCCACCTGGCTACGGAGGCGCCCAAGTTTTACTGCAAACTAAAATACATGAATTAGATAAAACTGGTAAAAACAGTCTATATTTGAAAATGAGATTATGATTTCTTTTGATGTTATTTCCCTGTTCACATGTATTCCTGTTAGGTTTGGAGTTCAGTGTGTTAGAAGGGCTTTGGAAAAGGATGCGGCTTTAAATACCAGGTCTTTGTTAAGTATTAATAATATTTGTGAAGGTGTAGAGTTATGCCTGTCCAGTACCACTTTGGTCTTTCAAGATGTTATGTATAGGTAGGTTCATGGCACATCCATGGGTTCCCCCATTAGCGCTATTGTGCTAATTTAGCCATGGAAGAATTGGAAGTTAGTATCTTTGACGGTTTGGAATTTCCAATACGTAAATGGAAAAGATACGCGGATGATACTTTTACCATCATACAGAAGGGGAAGGAAGATCAAATACTTAATGTATTTGATCTTCCTCGGAGGTGGAGGCAGAGGGATCCCTCCCGTTTCTTGATGTGTTGGTGATCAGAGAAGGTTGTAGGCCTAAGACTAATGTTTTCAGGAAACCCATGTGCCGGGGACAATATACCCATTATAGCTCGGCACAAACCAGCCAACACAAGAACAGTGTAGTTAAGGCCCTAATAGATAGGGTTGGGTCCCACTGCAGTACCCCCGAGGAAAAAGAGAGAGAAATTATTAGAGTCACAGCAGACCTCAAGAAATGTGGCTGTCCCCAGAGGATTTTGGATAAATTCATTAGAGGGATAGAGTCCACGCGTAGTGAGTCGCCCGCCCCTGTGATCACTGCATACATTCCTTACTATCCGGGCCTTACTGAACGCATCGCACGTACAGTCCGTGGGTGCCAGATACGCTGTGTGCAGCTTCCGGGACGGAGGTTGCACACAGTGATATCACAAGTTAAAGACCCCATATCAAAAGAAGTTAGCAGTGGGATGGTATATGAAATTAAGTGCCCGGATTGTGGGGTTTGTTATGTTGGTGAGACGGGGCGACGACTCAAAGACCGTCTGGGTGAGCACATGAGTGCTATAAGAACGGCAAATTATGCGAAGTCTGCTGTGGCGGAGAATTTTTCGGAGAAGCAGCACCAGATCTCCCCTGAAGCTGCGGTCATCACTGACTGGGCTCATGGGTTCTGGGACCCTAAATGGCTTGAGAGCCTGCGCATCGGGGCGGCTAGCGGTAACACCATCAACAGGGATAGGGGTGTCCGTATGCATCCCCTCCTTGAAGCCGTCGTTCTTGAACGAGATGATCGGTTTTTATTGGCGCGTTTCCGAGCCATTTCCGGTTCCAGTACGCAGGTGGGAAATTCCAACCATATTCCTGTGTAACCATGTGACGAGTGCCGCGAGCCTGCTATTTAAGGATGTTGTCATACAACAGAAGCACACTGTTGAGAAAGGAGTCTGTCGTCTCCGAAAACTACAGTTTTTAGCGCTTTTATTACTATTATAACTTCCATTTTAGTCATTTTATTTTAACCGTCATTTCATATTTATTGTAAATACATCTGTTTTTACCAGTTTTATCTAATTCATGTATTTTAGTTTGCAGTAAAACTTACAATTTCTGGTTGGTGTGAAGCATAATTTTTCAACATGAATTTTCCCAACTTCGTAGGCCTGTTTGGAGACAATACTTTTAACTCTGCTTTCGAAGTCGCTTTCTCCAAGACCTCGTTTGGATCTTGGGGAATTTTCTGATAAGAAAGAGAAGATAAGGAAATTCTTTACTCCGTCATCCATAGTGAGCTGCAATAAAGACTCGCTGAATGCCCACCACATAAATAAGACAGACAGCCACACCATAAAATATCTACATGTAGGTGTCAGTTAAAGCTAAATTCGTACAGATTGTTTAGCACTTTCATAAATATCTAATGTCAATGGGTTGACATTAGATATTTACTTTAGAATTTATGGATCTACACGCATATACTTAAAAAAATATTTTAATGAAAACTGTAGGGCTTCGCCCCCTGCTCGCTTCTTTTGATAAAATAAAATAAAATACAGTACTTACAGAAGCTTTCAACACTGTGTGTCTCTTCCTCAGCTATGAATACCTAATAGATATCTACACCATAGACAACAAGCGTTGTCTATGGTGTAGATACACCATAGACAACGCTTAAAGAAAAACTACGATCGTAGTGTGAAAGGCATCATTTCATCTGTATCTCATATTGTGCTAATCCTTCACAACGAGTTACCAAGTATTGCACCACCCCGAATAAGTAACGTTTCACTAATAGAGAAAACTATTGTTATTTATTCTCGGTGGGCGCCACCACCGAGACGGACCTTTTCAAAGCTAATTAAAGAGAAGCTTGTTTTACCACAGTAAAACAAGCTGCTGTTACGTATTTTTGTATTTGTTACGTATTACACGTAACCCGCATCCCTCTTCTCCCATTAGGAGGAAAATTATTTTAATATATAGAAAGATAATAATAATAAAATAAATTGGGTGTGTGCTGAGTACGCGTAGCGGAAGTTAAATGAAACTTCTTTAGAATCTTTTGAAACGTTTATTATTTCATTGTTACAGTGGTTTAATATTCTGCAATTGTTTTACAAGTTTATTACAAAGGTTTTACAAATCTCTCCTTTATACTCAATGGGGGTGGTTTCGGTGGCCCATTGCACGTATTAGTCTTCGGCAAATTGAATTATAAATTTTTTTTCTTCGAAATTTTTTATGAAATATGATAGAGAATGACGAAAGAAATATTGTGGTTTTTAAATTTTTAAAATTGGACTGCTAGAAGCTGAGATATAGCGATTTAAAACGTAAACACGCCACGCGTGCAAGTTACACTGTGGCCGCGCTGTAGGAGTTCCGATTGAATCATGCGTCGTTGCTCTCGCCTGTTACGGAGTGGTACCATGGTGGGGGCGATGAATCATTTCGTGTCGCATTTTCGTGGCGAATTTTGTCAATCCACGGATGCAGGTTACTCCCATATAAAAACTGCCTAGGGCGCATCTAAAGAAGTTTCACTTCAATAAAATTTCTTACAGGGAGCAAGACAGTAGAGATTGGAGTATCGCGCAGATAGATAAACCGTGACGTCATGGTAGATGATGTCACAGTTTTCTTATAGCAAAGAAACGAGTATAGCTACAAATATTAATCCGGTGAGGACCCCCCCCCCCACCCCATTGAGGTACTCGTGTGGAAATAAATTTTCTGTTTATACTCCAGCACGACAACCAACTCAGTAGAGTTTACAATAAATCGTCAATACAAATATTTATCGTATTTAGTAGTCACGGGCTTGAAGAGACCCAGTTAGTAACATAGATCCGATAACGAAGGAAGAACTGGAAAAGGCATTGAATGCTACAAAAAATAGGAAAGCACTAGGAATGGATGGTCTAAATGCAGAACTGATCAAGTATGGAGGAAGTTTTTTAAAAGACAGGATACTAAATTTATTTAATAAATGTTGGGAACAATATAAAATACCAGAAGAATGGAAGATAGCAAAAATTATTTAAAAAAGGAAATAGAAATGATACAAAGAATTATAGAGCGATTAGCATACTAAATATAGTATATAAAATGTATAGCAAAATAATAAATAATAGAATTAAAATTATCTCTGATGAAATATTAATAGAAGAACAGGGAGGATTCAGAAAAGGAAGATCATGTACAGATAATATATTTATATTAAAACAAATAATAGAAAAATGAAAAGAGTTTAATTTAGAAACGCATTTAGCATTTATAGATTATGAAAAAGCATTTGATCGAGTAAACAGACGAAAACTATGGGACATATTGAGTAATAAAGGATACTCAAAGCATCTTACAAAAATAATACAGAGTTTATATCGAGGAACAAATATAGCAATAGATACAGGTAATAAATTAACAGAAGAAAGAATAATAAATCAAGGAGTTAGACAGGGATGTAGCTTGTCACCAACGCTGTTTAACATATATATCGAGGATATGAACCAGAAATTGGCGAAATTTCAAAATATATGTGGAACAATAAAAAGAACTATGGCTAAGAAAACAAGGAAAGAAACACAATTGAAATTTTACAAAGTAATGGCAATACCAACACTTCTTTATGGTTCTGAAACATGGATACCGAAACAAAGAGACATTAATAGAATACAAGCTGCAGAAATGAAATTTTTTTAAGATACGTTAAAGGGTGCACAAAATTAGATAAAATACCAAACGTGAATATTAGAAAGGAATTAAAGATTTACTCAATTAATGGAAAATTTATAGAATATAGACAAAGATGGAAAGAACATGTAGAAAGAATGGAAGATAATAGATTCCCTAAATTAGCTTATACATATAGAGCAAAAGGAAAAAGAGACAGAGGAAGACCAAAGAAAAGATGGGCAGACCTCTTCGAGATCAGAACAGGCGGATCGCCTAAATCCATGAAGGAAGATAAGATAAGATAAGAAACGTGGTGCCACCCGGAGATAGGGGATGATAAGTTTCAGTACGGTATGTATAATGTGTTTAGG
Organism: Mastigoproctus giganteus; assembly: GCF_048544385.1. Classification (NCBI taxonomy): domain Eukaryota; kingdom Metazoa; phylum Arthropoda; class Arachnida; order Uropygi; family Thelyphonidae; genus Mastigoproctus; species Mastigoproctus giganteus. The sequence goes on along the minus strand of NC_143581.1, from coordinate 224,281,310 downwards.
AAGGATAGGGAAGACAGAAGGGGTGGTGGGGTCATGCTTCTTATCAAAACCATCCTGAGCGCGACGAAAGCTTTCCCGGATCCAGATGTTTCGCATGCTAGTATGGAATCTGTATGGTGTGAGATAGTTGGAAGCAAAAGTATAATGAGAGTGGGAGTAATCTACAGGCCAGGTGATTGTGAAGATTATGATGAGAGCCTCTACATGCAAATGGAATGGGCACGTAAGCGTGAATGTCTTATTATAGGTGATTTTAATTTGCCTCTAATTGATTGGAGAAAATGGGAAGGAAACTCCACACGGGGGTCAAAATTTTTAAATCAACTAGATGACTGTTATTTGTATCAACATGTCAGGGAAAGTACTAGGGAAAAGAATACTCTAGCCCTCATCACCCATGAACCAGATGACATAATAGGACTGACAGTACAAGAACCAATAGCAGGAAGTGATCACGAAGTTCTACGGTAGATGATGAAGAGAGAGGCAGCAGTAGTTAAAGGCAAAGGAATGGGTTATAATTTCAGGAAAGGAAATTACGATGGCTTAAGATGCTATATGGCCTCTATCAACTGGGTTTATGCAGAATTATGATAAAAAATAATAATAAATAAAAGCTAAGTCATACATAAAAAGAAGTGGGGAAGTTGTTACCCATCCGAGATCAGGTGATCAAAAGCCCAGCTTTGAAAGGGCAAATGCTCCTTTGGTGTATAAAACCTAACAATAAACTTCGCGGATTTTTATGAGAGGGGTATCGAGAAAAAGTGAATGTATACCGGGACCCATAAAGTTATGACTGTGGCCTGAATTTCTGTTATTCGCACTGGAAATACTTGTTGGATATTTTGTACTTCGCTCAACACAGAGTTTTCACTTGGAGATTTAAAAATTATGTTCTTCTGTATTTATCCTATTTAAGGATGCAAGTTATATACGATAAATATGTACAACGTTTCCTGAAACGCCCACGTGAATAGAATGCCTAAAGTTAAACTAAGGCATTGAAGCATGAGAGTTAAGGCACTAACCTCTAGGAAACAATTGAGGGGTCGTAACTGCCACACGAGTTCAGACCTTACGAAACCACCAGCTGAAAACAAAAAAGCGATTTCCTTGTCACTCTTTGCTCATGTGGCAACACAGGTGGAAACTTTCTGAAAGTCAAAAATCTTCCCACTAGAAAGATCAAAAATAGAACAAAAAGAAACAGTAGCTCACAAAGTTAAACGAACGAAACAGTCGTGTTCCTACTTGTGTTTGTGAAAATGTGTAGGCATTTTAATTCTCAACGAATCCAATGAAAATTATTTATGAAAGAACTTATAGCACCGGGTATTTTCATGGTTAAGTTTTAGTAAGAGCTTTTGTTTTTTACGGTACTCATCTCTTAATCCGTATGGTTCGAAGACTTGGAATTTAAAAGTGAAGGTAGTTCAAAATGCCGCAAGGAAAAAGGACTGCACTTCTCTTTACTTAGGCTGTCATACATGATTAAAATTGCAAAAACTGTAAAACTGTTAAACTGTTGGTTATTCAGTTTTAATTACAGTTGTAATCATGTATGACAATCTAAGTAAAGAGAAGTGCACTCCTTTATTCTTCGAGCATTTTTAACCTTCACTTTTAAATTCCAAGTGTTCAAACGGATTAAGAGGTGAGCACCGCAAAAAACAGAAGCTCTTGATAAAACTTAATGATTCTCAACAAATCTTCATTTCATACATTCGCTATATTTTTGTCAACAACCGGTAGCTTTATACCATCCATGGATAGGGAATTGACAAACCATTACCAAATAAGACATCCTAAAATCCCTAGCGGCCACAAGACTATGGTACTGGGCTCACATCTGGTTAGTATGGGCTTGCTCTCTCTCTCTCTCTCTCTCTCTCTCTCTCTCTCTCTCTCTTTTTGGTTGGTTCAGCATAAGCCTCAGGCTTCCTTGCACCATATGGCGAATAATATTAGTATTATATGTTTTTAGTATTAGTAACGGTACATGGTGCAAGGAAGTCTATGGCTTATGCTGAACCAGCCAAAAAAAAAAAATAAATAAATAATAAATAATAATAATAAAAGAAAATAACAAAAAATACATAAAATAAAATAATAAGAATAAAAACAAATTAATAATAATAAGAAGAAAATTAAAAATATATAATAATAATAATTATTAATAAGAGAAACACTTCCTAGTCCATTTCACAAATATACGTGGTCTCAATTCTAATCTCAACGACGTCCATTTCCACTTGCAGTCTTCCAAACCCCATGTACTTTTTCTGACAGAATCTCAGTTATCGGTTGATTCAACTACTGCTCATCTCAGGTGCCCAAATTATTCGCTGTTTGATTCCTTTCGCCTCAAAGGTGGTACTTGTGCATAAGTCAGTTCCGATATTCCCTGTCAGAGACTTAGTAATTTGAAATATCCTCTTTTCGATCCTCTCTGGCTTAAAATCTTTCTACCTCATTCTGTCAAATTCATCTGTTGTCTCTACCGTTCTCCCAACTCCACTAATCACTTGTAGCTCTTCGACTTCATCTCTTTGCAACTTGACTTTCTCCAGTCCAACTTTCCTAATAGTGAGGTAATTTTAATGTTCACAACTCCAACTGCCTTCCGTTTTCTAGTCACACCGACCCAGCTGGTCGAGATGCTGAGCTTTTGCAATTACTAATGACCCTGCACAGATTGTTCATTTACCTACTACAAGGATACAGGACAATCCTAACCATACAGCCAACACGCTTGACCTTTTTCTCACAAACAACCCTTCTAAGTACACGGTCGAAGTGAGCGGTCCTTTAGGCACCTCAGATCACAACTTGGTGATTGTCTCTTCTCCAATGGAGCCTTTATCTCATGGCTATTCTCAACCTCGTATTGTTCGGCATTACAAGAATGCAAAATGGCATGACCTGCGAGATTTCTTTTCCTTGGTTGGACTACTGTTTCAAAACTTCTGATGTCAACGTTTGCTCAGATCGTGTCAGTGAAATTATTCTTGTAGGAATGGAATCCTTTATCCCGCACTCCACTTTAAAATCTCGTCCTTTATTTAAACCTTGGTTTTCCAATAAATGTGCTAAGGCCGTTCAGGAGAAGAATGTTGCATATCGTAATTGGCTTGTTTCCAATTCTTCAGTTTCATTTTCTACATACACCAAAGCTCGCAACAATTGTAAAGCAGTTATTAATCAGTCCAAAGTAGATTTTGAACAGGCTAAGAGTAGAAAACGTTTGCCCTAATGGTAGCCGAGCATTTTGGTCTATTGCCAAAGTTATTGGCCGCAAATTTTGCCCATCCCTATTCCCACCTCTGTCAAAACCAGATGGTTCTGTTGTCACCTCGGCCAAGGATAAAGCTGATCTGCTAGCATCCCATTTTACTTCCACCTCATGTATTAATGATCTTGGTAAAACACCTCCCACTATTCCCAACATGCTCCATTCAATGCCTCCTGGTCTTCCGCCAAAAGGATGTCAGAAGAATTTTGACAAATCTTGATGCTAAGAAAGCTCCAGGTCCCGATGGTATGTCTCCATTTGTTCTCAAAACCTGTGCTCCTGAACTTACTCTATTCTTTGCCACCTTTTTTCGCTTTCTTATTTCAAAGATGTTTTTCCTTCTGCTTGGAAATTTGCTCATATCCAGCCAGTTCCTAAAAAGGGTGACAAATCCCTCCCATCCAATTATCGTCCTATTGCAATTACTTCTACTCTTTCTAAAGTAAAAGAAATCAATTAACCGCCAACTCTTAAACTACCTAGAAACCTTCCGTCTGATCAACGATCGCCAGTATGGATTCCGTCTGTGTCGATCCACTGGTGATATTCCGGCTTATGTTACCCATTTATGGACAAATTCAATGGAAAATTTCGGTGAAACACAAGCAGTTGCTCTTGACTTCTCAAAGGCTTTTGATCGTGTTTGGCATAAAGGTCTTCTAAACAAGCTTCCATCTTATGGTTTGCCAACTGTTTTTAGTAATTGGTTATCCAGTTTTCTCTCTGATCGCTCACTGAGGGTGATGGTATAGATGGCTCTTTGTCTTCTAACTTCTCCAGTAATGCCGGTGTCCCCCAAGGTTCAGTTCTTTCCCCCACTCTTTTCCTCTTGTATATTAATGACCATCTTCCATCGACTGGCAATCCTAACCATAGTTTTGCCGATGATAGCACATTGCATTCCACTTTCCATTTTGAGAAACCTTGCCCTGCTCAATCAGCTTCAACTTCTCGAATATCCGCTACCAATTTCTTAAATGTCGATCTCCAGTTAATTCTCCAGTGGGGGCAAACTTAGTTGATTTCAATCCTTCTAAAATTCAGTCTTCTCTTATATCTCATATCTTACATCTTGGCAAGATGTTCATCTTGCCAAGATGTTCATCATAACCTAAAAAGACATCAATCGTATTGCATGATGGAAGAGGGTTTGCCAGACCTTTGCTCTGGAGACTAAACATGGTTTCCACCATTTCAAGCCTCCAATAAGCAAAGTGGTGGCATTGCACTAGTTGATTACAGTCATCTACCACCTAGTATTGCCTGGTAACACAGAGGGAGCGGCATTCCTCCGTGTGGTGTGGGCACCACACCTCGACCCCTGCTTACGTTTGTTCGCACCTGGGTTTGCTAGGTACCGTATTTCAAAACTTGCAATGGGGATTATACCCAGGATTACTAACAATAGCATCATCGTGAAGGTGCAAGCATGGACTTTGCCGAAATAGGTACACTTGACTTGTATCACCCGAATATCAGTTCCATCAGCGTTTTAGACTTCCAAATAGCAAGTTCAGTTTGATATATCTCAGAGAATATCTGTGACAGCTTTAAGGACCATCAGTTTTGTAAAAACGGAAGTAGTCTCTTCATACAACGGAACTGATAATGTAATCAACACCCTGCTGGTTGGAATTATTCGACTGACCAATAAATTATAATTTATCGATCACTTTACAATCACATCCCTTTTACAATCATCGTTTGGGACTTTTTCAATAAGATTTTCTCAAAGAAGTGGATTGGACGGAGACGAATGGCCACTCGCCAATTCGGTCATTGAGCTATATACCTTTCTTGACTTCGTACTGCGAGGGTACCGGAAGTAAGAAGTCTACGTTGGACCTACCAGAAACATAGCGTAGCTGAAGGAGAAAAATCAGATCTGGGTTGAATCAGCATCAGTATGTTAAGTAATTTCAAAATATTTTGTCTCAGTTTTTCTGACATTACAATGAAGGCGCATATGAATTGCATATTGATCTGGCTAACTGTAGGTTAGCCTTCGACGAATTTTTTTCTTTTAAAATACTAATACAGTAGTTAAATAAAACCAGTTAGAAATCTTCCACATACGAGTTTTGGGACCACTTCATCTCTACCTTCAAGTTTTTAGAAGCCTAGTTTACTGTAATGTCTGCACTGCATGATTAGGATAACTGCAAGTTTTACATGTATTTTCATGGTCATTTCAGAAATACTCAGTGGTCACAAACGGCAGCAAAGTAACCATTTCTGTACATTGTTCATTGTCGCTTTGAAGTTCGTCCAATTCTCTGCTTGTCCAAAATTCTGCTTGAAGAACATAGGTTGTGTCTTCATCTCAATATCTTCATTTTGATAGTGTACATTTGTTGGATATATAGCAGAAATATACACTACCAGCGCCAAAAGTATTCCGACATCCGGTTTAGAAAAAAAATTATTATGATGAACAAATTAATAAGGCGTAAGTCCGCCTTTGGCCCCGGAATGCATTCCTCTGATGAACATTTTCCCCCAGTTCCTTGTCGCATCAATAGAAATCTGTGTCGATTCCTTTTTCTTCAGTGCATTCGCCATTTCAGCTGTTTAAGAGGGGCTTATTTTCTTAGCCAGATCCAGTGTTCTAGTTCATCTCAAAGGTGTTCGATCAGATTTAAATTTGGAGTCTGGGTCGGCCAGCCCAGAGTCAAAATTTAAATCCAGTTGTTATGCTTCATTTTTCTCAAACTGGATTCTTACTCTCCTCGCTGATGGGGTGGAACATTGCCGTGGACGGCTCATTTCCATAGAACTTCCGCATTATGGAAGTCCTGCATTATGGAAGCTGACATGTCCCATGTTCAGGAATCGTTATTGTAATACACTGGTGAAAAAAAAAATTTAAGGTACAGTACAGTTTACTCTTTGTTTCACGTGTATTCATTTGCAAATTTAATTGAATGCATGAGAACTGTTCGGTTATGCAAACATGATAGTTTTAAACAGAGCAGTCTAACCGTGTGTAACTCAGTTTAACTACGCACGGAGGATACTAAGCCTGCTTCTGGTATCGTTTCGAGATCTAATGGCACAGAGACATTATCTGAGATGAGGGATTATAAGAGACGGAAGTAAGTCAATCACATGTGGGGTTGGTAAAGGTACTGAATGTCCTTCGAAATATGATATCCCGATTGTGGAGACATTTTATTCAGCATAGGTATGTACGAGCATGTATGTAAGTTTCTAATGTAAGGGCGCACCAGGAACTACAATTCAACTCCGTCACATATTCGCTGTGATGAAACAGACTCTGTAAAAAAGGCCAAATGTGTGTGTAAAATGTTTGTTATTATCTTTATTTTCTCCTAAGAGACATCAGATTACATCACTGACCAAGGGCATATACATACGTATTGTGTTATACACACACACACTGGCCAAAAAAAAAAAAAAAAAAAAATCGTGCAAGAATACACTTTATTCAGTGTCGAATTGGTCCGCCTTTGTTTCGCATAACAGCAATTTTGTGTGGCACGGCATGGATTCTATATGGTGTTTTAGCGTGTTTTGGTCTAATTGTAAAACTTCTAGCATTCTTCCAGCAAAATATCTCGTAGCTGCGAAAACGTTAAAAGAGGACTTCGTTGCCGCAAGAGGATTGAGATCAGTGGAATGTGGGGGGCCAGGGATGTTGGTGGAAATCCGTGTTATGTTCTCCGAACCATTCTTGCACGATTTTGGTACGATGAGCTGTTGCATTGTCATCGATAAAGTGGCCATCGCCTTGGTGATAAAAGTGTAGCATTGCAGGGTGTAGTAGATTTGATACAAAATTCAGGTACTCCCTGGATGACATCTGACCTCCCACCAGTATCAATGGACCCAGTGTCCGTGCCAACAAAACATTCCCCATACAACGATACGACCTCCAGACGCTTGGGTTGTCTTCACAAGGCAAGTAAAGTCTATTGCTTTGTGAGATTCTCGCCACACTCTCTGCCTACCATTAGCGCAAAACAAAGTCTATCGTGATTTGTCTGACCACATGACTGTCTTCTATTGTTCCACTGTCCAATCACGACCTTCTCGACACCACTGCAAACGGATTTTTCTGTTTTTCTCTGAAACAAGTGGCTTCTGGATAGACAGGCGACTGCTAATACTGAATTTCTTCAATTCCCTCTTCATGGGTTGAAATTCTGGGCTTGGTGGAATTTTGACATTATTTGCTATGCACCGGATGTCCTATTTTTTGTACAGTCTTTCTTATAGTACGACAGCTTCGCTTTTGAAGTATTATTTTTCTGCAACATTTATGCTTTGAGTTGTGGAAGAAGTACTTGCTTTCCAATCATTTAAAATGTCTGAGAAAGAAACCACTTATGTCTTTCGTTTCTTGAATTGTGGCTCTTGCTAAAAGTGCACCCACGATAAGACCTTTTTCAAAGTCTGATAGATTTCAAAGTCACGCATTTTCTCCATTCTGGCTTCAGATTACTCAGTCTGTTCGAACAGCCTGTGCAGTGTTTATACTCAACGAGGCAACACGTCATCACCCCCCTCCCCGCCACAATTTTCTTTGCACCTATTCGCATTTCTTCTTTTTGTGACAGTCTTAATACAAAGTTTCGTTTTTTTTTGGCCATATGTGTAGTACTCTGTGTACTCTATATATTTATTGTACAATTATACAAATTATTATACAGTTATACGTATTATTCTGTATACAATTATAGTGTTATTTTTACATTTAAAACACTTTATAATTTTATTGAAAGGAATATTTAACTATACAGTATTTACATTAACACAAATACATACAACAAGATAGTATGTACAGTAAAACATAAAACAACGTAATTGCAAGTCTGGAAATATACAGTTATGATAAGTATAAAACGCAATAAGTTTGGTTTTTTTTTCAGCTCATTTACAATATTTGTTTTCCACATTCAGGTTTCTTCTGTGGGATTCGCTTATGTCTGATTGCAGCATTTAAAAATAGTGGTTTGCGTGTTGGAGAGTTTTAGGCGCATCAGCAACTTAGGCCATATTGCGCCAAATATAATACGAGTCTGTAAATTGTATGTGTTCTGTGTTTCTTGTATGTCTGTAAATTGCGTGTGTTTTGTGGTCGATTTGCTCTTTGCTGGACGAAAAACCCGAGTTTCCCCGGACAAAAAACCACGCTACCCTCGCCTGAGAACAACTAACTTAGCCACAGAGTGAAAAAAGCCCATAAAAATTCCTCGCGTCTTTGACGGGATTCAAACTGGAGTCTTTTGTGGGAAGGACGATGCTTATGTGCTATTCGCGAGGGCTATAATTGCAGTATTACAATTTCACCCCACTGAACAGCCTAGGTAAGTGGCTCGTAAACTGTGGCTATTGAATTCCTTGGGATCCTCAAATCCGTGGGGTCTGCGAAAAAGTGTATTTTCTGCTTGTTATGTGTGCCAAAATGATGTACGAAACTATATTGTATTTTGTACTGAGCGGAACTGGGTACAAAAACACAGATTTCTAATTTTAAGTAAATACGTACTTTTTTGTACTTTGTACTATCCTTTTGGTGACAAAAAGGTTGCTAAAGAGTTAGTTAATAATTCTATAAAGGTCATTTATAAATTTTGCGACGAGAAGTATTTTTTAACAATTTTTAAAGCTGCAGTTGTTGTCCCGGGAAGGAGGTACTCAGAGAGCCAGTGTTGAGGCGGCGGTGGTGGGGAGGTGTCTGCGCGTAGTCCTGCACGGCCCTCATCTGCCAGTCGCTTTCCCCCAAGACTTTAATCGCTTCTCCAGGAAGAAGTCGAAGTCGCTCCTCCCACCCTTGTCATTCACAACAACTGGAAAGACTCAAATAGACAACGTTTTCATTAGTTCCTCAGTTTTAGGCCAAGCCGGGGTACTAGAAACTTTTTTTCAGTTACCATAAAGCTCTATTTGAGTACTACACTAACAACCATTCGTGACTACGGACTCTTCATACTGAGTACCCGGCACTCAGTAGTTGACCGATTTATTTCTCTTTATAACTTAACTTTTTCCACGAGTATATAATTTAATATTATTAACATTAATAGCGGCAAATGATGCAAAAAAGCAAATTTATACAGCATCGGCCAAAAAAAAAAAAAAAAAAATAATAAAAAAATAAATAGAAAAAGGAAAAACAATTCCCATCGTTTGCGGTTCTAAATAATTTATAGAGGGCGTACTTTAATTGACTGTGCAGTGCAAAAAATAAATGTCATTAATATTATTTTTCTCTGAAATTATGAGTTTTATGTTTGATTTATCTTCTGGATTATATAATAAATAAATTTATGGTACAGTTTATAGCTTTATGCTAACTCACGTATTTATCGCCTGTAAAAAGGAGGATGCTTAAAGAAAACGTTTTTATGCACTTTCTGCCCCCTTTTAGAATCTACTGTACTGGAGCTCATTTTACTTTATTGTTCATATCAACTTTCCGCTAATCATTTAGTGATCAGACTATCGGAGCCGTGAATCTTGTGGACAGGAGAAAAATGATTAATAGCTCGTCAACAGGTATGTGAATCATTAACGACCATTAATAAATATTGAATTCCACTCTCTGACAACATAGGTCATGGGAGGAGAAATAGAAGGATGCAGAGTTAGTGCTGGTGGTTCCATAAATGCGGTTTGTTTAAAATTTCTAGCATAGAGTTACGTAAACACGCTGCTCAACTTTGGAGAATCTAAACAGAGGATGCTTTAGGCAAAAAAATGTATATAATATATTAAGTAATAGGTATATAATACCTATTATGTATTAAAGTTAGTTCCAGTTGTTTGTATTAAAATCTGGAACAAATAATTCGATGAATAAAACCATAGATTTATGGTTTTGTTAGTCTTTGTATGGTACCGGAATTAGTAAATAATTAAGGACTTAAAATTATCCATATTTAGTGGAAACATGCTTCCACTAAATATGGATAGTGGAAACATGCTTTTCTGTTCTTATGATAAAGAAAAGAGATAATTTGTAACTCTCCAGTGTCTTCAAATTTGGCCCTCGTAGGTAGCACAGTGGGTATAATTGCGGTCTTCCGCGGATCGAGTGGAAAAGGCCTGGTTTCGAATTTCTGTTGGATTTCGAACTAAACTAGTCGGTCTTTGGCGAGTGATGCGAAAAGTCGGAAACTCGGGTTTTTCGTCCAGCAAACCCACCGAAGAGTATAAGCAATTACAGACATATAATACTGACGCCTCATAGCGTTAGTTGCCTTAGAGCTAACACCCACCTAGCTTGTAGATCCAAATGGTTCAATAATTATTTAGTATAATTTATGCACTATGCATGATTAGCAGAATGCCTAGGTTCGAGTCCTTATCTACACGGGAGGAACTGTTATGGCCTTTTGATAACTGATTTCAAAGGCTACTTGAAATGTAGTATCATTCACTCGTATACACCATTTCTATATCGAGCAAGCAGTTCTAAACAGAATAAATGAAGCCTGCTTTCCACATTTTTAGCGTGATAACTATCAATCACTTAAAAATAGCAAATCAAAATAAAACTACCATATCAGAATCTTCCCACAAACGTACTTTAAATTTGATTTGAACTATAAACAGGTGGCATTCAATAATTTGAGTGTTTGCTATCTTGCTTCATGATTGCTCCAACGGCGAATCAGTATGAAATACCCCCTCTCCCCCCAGGACACTCAGGTACTCCCTCATAGGTAATGTAAATTTAGTTTCGGAACCTTCAAATAATAAACTTCATTAACTGCTTTAACCATCAGGGGTAAGTTCTAAATAAATTATTCTGTTATTGATATGGAAGAACCAAATCAACACTCGTTTTCCCTTTTTATATTTTGATTTTGATATTCTTGCTTTCTTGACTTTCAAGGAGTGAAAAATTTCCATTGAGGATTCTGCCATATTTATTTCTGGATCCTATTGAAACTATCGTGTTTAATTGCCGCTTATTCACAGATTATGTTTCCTCAGACTTATGCTCGAAAAATCAGAACAATGCTTATTTTGCTCATTGACTCAAAATTACGGGATCACCTGGACAAAATCTTTCATGTTTGAGAGTTCCGTCAGGGTTCAAGGTTAACTTATCAACGATTTATCTTATTTACATTTAGCGAAAAGGAAGTTATAGTTCCTTTATACAAATCAGTTTATACGCAAGTTTTTGAATTAAAACGAATAAAATTCAGCAGAACTTAAAATTTTCGATACATAATTATCATGAAGTAAAAAAAATAAACTGGATCCTTTGTGGTAAAACAACAGAACATTTTTAGGCTTACAGCAAAATTTTCTAACCCTTATCAATGAACACGCATTTCTCACCATTTAAACCTAATGCCGGCAAGCATTCCACAGCAGAGATAATGTAAATCAACGAGATAAGTCACTTCCTGCCTGTGTACTGTAAATACCACTTTAAGATACAGTATTAGTAATTCGTGATTTTAACACTAGAGGGGGCGATGCTTCGATATGAAGCCGACTTGGATTTGCCGATAATGGAATACAGTACTACTACAAAAAGCAAACATGATGGAATAAATTGCACAAAAAATATAAATAAATAAATAAAAACAAAAAAATAACATTCTGTACACTTTGTATTATTTATACATAAATATCTAGGTAAGTTTGATTTTAATTTAACTATTTTTCAGCCCCCATTTTCATACGTTGCATTAGGTGTCAGTAAATAATGCAGATATTCTTGGAATTTTTTTTCAAATATGAATGTAGTCATATTTTAAGCAATCAGTATTTTGTTTGCTTGATTTTTAAGGAGATTTAATAAATTTAAGATGTTCATTGATATTATTTTAATTAATAAATTTATATTGTAAATTTATATATTAATTACATTTGAACGTGTTATAAATAGTATATGTATTTAGGGGTTAATGGAACTAGATGCTAGAAAAATTCAAATTCCAAAATTGTTAAAGATAAATAAATACAGATATATGTTTATATTTATTTAATTATATAATTAATATTTTGTTTAAATTTTTATAATATAAAATTAATTATTTAAAAAGAAAATTTGGTAAATAAATAAACTAATTAAATAACAAATATGTTAGGCTTAAATTTGGAATAATTTAAGCCTAACAAATTCAAGCCAAGTTATGTAGAGTGCAGAATATAACCATATTTGTAAGATTTGCTACGTACCAGCTTTCTTTCTTTTTTTCTTTTTAGAATTACTACTGCTCTTAATTTTTCGTCACCTTTTCTAAAGTACAAAAACATATAATGCCATTTATGTTTATTACTCTAGAATATCTCTATTTAAAAAAAAAAAAAAAAAAAAACTGTCACATTAAGATAACCCAAGAACACCTCATCCACCGATTTGTATATGTTCATAAATTGCGTGTTTTCTCTGGTCGGTTTGCTTATTTTGCTCTACGAAAATCCTGAGTTCGGGTGAGAGAACCTTGCTATTAATGCACGAAACTGACTCTCTTTTAACAGTAACTTTCAAATATTTACTGTCTTCCCGAATCTGTTCGGGTTTTTTTATTATTTTTTTTTGAGAGATTAATTTTGTTGTATGGCTCAAACAATAATCACATATGTCGTACGCGAAGAATGTTCTAACACGTTAGTATTAGTAAAGGTCAAAAGATGGAAGGAAACTAGATATTTGCTGCAACAACCAAAAAGAAAACAAAACAAAAATGAAAAATACTTGTGTTTGATGGGCGATTTATTGATTCAATGTTTATATGTTTATATTCATTTTTTAATGTTTATAATAAATCAATGTTTATAATAAATAGTTTATATTTATGCGCCCTGATTTTTTGTGACCCATCTCAGTGCGAAAATTCTACCTTCGTTTAACCCCCCCCCCCCCCCCCCCAGTAAGTTATAAATCTCACACAGATCATCTTTACACTTCAAGGTGCCTGGTTCACACGCTCTGTAATCCGCAACTTCTCTCCTCATACGGACACCTCTACCCTGTTCTCTCCAGACGATTCGCCTGTTCTTTGCACCCTTTCAAGAAGCCCAATATGTTTTCTGAAATGCGGTCTCTATACTTGAATACAGTGTTCCACATGTGGTCTCACCACTGATTTGTATAAAAGAACTATAACTTCCTTTTCGCTAAATGTAAATAAGATAAATCGTTTATAAGGATAACCTTGAACCCGACAGAACTCTCAAACATGAAAGATTTTGTCAGGGTGATTCCGTAATTTGGAGTTAATGAGCAAAATAAGCATTGTTCTGATTTTTCGAGCAAAGTCTGAGGAAACATAATCTGTGAATGATTATAAGTGGCAATTAATTTTCGATTGTGAAAATATCAAAAAGACACCGTTTAGATGATTCTTTGAGGTGTTCAAGAGCTAAGGGACAGCACAAAATCGAATATGTTTTTAAATAGAAATGAAAATAGTAACTAACAGTCAGTTATGAAACAAAACAATTTACAGTATATCTAACCTCCATTAAAACAAAAATGTCGTACAACTTGTTACAGCACGTGAAAATCAGAAAAAATAGATGGAAAACAGTCCGGTTTCGATTGAGAAAATATCAAAAAGACACCGTTTAGATGATTCTTTGAGGTGGAGGGTAACAGAGAGAACGGAGGTAGGTCAAAACTCAAGCTAAGATGGTCAATGACTGATTATGGCTTGTAGCGTTGTAATCAGACTGTGGGCCAGTTCCAAAACACGAACTGTCCCGAAGACCTGTCCCATACTGTCCTTGTGCCACTTTCACAAGACAACCGTTATCTTCCCCGATATCATGAAATCATCATGCATGCCAATCACGGGCACTGAGAAACCTCACTTTGCTTGTGTCAGCTGTTATGCAAGGTGGCAACTGATGCCTCCAGAAGAATTAAGTCTCATTCTGCGCGAGATGCATCATTTTTGAACTCATTTGTATAACTGTGTAATTTAATATCTAAATCTGTACATCGTTTTGTGCGTTATGTAATCTAATTTGACACGCTAAACTAATTTGTTTAGCCATAATCTAATATTATAAAGTGATTTATTTAATTACGTTTCTATGTTTATTCCTTAATATTTGAGAATCAGTGTATTTTTATTCATTTTGCTATTTTTTCTAACGATTGTCGTAATATATTCATGATTTTGTTTTCTGTAAAATATCGCGAATACATCAATTTCATACATCTTGACACCTCTGCGTTTCCTTTGTATCTTTGTAAGCCTTTCGCAACAGAAAAACATCTTCAGACACTCAGTGCGCTGAGTGTCCGAAGAAATTTTTCGTGAAACCGCTCCCGTACGTTCCTGAGTAGAAAAACATATTTCCATTCAGTTCCCCCTACCCCTTCTCCCAGTCTACTGCAAATACCAAACTCTCGGCTGTGTCAACAGCGGACACTAAAACACGCGCCGACGATATTGACACAGTCGATCCGGTACACATGGGGTCAGTTTGTGACATTCTCACGGGAGTGAACATCCCACGTTTCCAAATATCCTCAGGCGATAATGAAATTCCGAGGAAGAAGTGTGCGTGGCTATCTCCTCGCTCGCAGAACTGACGTTCTGCTAATTACCAACTTATTGGCCGCTTTAATTATAAATCAGGTGTCGGAGAAACGCGGCGGAGATGCACGTGCCGTATACACACGACCGCCGTAAAGGTGGAGCGATAATTATCCATCTCCAAGAGGGTGCACTACGTTACACTTTGAAACACACACTTTATCGAACTATCGATCGATTTTTCCAGAGAGTGAGAGAGAGATGCTGTCAACACAATTTGAGATTTGTTGACATTTTATGGGTCCGGTTACAATGCGTCAATTTTATGGACTGTTTGTCCAGATTTCTCCAATTTATCTTTGGGGTATAGTGTACAAATGGGATGTGTATAAGACTGAGTTTTATTCCTTCTCCATTTATCACGCGAATGCCTTAAAACTGCAAATAACAGAAACTCCTCAAGGGATTTCTGCCAACCACCCAACCTCTCTTTCTCTCTGATGCATTTGTCTAATTAAACACGAAGTTGGTTTTCGATTTAAAATCGTACAAATAATAAATAATAGCCAGAGCCGAAGATGGGCAAGGGAAACAACATTGTGTGTGTGTGTGGAGGGGGTTCTCAAAAAAAAAAAAAAAAAAACAAAAGAAAATCCGTATACAGACCCCCATAAGCCCACCTTTCCACCTTTTTTATTTTCGTAAAGTTTATCAAGAACAAATTAAATAAATATTTCTGTTTACACTCATGAACCGTCATGTAGGGTCAGAGGAGTTTATTCGATAAAAATCACCGTATTAAGCTGCAGTACGTGTTCGAATAACGAGTGTGCTACTTGTGCTCTGACGTTGACCATCACCCACAAATTTAAGACGGTTGGCAACCATAAGCGTTACGTCAGTGCCGAAAACTAGTACTTTTCTTTGAACAGTATTTCTTAGTTGGTATGAAAAGCCTAGTAGCTCCAAGATTAATTCCTTGAATGCTTCCCATTTAGAATTTGCTGTTGGTAACACCATCACTTGATCCCAGTACGTAGAATTTGAATACTGTCTGAGACCACTGTAGTGGCTTTTACGAAAGCAAAAATCCATCCTTTTACCCTTGATGGTAGTAATTATATCTTTAAGTAAATCCCACATCAGTACACTGTGACCACTGCCACCAAGTGGTTCCTTTATCTGTAGATTCCTAATGCGTGAAAAATCACTGCTGATAATCAGATCAAGAGGATTACTCCCTCTGGTTGCCTCTCGAACATGTTGCTGTAGAAAACAGTCATCGAATAAATCCACAAAAGTCTTGCTAGTGTGTGATTGACTAACTGACAAGTTCCAGTCAATATCTGGGAAGTTAAAATCCCCCATCATAAGACATTCTGATTTACTGGCACACTCTCTGTACAGTTGTTCATTGTACTCATCAGAGTCATTAGGCCTATAACACGCTCCAGCCGTCATTTTTGCTTTCCCAGTCCGCATGTCACACCAAACTGGCTCAACACTGCTCTGGCCACTCATGCCAACTGCCTTAGATTTTATGTGAGAGCATAACCTAAGCGCATAACCCCCTCTCCACACCTCCAGTCCTTTCTGCATACATTGTACTCCTCATATTCATGTTCTGAGTTCTTTATATCTGTGGGACACCACATCTCTGAAATCCCAACAATATCTGCATTTGATACCTTGACCGGCACTTCATATTCATCAGATTTATTTACTATACTCCTAGCATTGATGTACACCAGGGGTGGCCAACGAATCGATCGCGGCTTTAATTTCGGTCGATCATGGCGAATTTTAAATATACAGTCATCCCTCGATTTGCGCGGTCAGATATACTACCAAAATTTTATATTGCGCAGCGGGTTTCGCTACCTGCGCGTTATTATTATTATTTTTTTTTTTTACGAAGCTTCAAAAATAGGAATGAAGAGCAGATTTTGAAAATTTATTTTTGTTTTTTTTTTGCATGATTGAAGATTTCATTGAAGGAGAAACACATTTCACCATAATAACGTAAAATCCCACAGAATTCCAGCTGTCGGTATTATTGCAAATGCAATAAGATTGAGTTTTCTACCCGTTTATAATTAGATTGCACTAACAGAAAAACCCAATAAACCGGAAAGTGCAAATGTTTATTGTTTTATGGTCGTGACCTCCAGAAATAGCTTTAGAGAAATATCACAAAGGCATTCAGAACTGATTCTTATAAGGATGTAACCAAACAGAGCAATAAACGGTGGCGTGTTTGTCCGGTTATTTTGGAAACAACTTCCTCATTCGGAAATCCTCTTCATCAATTATCCTACGTTAGCTGTTCGGACAGAATATTTTTCCGGTTCGCGCAACTTAAAGTGTTTTAATCGGTAAGCATTGCTTTTTCTGATTTAATAACTGGACAGTACTTATATGTTAATTTAATACCTTTTGATTTAAAATGAATACTATGAAAAAGAGTAAAACGTATAATTTTCATCAAGAGTGGGAACTGGAATACTTTTTTGTAATGGTGAAAGAAAAACATTGCTATTTGATTTGCAATGCTTCCGTGGCAATACCCAAAAAAAAGAAATTTGGAAAGGCACTTCAACGCACTCCATATTATACCAGTCGGATTTTCCCCCAATTGTGACCTTAGAAAAAATAAATTAAAAGAACTTAAATCCAGATTATTCGAGCAACAAAATTTCTTCATAACACCTAATTTACAATCTAAAGCAGTAACTGCAGCATCATTTAAAGTGAGTCATCTTGCAAAAAAATGCAAATCATTTTCTGATGGTCAATTCATTAAAGACGCATTTTTAGAAATAACAGATTCTTTTTTGAAAATTTTAAGAACAAAAATGAAAATAAAAGTGCTTTTCAAGATCTGCAATTATCTCGAAATACTGTGATGTGACGCATCGAAAAAATGAGTAAAAATGTGAGCGAACAATTGCGTGCTGATATTGCTAATGGTGTGTCCTTTTCTTTACAACAGACGTCAGTGATACAGCTCAATTGCTCGTTTTTCTTCGTATGGTTTACGATGATTCTGCCACTAGAGAAGAACTGCTTTGTATGGTTTCGTTAAAAGAAAAAACTAGAGGTCTTGATATCTTTAACTCATTCAAAAATTTTATTAAAAAAATTAAATTACCACTATTCAAGCTCATATCAATAACAACAGATGGAGCTAAAGCAATGACTGGGCATCTTAACGGATTCGTCTCATTGTGCCAAAAGGATGATGAATTCCCAGATTTGTTTTAGTTACCACTGTATCATCCACCAACAAGTGTTAGCCAGCAAAAGATTAAATACTAAAAGTGTTATGGACATCGCTTTATAAATGGTGAATTCCATCAGAGAACAATCTCTTCAATCTCTTTTCAAAATGCAACTCGATGAAAAAGAACCAGATCTGATATTACACACAGATGTGAGGTGGCTGAGTCGGAGCGAGTTTCTACAGAGATGTCGAAATTTGCTGAATGAAATTAAAAAATTTATTGATCAAAGGGGAGATGATTATCAGCAGCTACAAGATACGGAGTGGTAGTATGATCTGGCTTTTTTGGCAGA
The DNA here is from genome assembly GCF_048544385.1 of Mastigoproctus giganteus. Lineage (NCBI taxonomy): Eukaryota > Metazoa > Arthropoda > Arachnida > Uropygi > Thelyphonidae > Mastigoproctus > Mastigoproctus giganteus. The sequence continues at coordinate 224,262,959 of NC_143581.1, read as the reverse complement.
TTTTTACCAGTAAATTAAGTGATTTGAATTTGGAATTACAAGGAAAAAATAAAAATGTAGGTGACATGATTAGTAGTATTTCTACATATAAATATTAATTTTTGGCAAGGATCTTAAAAAAAAAAAACTCGACCATTTTGCAAATATGCAAGATCATTTTGCAAAAATATCCTGTTTTTGAATTTAATAGTGAGAAATATGTTTCTGAAATTGAGAATGTTGTGGACGATTATGAAACCAGATTCAGTGATTTAAAAAAAAAATGAAGACATTGTTCAATATATTTCTTAACCATTTAAAGTCGACTTAGATAGGAAACAAATAGCAGAAAAAAATCGCTGCGATTTTTCACATGGAGAAAATATTACTTGAAAATGAAATTATTACATTGTAAAACGATATCTTCCTAAAAGCCAGACCATCAGAAAAAGAGTTTTGGAAATATATTTGCCGAGAAAAGTACCCAAATGTAAAAAAATGCAGTGAACTTTTAAATTCCTGTTTTGTCTCCAAATGTGAATCTGTGAATCGGCCTTTTCGTATTTAAAACAAACAAAGACGAAGAACAGCTGTGCTCGTACGGACTTACATAAAGAAGATTCTTTACGGTTGGCCTTATCAAGGTATATCCCCGATTTTGAAAGCTTGGCAGATGACATGAAGACAAACTTTGCATAAATTAAAATTTTAAATAGTATGAATTTAAAATAAGAATTCTGAATTGTATTGAATTTAAAAATTTATAAACAACATTTTTAAATATGTGTTGATTAACTTTTTTAACCTTGTGCAATGAAATTTTTGAGATGGTAGATCGCGGCACATTTTGAAGGAAAAAAGTAGATCGCATCACAAATTAAGTTGGCCACCCCTGATGTATATGCAAGTACTGTATACATACACATATTCTTACTCTTAGTTACCCTAACACAACCCATATATATACTTGTTCCATGATGACTCCCAGCAGCCCTTGTGATCCCCAATACCTCGTTTTCCAGGCTGCTGCTCATTCCAAGCTGTACAAAAATCACTTTTGCCTCTACCTGTGGCTATTATTAATCTATTAGTCTGTGAATCCCCCCCCCCCCCAAGCTAGCAGTTAGGCTACGACCCACCTAACACTGCCGCAATAGCATCAGCAAATGGCCTGGCCGGGTTCACGGCCATCAGGCCTGAACCCCTGACCTGTTGGCCGTGAAGGGCAAAATTGCAATGCATCGAATTGTAAAATGTAAATTGAGTTAGGTATCAAATGGCACCAGGGGTTTCCCCCATCTACGTGTTGCTTACATTGTGATGGGTGTGCCAGTTTGCTGGAAATGCCAGAGATTTAAAAGTGTATGGATATTGTACATGTGGAGTGTTGTGTACCGTTGTTCATCTGGTCATTTAGCCTCTAGACCCCTGCTGAGGTCCAACGTTGCCTTTGGAAGCAGACTAGGTACACCAGTATTATAATTATTTACTCTGGCAGGTCCTGCCACCTAATTTCCTGAGATTTCAGTAGCTAGGACCTAAAAATAAAAAATAATTAATTTAATTAGTTTAATTTCAATTGCAAAAGGTAATCTCGCTTGAATAGGAAAGGCCTAGAAAATGGCCTTTGAACGTATTTAAATTCAGGTGTGGGGGGGGGGATTCGTTTTTGCATTAAGATAGAGGTGGGGGAGAAGACTGAAGGGAAAATACAGAAATATGGAGGCAATAGAGAAGGAAGTGAGGAGAGGAGACGGAAAAGACCCCCATCTCCCCCGCTCCACCGGGGAGAGGGAATGAAAGTGGCCAGACAAGGTGCCTGGTCCAGATTGCCAGGTGGCGTGTTGGCAGCAAAGTGCTGTGGGATCCTGGATAGCTAGTGCAGGGGGTGGTATTTCTGCACTCAAATTAGGCTCTGCCAGGATGATGAAGCATGGGAGAGAATCCTATCCAGGTTTGGTTGTCGCAGTCAATATGTTTTTCTTTCTTTCCTTCAAAGCAATATCATCATTATTATTATTGCAATAAAGATTTCTTAAATATTCTTGCATTAAAGGCTGGATCCAGGAGGGGAAATTATTCCGCCGCCAAAAGAATATTCCAGTGGCCAGTTGCAAAACAGAGTAAAAAAATGGAGAAGAAATTCCCGCATAAGAAGCTTTCCCCTGTACTAGGTTTGGTTTCTTAATTTCCATTTCAACTCTATACACTGATGAGCCAAAACATTATGACCAGCGAGTCGTTATGCAAATCGAAGCAACTGCAGGTGAACAACGTATGCGCGGATCGGAACACAGTATAGAAAACACCTAATACTGAGCTCCGTTAATCAATGTTACTCTTGTTCTTTAGATGGGAAAGGCAGCGGATTTAAGAGAGTTTGACAAAGGCCATATTGTAATGGCTAGATGACTGGTTCAGAGCAGATTTGAAACGGCACGGTTGGTGGGATGCTCAAGGTCAGCTGTGGTTGGTACCTACCTAAAGTGGTCCGAGGAGAGAAAACCCATGAACCACCGGCGAGGTGTTGGACGACCACGGCTCATCGATACTCGAGGTGAGAGAAAGCTCTCTCGGAAGGTACGTAGCAACAAGAAGGGAGACTGTGGCGCAACTTGCGGTAATGGGAATGCTGGTGACGGCATTAATGTGTCACAACACATAGTACATCGAACCTGCTGAAAATGGGGCTGTGTAGCGACAGGCCGCTCTGAGTGGCAATACTAATAACGGTTCACTGGTGACAGTGCCTAAAATGGGCACGCGAGCATCGAAACTAGACCTTGAGTGATTGTCTGGTCCAACGAATCACATTTCCTGTTGCACCATGTGGACGGCCGAATATGTGTGTGTGTGTGCGTTGTTTACCTGGGGAAGTGATGGCGCCCGGATGGACTATGGGATCAACCTAAGCCGGTGGTGGCAGTGTCATTATTTGGGCGATGTTCTGCTGGGATACCCAGGGTCCAGTCATCCATGTGCCGGGCACTCTGACATCTACCACGAAAAAGTCACTGCTCCTTACTGTACAATAATCAGACGCATGTACAGAGGATGCCGATAGGGCTATGTCCTGGGCCCACTGCTCTGGAACGTGGTCCTGGACGCATTCCTCGACCTCAGCCTCGGAAATGTAGCCTCCCAGGCATATGCGGATGACCTTGTCCTGACGTTGGCAGAAAACACCAGGGCACAGCTGGAAAACACAACAAACCGTGCTCGCCACTCTACAACAATGGGCTGACAAAAAATAACCTGAAGATATCATCCACTAAGACAAGCTCTATCCTACTTCAGGAACCCTGGACACCAGTAGACCTCCCCCAAATAAAAGTACAAGGAACCACCGTCAACCTGACCACAAAAATGAAATTTCACGGGGTTGTCCTTAATAGAAACCTATCCTTCACCCCCCCCCAACTTCACTATCTCAGAAACAAAATCGGAAATTACTCGTCACTATTTTCAAGAATCACCCACAAGGACTGGGGAATAAAGAAGAAAACCCTTGCTCTTTTTCACAAAACTGTCTTCCTGCCAGTCATCCTCTATGCCTCAGGGGTCTAGTCCAAAAAAGCAACCACTGCAATTAATAAAAGAAAACTAGAAACCATGCAGAAGTATATTTTGCTGACTATCTCACGAGCTTGCAAACGGTGAGTACACACGCGCTTCAGATTCTCACCGATGCCCTTCCTTTGGACCTGGAAGTGATATGCAGTGGACTCCTCTACAGTCTTTCCAGAGGCATACCGGATACCTGCCTAAATTTGAAGTTACATGTAGCCAGCAAACCAAAAATAAAGAAAACAAGACTAACTGTACACAGCAAACCTGGCAAACACGGTGGCAAAACTCAACAAAAGCGCAAATAATGCGAAAATTCCTCCCAACTGTCTCGGCCGTATACCCGAAATACCCAAGTTGGCTCTCCCCAGGATTGCTGGTCATGTACCTCCTAACTGGCCATGGCGCCATCAGATAAAAAATAATGACCTTTGGACTGAGCAACACTCCCCTGTCATTGTGGCTTAGTGGAAACGAGGGAGCATTTAATGCACCACTGCAAGCTTTATGAAGACCTCCGATGCCGACTAATTACGGAATTACAATTATGTACCAGAGAATCAAGAGGAATACTTACTGGAGGAGGAGCAAAGCTACAAAGCACTGGCAAACTTTGCACAAGATCTTTTTGACAGAAGGCATACTCTTCCACCCCCACAATAGCGATTCTCAGGCCCACAATATATGACTTTGCAAATAACCATATAAAGTGCACAGACAGTCACCATCAAGACATTCTACAAACGGACTGCGTCCCAGGAAGAAACAGCATAAACATAAGTAATCACAGACTGGACCAAACACCTGCAACCACAGATCTGAATAATGGACCTGTCCTGGTGGTAAGCGACAACTACGGACAAGATCCTACACCCGGACTTGACAAACTCGGATCCAACAACTAATGACCATGATTCCAGACAGAGACATAAGTAACCACAGACTGGACTAAATACCCACAACTACGGACCTGACTAAGGGACCTGTCCTGCTGCAAAGTGACAACCACAGACAGGAACCTACACCTGGATTGGACAAACTAGGACCCAACCAAGGACCTTACTCAAGCAGACATGCAGCTGCCAGGCCATACGGCGGCCTGTGCTGGGCACACTTTCCTCCCTCCCCTGGCAGAGGGGGAGGCGACAGCCCTCTTGTTGCCTCCCCCTGCCATCCTACATCTTTCTCTTTGGTGGGGCATGGGCATACCCCACTGGCACATGCTGGGGTAGTCTACTCTATTGACCCCAGTCCTTCCTAGCTATTCCCCCCAGCCTTCAGTCTCCTCCCCTCTCTATCTGTACACCAGCACAACACCCACACCAAAATTATAGCTTCTTTAAATTATTTTGCCCGCTCCTCGGCCATTAAATTCTCAAACGCAACCCCTTCAAACCTGGAAACATGTATGTGATCAACATACAATGCGCAAAAATTATTTTATTTTATTTGTTATTATTATTATTTTTTTTTAGGTCCTCGCCACTGAAATCTCAGGAAAATAGGTGGCAGGACCTGCCAGAGTAAATGCAAACTACTAGGTATCTGGTCTACCTCCACGGGGCGAAAATGGGGTAACGTCGGGCCTCAGCTGGGCCTGCCGGCTAAATGGCCAGAAGAACAAGGGTATGAGGTATGAGGTATGAGGTATTGAGGGTCTAGCGGCTCCTGGGATTTCTCCCATCTCCGCGAATGTTCTATGTATCGGTGACAGTACCCTGTCAAAGCCAGAGATTTAGAAGTGTGTGGGTCATGAGTAGTGTTATATGTTGTGCCCATTGTTTATCCGGCTTATTGGCCGCCAGGCCCCTAATGGGACCAGGGTACATGACACCACACATTTCAAGATCCATACACTTTTAAATCTCTGGCCTTTACAGTGAACTGTATCACCACACAAAATAAACTACGCGGAGATGGGGGGGAACCCCTGGTGCCGTTTGACGCTAGATACACTTTACACTTTATCTAAACATCAGTCTGCGTGTGTAGCATAGTGGTATCGTGACGGTCCTCCCACACCGGGTGGAAAAGGCCCAGGTTCGAATCCCGTGGATGACGTGAGGAACTTTATTGGGCTTTTTTTTCACTCCGTGGCTGAGTTAGTCAGTCTCAGGCATAGATAGCAAGGTTTTCCCCAGAAGCTGGGGTTTTTCGTCCAGCCAAACAAACAAATCGATCAGAGAACACACGAAATTAACAGATACACAGCACGGCATATGAATGTAATTATTAGGGTGGCCTAAAAATAACAAAATAAAAAAAGTATACCTTATTTTTATTTTGTTATTTTTCCCGAAACTGCACTGGGAAGTTACACCAGAACCTGGAAATCATCAATTGATAACATATTAGACCACATCTTCCACCTTCAAACTGAGCCCCAGACTGAAGAACAGAAAACTCTGTGAATAAAACTCCTCTTATTGTACCACAGCAGTTGAGCCCCCTTTTACAATCATGGAGCTGAACATAGCAGCAGCAAACATCAAAAACAGGAAAAATAAATAAATAAATTTTCTGTTTATACTCCGGGACGACCAAATGGTCAGAGGAGTTCACAAGGTAGACAGAATACAAGAAACAGCACCGTATTCAGTAGTCACGGGCTTGAACACCGGTCACTCAAGGCACATGTACTTATGCACCCGCGCCTGGTGATTATTGGATTGGAAAACCCCTGGTGATTATTGGATTGAACCAGAGATGCTCAAAAAGGCAGTAGAGAAGATACCAGACGTCATTCTAAATCTCTTCAATCGCTGTCTTTCAGAAGGCTATTACCCTAATAAGTGGAAAACAGCAAGAATAAGACTTTTACTTAAGAATCCAACCGAACTGCAGGATAAGCCAACGTCATACATACCCATAGCTTTGCTTTCTACCTTGAGCAAACTTTTCGAGCAGCTTGTATACCAGAGATTAGAGACTCACTTCCAGGAAGCGAACATGATGTCGCCGAACCAGTTCGGCTTCAGAAGAGGACGCTCAGCGGTAGAAGCTTTGGAAAACATAATTGAGGCAGCAAAAAACTGCGACATGAAGTATTTTCTCCTCATATCAATAGACTTTGCTGGCGCTTTTGATTCTCTATGGTGGCTCGGAATCCTGGCCAGACTTTGGCACGCCCAAATTCTGGGCAACCTGTTCTGTTGCCTTAGATCATACTTGGATGACAGAAGGATTACAGTTACTACTCCCTTTGCCACTCTCTCCAGCCAGGTCCACAGAGGCTGTCCCCAGGGATCTGTCCTGGGGCCCCTTTCTGTGGAGTCTTGTGCTGGATGAGTTCCTCAATATGGAAATCCCCAATTTAAGAACACAATCATGCGCCGATGATCTCATACTGATGGTGCAGGCTAATAGCAGGACACAGCTGGAGACCAATGCAAACCATGCCATTTCTTTTCTGCAAGGATGGGCAAATGGGAACCTACCAAACATCTCACTAGAAAAGACACATTCAATACTCCTCAAGGGCTCCCTTGATCCCAGGAGACCTCTCCAGATCAAGTTAAATAGAACAACCATTAAACTCCAAACAGAAGTCAAATATTTTGGTGTTATCCTAGATAGACACTGCAACTTCACACCGCATCTTACTTACCTCAGAGTAAAATTCAGGAAATATTCCGCCCTATTGGCTAGAGTTACACACAGAGACTGGGGTCTGAAGAAGATGGCGCTCACTATCCTCTACAAGGCATTCTTCATTCCGGCACTGGCCTATGCATTGGGAGCTTGGTACGCTAAGGCAAGCACTGCTGTTAACAGAAGGAAACTGGAAACCATCCATTGAATATTTCTCCTCACAACAACTAGAGCATGCTGCATAGGGAGCACCCACGCTCTCCAGGTCTTTGCGGGATGTCTCCCTCTGGACTCGGAGATTGTGGGCCGTGGGCTGCTGCACCAACATTCCAAAGGAAAGGTAATCACACATTTGGGATACACTATGGGCCCAACTCTGACTACACCACAGGAAAAAAGACGTCTTACAGACCATATGAGAACAGTGGGCAGAATCGGTGGAATGACTCCACTAAAGGCCGCATAACTAGAAGCTTCATACCAGACATTGGCCGTGTTTATCCTATTTCCCTGATCTGTTACTCTCCTGGACTTCATACCACTTACCTGCTGACAGGGCATGGCTCCTTCAGGAAGAAGATACACGATTTTGGAATCTCGGACATAGCGCACTGTAGATGCAGTCAAGAAGAAACTTGCGAGCACCTGCTCTACGAATGTAATATCTATGACGACCTCCGTGGCCTGCTGTTTACCAAACTATGCTCCATACTTAGAAATCAGGAGGACATAGTGCTGCAGGAAGAAGAAAACTGTAAGGCTTTCACGCTTTTTGCTCAAAATCTCTTCGCGAGGCAAAGTGCACTTCCACCACTATGAAACAAATTTGAGACTTTGGACCACGAGTAGACACAAAGAACACAACTGGCCATTAACAACCAGCTGAGTGACTACAGGACTTCAACACAAGAGGTGGTGACAACCTACAGCAACTGAAAGACAACTGAGTCCTTACTGGATGCGAACAAACACAGGGACCTAGAGCTTGATGTAGCTGGCCTGTCACGTGCAGGTGACGCATCCTGGCCTCTGCCGAGACTAGGGCTACCACCTGGAGAGTCAAAGTGAACGACTTAGATTGCAGCCTTGCTGCCAACTGCCAATTAGCCAAATGGCGACCCAGGTCCGACACCTTGCTGGGCCTGCTTTATCTCGTTTTCCCAGTGGGGAGGGGGGAGACACCCCTATCCCTCCTCTCCCTGCCAAGCCCACTTTTCCTCCAGTGTGGCAGGGGCATGCCCACTGAATATTTAGGGACCACCTTCTCGATCGGTCCCTTTCTTCTTCTTCTACCCCCTACCTTCCTCCTCCCCACCCAAATCTGTCTACCTTCACAGCACACAGCCCCACATGCCAAAATTGTAACTATACCAAAATTGCTTGCCCAACCCTTTTCGTACAATCCCTTCTCGCTCTTAAAGCAATTCTCTATAACCAAACAAAAGCATCGACAGGGGTTAAAAGATTTTTTTAAGGTTCTAGCCACTGAAATCTGAGGAACGTAGGTGGCAGGACCTGCCAGAGTACTGATTCCTTACTGGTAACACCTGGTTAGGCTCCCCGTGGCGCGGTATGGGCAAAGTTGTGTCCCATCAGGTCCCCGAGGGCCGATAAGCCAGATGAACAATGGGCACAACAGACTACACTATACAAGCTCCACACACTTTAAATCTCTGGCTTGACAGGGTACTGTCACTTGATACAGAGACCACCGCGGTGATGGGAGAAACCCCAAGAGCCGCTAGACTCTCAACATACCAAACACCAAATATCTAAACATCAGTTTTTTTTTTTTTTAGGTCCTAGCGATTGAAATCTCAGGAAATTAGGTGGTAGGACCTGCCAGAGTGAACTTAGAGACTATTGGGTACCTGATCTACCTCCATGGGGCGAATGTGGGGCAATGTCGGGCCTCAGCTAAGGTCTGGCGGCTAAATGGCCAGAGGAACAACGGTACAAAACACCACAATTAAACATTATCCATACACTATTAAATCTCTGGCCTTTACAGCATATTGTATCACCTTACAATACAAATTACGCGAGATGGGGGCAACCCCTGGAGCTGTTTGACCCTAAGTACACTTTACACTTTACCTAAACATCACTGCCAGAGCAGCAAAGCAAAAGGCTCAAGCTAATGGAAGTGCTGTGGCTCAGAGCAGAACTGAGGGGGGCAGTTGTCCTCTGACTCACAGCCTTATAAAATGCACTGTTTGCTTGATGTTTGCAGAGCAATCGGGTACGGGACATGATACTGCCATGGGGGATGTCTTTGTGTGTGCGCGATGCAAGGAGTGTATCGATATCAGGCAACAACTCAGCGTTCTTGTGGGCCTATATGAGAGCTTGAAGGACAGGGTGGATGCCCTCGAAGAAACTAAATTGAGGGGCCCATCAAGCTCTCAGCTACCCACATCAACGCCAGAGCTTGCACTTGGGCATCACGTGACACAGAGGCAACCCCCAAGGCAGAATGCTCTGGTCCCGAAGGAACTAGTAGTTGTTGGTGACTCTATTGTCAGGGAAACGGGGAACATGCTTTGTAAAAAGGATAGGTGGAACAGTACCAGGGTATGTCTGCCAGGGGCAAAGGTTGATGACGTTGTAGAGCGGATATCATCTTTTAAGGGCACAAAAGGTGATATAGTTGTACACGTTGGCACTAATGATATTAAGAGTAGGAGACCGGCAGAATTAATTAACAAGTACAGGTCACTGTTGAACAAAAGCCGAGAATTAGGGTTGAATTTGAAAGTGTCTGCAATTCTGCCCAGACACGATAGGAGGGAGTATATGATGAGAGCCTTGTCGATCAATTCGGCCCTGGAAAGATTGTGCAAGGCTCAAGGGGTAGAATTTTTTTCAGCCTGGACTGCACTTGTTAACAGGAGAGATTGCTTCTACAGGGATGGGATACACTTAAATAGAAAGGGTGCAAGAATATTTGCTGATGCTATCGAGGCAGTGTTAGGTGGGTCGGAAAACTGCTAGCTTGGGGGGAGACAAAGACCAATAGATTGACAGTAGCCACTGGCAGAGGTGAAAGAGATTCTTGCACTGCTTCTATTAGAATGAGCAGAAGCCTGAAAAACAAGATTCAGGATATTTCAGAGACTGCTGGGAGTCATTGCGGTACAAGTAAACACATGGGTTGTGTTAGGGTAGCTAAGAATAGAAACAGGTGCAGTATACTTGCGTTTACACAAATGCTAGGAGTTTAGTAAATAAATTTGATGAATTTGAGGTATTACTCAAAACATCAAAGGCAGATATTGTTGGGATATCAGAGACGTGGTGTCACACAGATATAAGGAATGCCGAACTGGAATTTGGGGAGTACAACGTCTACAGAAAGGATAGACAGGATAGGAAGGGGGGGAGGGGTTATGCTATTAGTTAAGAAACACATAAAAACCAAGGAAGTGAAGCCAGTCGACATCGCTGGACAGTGCAGTGTTGAGTCAGTTTGGTGTGACATAAGCATTGGGAGATCAAAATTGAGAGTAGGAGTGTGCTATAGGCCTAATGACTCTGATGAGTATAATAAGGAACTGTAGAGGGAAATAGAGTGGGCCAGTAAATCAGAGAGTCTTATAATGGGAGATTTAAATTTCCCAGATATTGACTGGAATTTAGGGGCTGGTCACTCACACACTAGCAAGGCTTTTGTGGATTTATTGGATGATTGTTTTCTACATCAGCATGTTCGGGAGGCAACTAGAGGGAGTAATACTCTTGATCTGATTATCAGTAGTGATTCTTCATGCATTAAGAATCTGCAGATAAATGAACCACTAGGGTGGCAGTGATCACAGTGTGCTGAAGTGGGATTTACTCAAAGAGGTAACTACCATTAGGGGTAAAGGGAAGGATTATTGCTTCCGTAAGGCGACTACGATGGACTGAGACAGTATTTAAATTCTATACAGTGGGACCAACTGATGATGTTACCACAGCAAATTCAAAATGGGAAGCATTCAAAGAACTTATCTTGGAAGCTACTAGGCTTTACCATACCAACTAAGAAATCATTGTTCAAGGTTTAGGCCAAAATGGATGTCAGATAACTAATGAGGCATATGGCAGAGAAGAAAAATGCATGGGATACTTACAAATTAACACATGACACAGAAGCCTATGATAGATACAAGTTGATATGCAACCAAGTTACAAAGGAGGTTAGGCAGGCGAAGGCAGATTACGAGAAATCCTTGGCAAGGGATGCAAAGAAAAACAGCAAAGAGTTCTTTACTTATGTAAACTCTAGAAGGAAGGGGATGAATCAGATTGGTCCACTTGATATTGATTGGTCCACTTGATATTGATGGGTCAACTGTTGATAATCCTGCTCAGGTAGCTAACAAACTAAATGAATATTTTGCATCGACATTCACACATGAGGAGTTATTCAGTGAGGGGAATTCCAGAGGTGTATTCAACTCTAGCAGTAAGCTACAGAATCTTGAAATAACTGGGAGTAAAGTGGAGGAGAAACTGTTGAAGATAAACACAAGAAAGGCACCCGGGGTGGATGGGATCTATCCAGTTATATTAAAGGAGGCAGCAAAGGAAGTAAGCAAACCCTTAGCCATAATTATGAGAGATTCCTTGGACTCAGGGGAGGTACCCACAGACTGGAGATGTGCAAATGTGACCCAATTCACAAAGGAGGATCAAAGGCTGACACAAGTAATTATAGACCTGTGAGCTTAACTTCTGTTCCAGGAACATTAATGGAGGCACTGGTTAAAGAAGCACTGCAGGATCATTTAGACAAGATTTCAGTTATAGCTCGGACACAGCATGGTTTTGTTAAGGGGAAGTCTTGCCTGACCAATTTGATTGGATACTATGATGCAGTCACAAAAGAACTGGATGCAGGGAATAACTTTGATATTATATACTTGGATCTTAGAAAGGCTTTTGATACTGTTGCACATGGAAGACTGCTACACAAATTGGAGCAGTGTGACATTGGAGGCAAATTGCTGCTATGGATAAAGGGGTGGTTGAGGGGGAGAAGACAGAGAGTGGTAATCAATGGACACTGCTCATCGTGGACTAATGTTATTAGTGGAGTCCCTCAGGGCTCAGTGTTGGGTCCATTATTGTTTTCTGTATTTATAAATGATATTGATGATGGTATATCAAGCTTAATGTCCAAGTTTGCAGACGATACAAAGGTTGGCAGGGTTGTCAAGGACACTACTGACACTATGCTGCTGCAACAGGATCTGGAAAGGTTGAGCAGATGGGCCGAGAGGTGGCAAATGAAGTTTAACATTGACAAATGTAAAGTACTACACATGGGAAACAGCAACCCCAGAGCAACGTATCAACTCTGTGGTACTACACTGACAGTGGTAGAAAATGAAAGGGACTTGGGGGTAGTTGTGCAGGCAGATATGAAGTTCTCTGAGCAGTGCAGACGGGCTGCAAGAGTAGCTCATGGAGTATTGTCAATGATATACAGGAATTTTTCCAGCAGGGATAAGGAGGTGATTATTCCCTTGTATAAGGCAATGGTCAGGCCACACCTAGAGTACTGTATACAGGTCTGGATGCCTCATTTCAAGAAGGATGTAGAGCTGCTGGAACGAGTACAGAGAAGGGCAACAAGATTAGTGAATGGAACAAAGGGGTGCTCTTACGAAGAAAGGCTTAAGTTTTGCAAATTACAGTGTCTGGAGACTAGGCACCAGCGAGGTGATCTGATAGAGGTATATAAAGCCTTGAATGGTTTAAGCATGCTCAATGCAGATGGGATTCTTCCTCTAGCTCAGAAAAATCACCTGAGAGGGCATAAATTCAAATTGAGAAAAGACAGATGTAGGATAGACGTGCGGAAATTTGCCTTTAGCCAGCGGGTGGTTGGTTGGTGGAACAGACTTCCATCCCTTGTAGTGGAGGTTGATAGCCTAAATAAGTTTAAGGCTCAGCTGGACAGGTATTTTGAACGAACAGAGGGGTGAAGTGGAAGTGGGTTTTTTTTTTTTTTTTTTTGGCTGATGCTGCATAAGCTTGCTTTCTTGCATCAAATGCCTCTACTAATGCTAATGCTAATGCTAATGCTGACCAGGTACACCCTTTCATGGCAACGGTCTTCCGCTCTGGTGGCGCCGTCTTTCAGCAGGATAATGCGACATGCCACACCGCTCGGATTGTTCGAGACTGGTTCGCGGAACATGAGGAAGACTTCCAGGTATTGCCCTGGCCTACCAATTCCCCAGACACCAATCCCATCGAACATCTGTGGTTTGTGTTGGAACAGCAACTCTGATCTGCACCGTCTGAACCACGGACATTACAGGAGTTAAAGGATCTGCTGGTTACCTGTTGGCACCAGATACCACATGACACATTTAGAAATCTTGTAGGGTCCATGCCTCGCCGGGTACGAGCTGTTTTGGCTGCACGTGGAGATCCAACTTCATATTAGGTAGGTGGTCATAATGTTTTGGCTCATCGGTGTATATTGTAATGTATTATTTTCCTGCGTAAGAAGTTTCCCGGGTGAAAGGTTTTCCCCGCATAAAAAGTACGTGACAAAGAATACGCAGTGTATTATTATAATGACGTTTTTCCCCCTTAATACGTTTTTTTAAATATAGAAATTCTTTATTTTTATATTAAAAAAAAGATAAACATTTTGACAACCGAACAAGTTAGTGCATTGCATCATTTTACTTCGTAGTAAACTAGGTGAAATGGTATCGTTTAATCGGCGGATAATCCACTTCACTAGTGGATTCTCTGCCGAGAATCCACTAGTGAAGTGTTGCCTATTCGAGAATCCATTGTCGAAGGTAGTTCAATGTCACGGCAACTCGTTGTGAAGGCATTCACAATACGAGATATAACAAAAACGATGCTATTTCATCTACTTTGGCGATTTACTACGAAAGAAAATTATACTAAAATGATATATGAGAATGCTACCTCCTTTATTAGACTAGACAAAGACAGTAGCAAAATTTAAAATTGAGAAAGGAGTTCGACAAGGAGACACAATATTTATGCTGTTTATGCTGCCCTTGAGGAAGTTTTCAGAAGATTGGACTGGTTTCAAAAAGGAGTGAGTGTGAATGAAGAGTACCTAAACAATTTACGATTTGCAGATGACATTGTGGTCATAAGCCATGATCCCAAAGAATTAGAGGAAAATCTTAATCAGTTATGCAGAGTTAGTAAGGATTTCGGACTAAAGATGAATATGGCTAAAACAAAAGTAATGATGAACAAGTATGCCACAGAAAGCGATATAATCATTGAAGGAGCAGCAATTGAAAAAGTGGATTCACATACTTATCTGGGACAAGTCATTAGCTGTAATAATGATAAGTGGCTAGAAGTCAAGAGAAGAATAAATTTTAGATGGTAGCATTTAGGAAATATAGTCATATACTGAGGAACAATATCTCAATTTGTCTGAAACTTAAAATAATGAAACAATGTTTACTCCCCACCATGACTTATGGAAGTGAAACGTGGGTACACACCAAAAAAATGGAAGAGAACCTGAAAACTTCACACAGTGAAGAATGGAACGAATAATATTAGGAATCAGACTGTTAGATAAGGAAAGAAACACGTGGATTAGGCAGCAAACACAAATAAAGGACATTGTTATCAAATTTTAAAGAACTGAAATGGACTTGAGCAGGACACATAGCTCGAAGACATGATGACAGATGGACTAAGAAAATAACAGAATGGTACCCAAGAGGAACCAAAAGAAAACCTGGAAGACAAAAATGTAGATGGACAGATGAAATTCACGAGGTAGTAAATGGATGGCCATTGCGCAAAACAGAAGTTACTGGAAAGTTGCTGGAGAGGCCTTCATCCTGGAGTGGATTGAAAATGGCTGATGATGATGAAAATGATACTACGCAATAATTTGTTCGATTAGTGAATTTTCCGCAGTCAGAGGCTTTCAGCGCTAAAACCTTTTTAGTACAGTATAAACATTTCGATATAATGGAAGCGACATATTGCAATTGTTTTCATCGATATCCATAACTGGATATGTCGGCCACGTTAAGCGTTAAGTTCTGATGGTTGTGAACAGTTCTGAAGTGGATTGTTGCTCTGTCTCGTTGTACAGTAATTGTGACCTTTAAGGTATGTAACGTATGTTGAAAGTCCAAAGGAGCTCATTCCTTGAACTTGGCAATGAGTTTAATGAACGGAATGTTAAGCAATTAGAAATTCTCAGTTAAAAAATGATTACCATAGGCAGAGTAAAATATTTATAAATTCTGAAATAGTACTTAAAAGTCATCTCTATCTATTTGTATTTTTAATTTTTGTTTGTGTAGTTTCATACCCTTAGGTCATTTTCCCTTCTAAGAAGGTTTCCCTCGTAAGAAGTTCTAAACCTCCACCCCCTTGGAAAACATTTTATCCGGGTTCTACTGTAGATACTATTACAGAATGTATTTTTGCTTTTGGTTCTGTCATAATGTTTAGATTCTAGAAGAACAAAACGGACTTGTGGCATATTTTCATTTGTGTGGTGATGTACGTAGTGGGGCACTTATAAACTCTTTTATTTTAAAATTGTGACACACCCATAAAACATTCTCTTTTATTTTACACGATTTATTATTTACTCCTTTTTCGACCAATCACTAAAGTTAATATAAAAACATATTCCTTTTAGTGTAATCGTGACCCTCGGCGAATTTCCATTACCGGATACTGTACTTATAATAATAAACTTACATGGAACTCCAAAAAACCGCAATCCTGAACACACTGTAGGACAGTCTGAGAACTCCTCGACAAACAGTAATAATAATAATAGGAACCGGGTGCAACCAGCTACCCCATTCACTTGGTACCAGTACCCGTCACGGGGTGGGTACTGGTCCCAAGTGAAATCCCATAAAGAGAAAAAGTAATAATAATAATGTGAAAATTACTAGAAATAAGTTTTAAGCATAATACTTTAATCCGCAATAAAAAAATAGTGATTTTATCTCACAGGTTGTTTATAATAATGGTTTATTTATTCAATAAGTTATTTATTTATTTTTAATAATAGAAAGTCGATGTATGAAAAGCAATGTAAAATTAGTGGTAGGGAACTTCACCAAGCTACCTCAGGGAGAACACCTCTAAATTTAAACATAACGTTAAAATGGTTAAAGAACATCGTTTCATGTGAAAAAAATTCTAGCATGATTATTATTACAGAACGTTTATTATAATTACAGATTGTTAAAAGGGTAAACAGCATTTCTAACAATTTAGGAATCGCCTTACAAAATAGTCGATAGATGGCACCACTTGCTGAGAGTCTATAATAGCAATAAAGTCCCGAAGATTTAATGAAAAACTATCAAGATTATTATTATTATTGCTCATATTATTTCTCCCTGATTGAAGGTTACACCACGTGACGGGTATTGCTACCAAGTACACAGGGTGGTTGTTGTTATGTTTGGTGTTACTATTGGTGGAGGAACTCTCTGACTATCCTACAGGTGTTCAGGATTGCGACTTTCTGGAGTTCCTTGTAGGTGTTCGCTGGGAGACCTGTTGCTGCTATGCTGTTATGTAGGGTCTTTGGCACCATACCACTGGTTGACACGATGATCGGGATGGTTGTTACTTGTTGCATGTGCCACATCTCCTTGATCTCCTGTCTTAGGTTCGTGTACTTCCTGCTTTTTTCCTCATGGGTTTTCTGCAGGTTGCCAGTGTTGGGTACCGCTATGAAAACCAGATAGGTAGCCTTTTCCTTCTTGTCCACAGGGTTATGTCGGGTCTGTTGTGCGGGATTGTTCTATCCGTTATTATGGCGCAGTCCCAGTACAGCTTGTAGGTTGGGGGTCCCTAGTATTGCCTGGGGTTCGTACTTGTAGTACGGTACACTTTCTTCGATCAACTGGTATTTCCTCGCTAGCTTCTGATGTATTATCCTGGCTACCTGGTTGTGTCTATGAGTGTACTCAGTCTGGATGATTACCTTGCACCCTGAGGTGATGTGTTGGATCGTTTCTGAGGCGAGGTGGCACCGTCGACATGTGTCATCGGACACTCCGGACTCCTTGGCGATGTATTTTCTATAATTTCTGGTGTTGATTACCTGGTCTCGAATGGCGAGCATGAATCCTTCAGTCTCGGGGAAGAGCTTCCCGCTCGTGAGCCATCGAAAGCAATTTTATCTATGTAATCTTGATGGAGAGTGTGTCTGCCTTGAGTGTCTGCCATGGAGTGTTTTCTCTGCCCATCTTTCTAGCTTTGTTTGTGCCTCCTGGTTTGGGGGGGGCTCCTCGCTTAGGTTGAGTGGGGTACACCGCTTGTCTGTCTATCTTCCTTATGGCCTGGTGGACTGCTGCTGCTGTGTGTTGCTGGAAGTAATCCTTCAGGTTAACTAGCGCTGTCTTCTGTTGCTCAATGAGGTCTCTCATTGGGTTTAGACACATTAGTAACTTAGGCCATATTGCGCCGTATATAATGTCTGTAAATTGCATGTGTTCTGGGGTCGATTTGCTGTTTGTTATAAATACTCGGATAAATCCTGTTTATCCGAGTTTTCGGGAGGAAAAACCGTGCTGCCCTCGCCTGAGACCGTCTAACTAGCCACGTTGAAAAAGACCCATAAAAATTCCTCACATCATTGGTGGGATTCGAACTCAGGTCTTTTCCACCCGGTGTGGGGAGGATGGTGCTTATACTAACTGTGCTTCTCAATGGCTTGCCACCATTAATAATAATACTAATACCAACAGTAACTAGTAGTTTCTCTGAACCCTTAAGGTGTCCTTGAAGTCACTAACAAACACCCTTGCGCCTCCTCAGTTCAAATGAATTCGATCCTAATAAAACAAATTCCTTCTATTAACTAGGACAGGTCATGTTGAGTAACATTCCTTCTCCATAAATCATGCAATGCCCCATGTCTAGAGTTAAGCTACAAAGCTTTCGTCATATATTCCCTCCTACCATTTCTGGATATAACCACAGACACAAGAACCTTTTGTCCCTTCTCGCGAGATTTTTCCTGGACGACATTATGTTTCTTAATGAAGTCATTAGTTTTAAGAAATTTTTATTGCAATAATAATAATGATGATAATACAATTCGATACATTGCAATTTTTCCCTTCACGGCCACCAAGCCAGGGGTTAACAGTAATAATACAATATAAATAGAGAGCATTCATATATCAAACATACGGAAATGCATATATGGAAGTACAGCTCAAAACTCCAAGTATAATACAGTTATTTACAGTACAATATATAAAGAAGATATTGGCGGAAACAAATAATTTCATATACATATAGTAATATAAAAAGGCAACGTTCTTTGCACTGAACAGAAGTAGTTAGTTCATCATTACTCGCTGTCATACTGAAAAGTTAGTATGCCATCTTCACATCAGGTGGTATTGTTGGCTTGCGGCATTAAGACGAGCTTCGAGGAGAAGGATCAGGGACAGGGAAGCACAATTCAAGGATGCGACGTCTGTATTCCCTGTCAGAAGCGAATTTATTAAGGTCAGCATCGAAGGACTGGGCACATGAAAGTAGCTGAAAAGGTAGGAACGTATTGGATAGGTGGAGACGGTTGAGATTCAAAGTATTCAAAGTATTCAAAGTATTTTTGTATACTGCAGCCTCCAGGGTTTCCCCTATTGCTGCAATGGTTCCTGTAAGGTTCTAAGCCGGCGAGTGTGTGTATGGGGAGGTATTGTGTAAGTGTTTGTTTTGTTGAGTGTTGCACGCCGGCACCTGGAGACTTCGCAGCCAGGAGGCAGGAACAGATGTGTCCTGCGTCCTGACTCCCGTCCCTAGCCACGTGGAGGCGCTCCAGGGAGTCTAGCTTTCACTAAAGGAGGTTCTTGAACCTCTTGGAGTGCTAAAAAAAAAAAAAAAAAAAAACCTCGATGTGTGCCCCAGGCCCGACCAGGTCGGGTGGGGCGCACATCAATAGTAAGAAAACTTGGGGACTGCGCAGTATATTAAGCCTTTCTGTTATATGGGTGACAGTCAGGTTGTTTTTAGTGTGTATTTACATTATATAGTTCTTATACTTACCTGATCAATGTTGGTGACAAGCTGTATTCTATCTTCAGTCATATGTTGGGTGTACTGCTTTGTCCGGCTTCACCAAGTCTTTGACATTAACAATGTATTGTTAGCATAGGGCTATTAACAATGTTGCTTTTTGATGTCTCACATTGGGTTTACATCATACAGTTGTGTTGCAGTATGTAAACATTGGGTCATCTGTGTGGACAATCACTTAGAGTTTTAAGTTATTGTTTGGTAGTGCGCACTGCGCATGAGTCAGTCATACAGTGGTATTTGCACTTATTAAGCCTCTCTCCCGCAGGGCTTAATCCTGTCCAGGTGAGAGAGGAACAAACTAAGAGTGATTTTGATAATGTGGTTAGTTAGCACACTGTTGGAACCAATGGCTTCAACCCAGTCTTTGAGGGCTATAACCAAGTTTATTTTTGTTCCTTACGGATGTCTCTTCCCAGTTATGCTGTGCTCCTAATGCAGGGCTCAATCCTGTCCTTAGGAGTGAGGAACAGCAGCTGGAAAAAAAAAAAAAAAAAAAAAACAAACAAACACACTTGTGCCAAAGCACTATGGAGCCGTTGGCCTCCACCCAGTCCTTTAGGGCTGTGGCCAGATAAAGGTCGCGATTTCCAGGGTGGCAGTGTCCCTGTTAGGTGGGAGCTGCTATTCTTGGTAGTAAGCTTACCTTTCTTCTCCGCTTTTTCCTGTCTTGCTGCGTCTCGTCTGTTTCTTACTTCCTTTATCTTTCCTTCCTCCTCCCTATACTTCTCTATCCACCCTTGTTTTTCTTCTTCCGTTTTCATCTCCCTGTCATTCTCTTCCATCCCCAGACGGTTGAGATGTGGGTATAGAGTTCGAGTCGCTCTGAGGGAAGGCTGAGGGACCCTCCATGAGCACAGGTCCCAGCATGACGGTGCCGAAATCTCGCCAACCATCATTTTGATAGTCGTGGTAAGACGTTTCACCCTAATCAGCGTGGTGAGCCTGTGAATTTGAATCAAGCTGGCCATTTCGGTTATCCTTAGCTGTGGAGGAAGTTTATGTTTGTTTATGGCCCATTTTAAGAGCCAAAACTCAGCAGAAAAAGTGGCCTGATTGTGCTAGTGGCAGCTGATGCCCATACCTCAGCAGCATATAAAAGCGGAGAGTATACTGCGGTTTTTATATATTTTCTAGTAGTTGTGACTTCATTGATGTAATGTAAATGCTGTTTGGCATCCATCGGAGTCGAGCTGCCAGGGTGAGGAGCTTGTCTATGTGGTAACTGAAGCAGAGCTTAGGATCAAACACAACCCCGAGATCAGTATGCTTATTGACGATGGGAATAGGAGAATTACACAGAATTGGCTGAATATAAAAAGGCGTTTTCTTTAAAGAGAATATCATAGATTCAGATTTTTCTGGGTTTATTTTTAATCCGAATTGGTTGAGGAAGTTTTCAATTTCCGTGAGTGTATTATTAATTGATCCTGTTATCATGAAAAGATCATCGCATGGAGAAATCGGTGAGAGGAACTTTATATCATCTGCATAACATAAGGTATCATACCTGGACTCAACAAGTGGAGAGATAAGTGCTGTAAACAAGAGCCTAGATAAGACACCACCCTGTGGCACACCTGAAGAGATACTTCGCTCGTATATGTGCCCATGTACAGTAAGCTGGATTATTCTGTTTTGAAGGAGTGACGTGAGGACTTGTAGAGTGTCTCCCTTGATCTGATGGTGGTCTGAAAGTAGCTTCAGCATTGCAGGAACATTTATAGAGTCGAAAGCTTCTCTAAGGTCTACATAGGTGACTGCAAGCTCTGGTTGGGATTCAAACGCAGAGAGGATAGAGTTGGTGGTGGCTAAGAGGTTAGTCACAGTGGATCTATGCGGAAGGGAGTAATGGATTTGAGGAGGCTGATGTGGAATTAGCTGTTTAATTAGAACGGGGATAAGTACCTTCTCGAGGAGCTTTAGAAGACTTGAGGCATTGGAGATTGGCCGGTAATGCTTAAGAAGTGTAGGAGATTGAATTTTGGGAACAGGTTTCACAAGGTAGATGTTCCACTGTTGGGGAAAGAAATGGCTTGACAAAACAGCATTAAAAGTAGTTAGAAGGGGATCCAAAATATATGGGCTAAGATATTTGATAATGAATTGGGGGATTCCATCCGCACCTACCGTAGCAGAAGCTGATGTAGAATTAGTGGCAGCAATAAGCTGTTCCCTGGAGATTGATACTGCAGACAGTGTCAGGCGGTATTTTAGTTGTTGGTATATGAAGATCAGGACATTGTTCCGTGTTCGAGGAAAATCTAGGTATGAAGTCAAGCCACTGGTCAGGTTCAAGATTTTGGGGGAAATCGGAAGGCCGCTCAGAGTAGGGGCATTTTCCGCTACGAAGGGTTCTATCCATGTAATGCTTAATTGCTTGAGATTTCTGCTTATTAAATGTTGCTCGAGCTCTGGAGTAGGCTATCCTGTCTTGGACACTTTGCTACTGCTTCCACATTTTGTGCAGATGCGCTTTAACTTGAAGCTCATATTAAGATGGGGAGTCCACCATGCTCTGGACCGAGGCATGATGGAAATTCTGTTTGATGCTGCAAAGGTCGCAATAGTCTTAAGCCAACTAGTAAGCAAATTCACTGCAGTTTCGAGATCACAATTTTCTAAGACTGTCCATGGGATGACAGAGGCAGCCTCAACACAATTAGAAATATTCAAAAACCTGGGACTTACTATTACTTTGGTATTAGTCGAATTCACAACATTGAAGTTTGGAGCAGGTATGTGTAAAAGAACAACAATTGGCTGGTCCGAATTGAAATAAGTCTGTGGAAGGTAACCAGTTGTGCAAGGAAAAGAAGCAAGGATAAGATCTAATTGGTTGTTACCTCTGGTCGGGAGATCGTTGATCATTTGTAACCCTGTACAAGATAAGTTTGATAGGAGCATTTGCTGAAGGTTAGCTAGCTGGGGAGGAAGATTAAAGTCTCCACAGACGAAGTGTAAGGCTGAAGGATGAACCTAGTTGATGATACAGTTAGATATTTCATGGATGGCTTCATAAGAAGGTGCTGGGGGTATATATATAACAACTACATCTATGAGGACCCTATGGTAGCTGAGAGTAACAGCAAGAGCTTCGTATGCTGATGTTTGGCTTGAGACTTGATGAATAAGTGAGTTATGTTTATGGTTCAAGTCGTCCGCGTGGAATTTCTGTGGACATTTTTTACAACGTGGCTGAGTTAGTCGGTCTCAGGCGAGGGTAGCATGGATTATTCTCCTTAAAATTCTGACTTTTCAAGCAGCAAACAGATTTTTTGTTTTTTTCATGCAGCAAATCGATCACAGAACGCACGCAATTTTTAGAGAGAAATAATAATATACAATATGGCCTAAGTCATTGGTGCGCCTACAACAATAACAATAAAAAAAGATTAAGTCATCTGTATACACACAAACACGTTTACGCAATGGAATGGATTTCCATATACCCTGTATTACCCTTAAAAACTGATAGCTGGTTAGTCACATCATCAATTTTTGCACTTGGCAAACATATTCTAACTGTTCCATCTGCCTTTGTTACAGAATGTATTTCTTTTTTCTCTTACAATTGAATCCCTCAGTAAGACTACTTCCTGTGGAATCAGAGCACTCTTCACTGAACAATCCAGTCCTCGGCAGAACTCGTGAGCCCGTCGCTTGGTGGAGAATCAGACAATCGAAATCCCCAGTTCGCTTTTTCTCTAGGTTCTGTCATTAATTCGTTTTCTCAGAGTGAATATCGAACAGTGCACCGAATTGTAAGGGCGTCGTGCTCCCTTCATTTAGCACATAGAAAGAGATCACCATCGGCTACAAAAAGTTCTGCAAACATGTGATAGCGAGTACAAGGCAAAAGGCCGTGACTCACAAGTGGACTGTCAGTGACAATTCCCCTTTCATTCACGATATCATGTGACACGTTATGCGTACCTTTTGCCTTACTTAAATGTAATTATTGAAATAATAACTACATTTAAGTAATGACTGAAATAACAAAAATTCTCTTAAAAATATTCCACTTGTGAAGGAACTAAAATTCAAAAATTTTCGAAATTTATCGAAGGTTAAAATTGAGTTCTAGTAATAATATAGTTTTAGAACCTTCAGCAGCAAGTATGCTCCATGAGGTATCTTATTACTATTCTTATTCAGGTATTCTGAGTTTCTGAGACTGTACCAGATATGTGCTTGTAATTAATATACACTGAGTTGGCCTTGCATTAGCAACAGTTACCTAACATCTTACAGAGTCATCGCTTGCCCGTACACGTCTTGGCATAGACTCCACAAAGTCTTGCAGGGTGTCCTGTGGTAGTGCTAACCATGCTTTGTACAGTGTGTCTGGTAATGCCGGCAACATGGCCTCATGTTGCTTTCTCTAAATGCCGATATGCTCATCAGCATGAAAGAGTTGGAAGTGGCATTCATCAGACCAGGCGAAAGATTCCAAGAACAAAAGGCTAGAAGTGATGGTTATTAACAGTAAAGATACGTTATCTTGAGTAGAAGTCTGAGTGCTTTTGATATCCGTTAGAGAAGAAGACTCGTTTTTGCGATAAATAAGACAGCACCTGGTTTTAGAAGAGCTGAAGTGAGTAAACTAACTTTTCTTCTTCCCACTACAGAATTTGTTGGACGTTTGCATTTCGAACTTGTGGTTGATTTTAGAGTATTGTTGTTGTTGTTGTAGGGTTTTCGGAACATCAACGACTAAGGCCATATCGTTCCGTATATATTGTTGTAAATTGCGTGTGTTCTGTGACTGATTTTCTGTTTGCTAGACGAAAAACCTGAGTTCCCGTCCATAATGACGGACAAGACGATCCCACACAACAGACCTGACATAATCCTCATCGACAAGAAGGAAATGGCCACCTATCAAATCGACATAGCGGTGCCCAACACCAGCAACCTCCAGAAAACATACGAGGAAAAAAATGATCAGTAATCAGACCTAAGACAGGAAGTCAATATGTGACATATGGAACAAGTAATGAACATGCCGATCATCGTGTCAACCACCGGCATGGTGCCAAAGAGCCTCCATGAGAACCTAACAACAATAAGCCTCCCAGAGAACACTTACATGGAACTCCAGAAAGCCGAGATCGTGAACGCCTGTAGGAGACTAACAGAGTTTCTCGACCAACATTAATAATAATAGTAACCGGACACAATCGACCACCCCATGCACTTGATACCAGTACCCGTCACGGGGCGGAAAAATCCCATAAAAGGAGAAAGAGTTTTATAATAATAAATAAAGAGCTGAGGGGAAAACTCTCGAAATTGCATATAAAATAATATGTAGTAGAAACATTTGACACTAGATGGCAGCAAATCGCGTCTTTCTTGTAAAGGAAATATTGGTACTTTTTCGTACAATTTGCAAGCTGAGGTCTTATTAGTTAAGTTTCAAATTAAGTATTATTAGCAGTATGTCTAAGCGATTACTTGAAATGCAACCATCAAACCTAAGAGAATGTACGCCGATTTTTATTAGTTACATAAAGACCAATTATTCGAAAACGTATGCTGTCCCACCAAAAGTATTTGGATATCATTAAGTTTGAAAAAACACGAGTTTTAATGAACAAATTAAAAGATGTATGTCCACTTGTGGTTCTAATGACAGCATCTGGACATAATGAAACAATCTAGACCAGGATCGGCGCAAGCAGGCGTGCGAGGACCATGGTCAAAAAATAAGGGCCACATATTTGAGTGCGCTCCTCCCTACCTCTCTATTCCCCTCAGCCTAATCCGTTGGTCACATAATTGCAGTCTTGTCTAGATGATCCTGCAGTGCTTCTTTAACCAGTGCCTCCATTAATTTTCCCGGAACAGAAATTAAACTAACAGGTCTGTAGTTATTTGTGTCAGCCTTCGATCCCCCTTTGTGAATTGGGGTCACATTTGCACATCTCTAGTCCATGGGGGGGGGGACTCCCCTGAGTCCAAGGAAGCTCTCATAATTATGGCTAAGGGTTTGCTTACTTCCTTTGCTGCCTCCTTTAATATAACTGGATAGATCCCATCCACCCCAGGTGCCTTTCTTGGGTTTAATTTCAACAATTTCTCCTCCACTTTACTCTCAGTTATTCCAAAATCATTTAGCCCCCTGTTAGAGTTTAGTAAACTTCCGTCCTCCCCTTCCTTACAGAATTTCTCATGTGTGAATGCAAATGCAAAATACTTATTCAGTTTGTCATCTACCTCAACAGTCGAACCATCAATATCAAGTGGACCAATCTGATTCATCCCCTTCCTTTTATAGTTTATATAAGTAAAGAAATCCTTGCTGTTTTTCTTAGCATCTTTTGCCAAGGATTTCTCGTAATCTGCCTTCGCCTGCCTAACCTCCTTTCTGACTTGATTATACACCAGCTTATTTATCTACCATAGGCTTCTGTGTCGATTGATGATTACACCTCCTATACATTTTTCTTGTCTGCTACAAGTCTCATTAGTTCATCAGACATCCATTTAGGCCTAAAGTTTGAACAATATTTCTTAGTTGGGACAAAAGCCTACTAGCTTCCAAGATTACTTTGAATATTTCCCATTTAGAATTTGCCGTTGGTAACATCATCAGTTGGTCCCACTGTATAGACTTTAAAAACTGTCTCAGACCATCGTAATGACCTTTAAGAAAGCAGTAACCCTTCCCTTTACCCCTAATGGTAGTTACATCTTTGAGTAAATCCCACTTCAGCACACTGTGATCACTGCCACCTAGTGATTCATTTATCTGCAGATTCTTAATGCATGAAGAATCACTACTGATAACAAATCAAGAGTATTACTCCCTCTAGTTGCCTCCCGAACATGCTGATGTAGAAAACAATCATCCAAAAAAGCCTTACTAGTGTGTCAATGACCAACGGAGAAATTTCAGTCAATATCTAGGAAGTGAAAATCCCACATTATAAGACATTCTGATTTATTGGCACACTCTATTTCTCTGTACAATTGTTCGTTTTACTCATCAGAGTCATTAGGCCTATAACACACTCCTACTCTCAATTTTGATCTTCTAGTCCTTATGTCACACCAAACTGACTCAACATTGCACAGTCTACCCATGTTAACTGGCTGCACTTCGCTAGATTTTGTGTTTCTTAACTAATAGCATAACCTCTCCTCCTCCCCCTCCTATCTTGGGTATCCTTCATGTACACATTTCACTTCCTAAATTCCAATTCTGCATTCCATATATCTGTGTCACACCACGTCTCTGATAACCCGACAATATCTGCCTTTGATGTTTTGACCACCATCTCCAATTCATCAAATTTATTTACTAAACTTCTAGCGTTGTTGTTGTACACGTAAGTACGCCGATGAGCCGAAACATTATGACCAGCGAGTTGTTATGCAAATAGGAGCAACTGCAGGTGAACTACGGCGCGTGCGCGGGTCGGGATATGGTATAAACAACACCCGATACTGAGCTCTGTTAATCAGCGTTACGCTTGTTCTTCAGATGGGAAAGGCAGCAGACTTAAGCGAGTTTCACAAAGGCCAAATTGTGGCCAAACAACTGGGTCAGAGCATATCCGAAACGGCACGGCTTGGGGGGGGGGGATGCACATGGTCAGCCGTGGTTAGTTCCTACCGAAAGTGGTCCGAGGAAGGAAAACCCACGAACAGCCGGCGAGGTGTTGGACGACTACGGCTCATCGATGGTGAGGTGAGCAAAGGCTCTCCCGGATGGTACGTGGCAACAGAAGAGCGACTGTTAGCGCAACTCCCCGGTAATTGGAATGCTGGTGGCGGGAGTAATGTGTCAGAACACACAGTACATCGAACCCTGCTGAAAATGGGGCTGCGTTGCCACAGGCCGCTCCGAGTGCCCATGCAAACTACGGTTCACCGGCGACAGCGCCTACAATGGGCACGTAATCATTCAAGGCCCAGTTTCGATGCTCACGTGCCCATTGAGAGCATCCTTGGACTCAGGGGAGGTTCCCACGGACTGGAGATGTGCAAATGTGTCCCCAATTCACAAAGGGGGATCGAAGGGTGACACGAGTAATTACAGACCAGTTAGTTTAACTTCTGTACCAGGTAAAATAATGGAGTCACTGGTTAAAGATGCATTGCAGGATCATCTAGACAAGACTGCAGCAATAATTCAGACACAGCATGGGTTTGTTAAGGGAAAGTCTTGTCTGACATATTTCATAGGATATTATGATGTGGTTACAAAGGAACTGGATGCAAAAAATAATTTTGATATCATATATTCGGATTTCAGGAAAGCTTTTGACACTGTTGCGCATGGAAGACTATTGTACAAATTGGAGCAGAATGGTATTAAGGGTAAGTTGCTACAATGGATAAAAGGATGGTTGAGTGGACGAAGACAGAGGGTGGTAATCAATGGGTGCTGCCCTTCTTGGACTAATGTTATTAGTGGAGTCCCACAGGGTTCGGTGTTAGGTCCACTGTTGTTTTGTATATTTATCAATGATATTGATGAAGGTATATCAGGCTTAATGTCAAAGTTTGCAGATGATACAAAGGTTGGCAGGGTTGTTAATGACAGTAATGGCAGTGTGCTACTGCAACAGCATCTAGATAATTTTGGCAGATGGGCTAAGAAGTGGCAACTGGAGTTTAACCTTGACAAATGCAAAGTACTGCATATGGGTAGAAGTAACCCCAGAGAAACGTACCAACTGTGTGGTACGACACTTAAGGTGGTAGAAAATGAAAAAGACCTGGGAGTAATTGTGCAAGCAGATGTGAAGTTTTCTGAGCAATGCAGACAGGCTGCCAGGGCAGGTCATGGGGTTTTGTCAATGATTATAGGAATTTTGCTAGCAGGGAGAAGGAGGTGATTGTCCCTCTGTATAAGGCAATGGCCTTGAGTACTGCGTACAGGTCTGGAGGCCTCATTTTAAGAAGGATGTAGATTTACTTGAGCGTGTACAGAGAAGGGGGGCAACAAGATTGGTGAGGGGAATGAAGGGATCCTCTTACCAAGAGAGGCTTAAGTTCTGCAAATTGCAGTGGCTGGAGACTAGGCACCTGCGCGGTGATCTGATTGAGGTATA
This sequence comes from Mastigoproctus giganteus, assembly GCF_048544385.1. Lineage (NCBI taxonomy): Eukaryota > Metazoa > Arthropoda > Arachnida > Uropygi > Thelyphonidae > Mastigoproctus > Mastigoproctus giganteus. The sequence continues at coordinate 224,234,667 of NC_143581.1, read as the reverse complement.
TAAGGCCTTGAATGGATTGAGCACGTTGAATTCTGATGGGATCCTTCCACTTGTTCAGATTACGAACCTAAGGGGGCATAAATTCAAATTAAGAAAGGACAGATGTAGAATAGATGTGCGGAAATTTGCCTTTAGCCAGCGGGTGGTTAATTGCTGGAACAAACTTCCATCTGTCGTTGTGGAAGTTGATAGGTTGAATAAATTTAAGGAGGAACTGGACAGGCATTTGGAGGGAATGGTGGGATTTTTTTTTTTGGCTGATGCTGCATAAGCTCATACATTTGCTTTCTTGCATCACATACCACTACTACTACTACTAGTACTACTATTGTAGGCGCTGTCACCGGCGACAGCGCCTACAATGGGCACGTGAGCATCGAAACTGGGCCTTGAGTGATTGGAAGAAGGTTGTCTGGTCCGATGAATCACGTTTCCTATTGCATCATGTGGACGGCCGGGTATGTGTGCATCGTTTACCTGGGGAAGTGATACCGCCTGGTTGCACCTTGGAATAAAAACAAGCTGGTGATGGCGGTGTCATGCTTCGGGCGATGTTCTGCTGGGATACACTGGGTCCAGTGGGTCCATGTGCCGGGAACTTTGACATCTACCACCTATCTAAACATCATATCATCATATTACAGGAGCCATTCTCGCATGGGAAATGGGTTATAGGCTACCCACTTCATCTACAAAGTGATAAAACAGTTGAAGACACCCCACGGGCTGCTGTTCTAGTAAGGAATAGCACAGTGACTAAAATTATGCAGTTCTTCACGGAGTGGGCCACCTGTGCCCAGCTAAATACAGCTTTAGGAAACCTCTACGTTGTGGCACTCTATTGTAGACACGACAACAGATAGATTTTGCAATCGACTACCTTCAATGCCTGCAGGATACCCTACCAAACCAAAAAAATCATCATAGGAGCTGACGTGAACTTTCGATCCCCGACATGGCGCAGTACTACCCTTGGTAGGCGAGGAACCCAGAATGGTCAACTCCTCGAGGATTACTTGGCAGGATCACAGCTGACAGTGCTAACTGAACATCACCACTTGCCAACATTTTGCAACACCCTATGTGATGCCATGATTGATGTATCCCTAGCCACTAGGAACTTGGCGGGATTTGTGACCGACTGGAGGGTGGAGGAAGCATGGACTACCTCAGACCACAGTGCAATAACCTTTAAAATAATCACACAACTGACAACAGTAACACTAACAAGCCAACAGAAAAACAGATATGCAGTTGCCAAAGTGGACTGGATGTCATTCAAAAACCTTCTCATCACAGCCATAGAAAGCAACCCAGCCAGTATAAACCCACAGAACGACCCGGATGACATGCTGAGGGGAACCACAGACCTAACACAAACCATTAATGATCGGACAATCAAAAGAAAAAACCCAAAACCTGGTGCTGTTCCCTGGTGGACCCCAGAAATAGCCATACTTCGACGCCAGATGCAAAAAGCTAGGAAAGATTTCCAGAGAGCCCGTAGGACTTGGCCCTCACATGAAGTGGAGTTTTTAAGACAGACTCTATTGAGAAGCCAGAAATCACTACACAGACATGATTCAGAAAAGCAAGAAGTATTCCTGGGAGCGTCTAGTATCCACGACAGGAAGCACTGACCCCTGGGGTGTAGTTTAGAAGGTGATTAGAAACAAACTGCCCCGGGGGAGGTGATCATCACAACCAGAACCCCGCAAGGAGACTATACAACCACTTGGGAGCAATCATTGGGTAATATACTCGACACAATTTTCAAGGAACCCACGACCCTAACTCTGCAAGAACAACATAAAATCTGTGAAGAAAATTAAAAATATATCAAACCTGCGCTCGAGCTCCCCTTCACCCATGAGGGACTCGGTGCGGCTGCTACCAGGATCAGAAACCGCAAATGCCCAGGAATTGATATGATCGAACCGGAGATACTGAAAAAAATAGTAGAAATTGCCCCGCAAATCCTACTCACCCTCTACAACAGATGTTTGGAAACAGATAAATTCCCTGTGGCGTGGAAAACTGGAAACACGAAGCTAATTCTGAAAACCCCTACTAAGAACCCAGAATATCCAGCATCATACAGACCCATTGCGCTGCTCTCAGTGGTCAGTAAATTATATAAGAGGCTGCTCCACATGCAGATACAGAACTTCTACGAAAGGGCAGATGTGGCAGCTAAAAATCAGTTTGGCTTTAAGCCAGGATCCTCTACGGTGGATGCCCTTGGAGATCTGCTTAGAAAAGCACAAGAGTGCAGGAAAAAATAACTATTAGTCATTCCAGTCGATTTCGCCAGGGCGTTCGATTCACTCTGGTGGCCAAGTGTCCTGAGCAGACTGAGAGAGAAGCTGCAGTACCCATCAACTTATACAAAGCAATGGAAGACTACGTTTCAGGCAGAAGAGTGGAAATAAATACAAATTATAAAAAAAATCACGAGAAACGTACATAGGGCTGTCCGCAGGTGTCTGTCTTTGGGGCCTCTCCTTTGGAACACAGGCTTGGGAGAATTCCTGTGCCAGGACCTGGGGCTGGTTGAGGCCCAGGCCTTTGCAGACGATCTCATTGTTACTATTGAGGCAGATTCCAGAGACCATCTGGAAACATCGGTAATCAAGCAATGCAGAAATTACAATACTGGGCCACAAAAATCCAGCTAAAAATTGCACCAACGAAAACCATATCCATCTTGCTCAAAGGAACTCTTCAGGCACAGCGTCTGCCCCAAATAAAAATAAATGGCCTGACCATCAAACTCAAATCAAGTACTTAGGAGTTATCTCAGATTATAACCTATCCTTCATACCCCACCTAAAATACATAAGAATGAAAATAAGAAGACACTCAGCCGTAGTGGCTAGTATTATGAGAAAGGACCGGGGATTGAAAAAACGAACCCTAATGCTATATTATAAGACAACCTTCATCCCACAATAACCTACGCAGCTGCAGCATGGTACACCAAAACATCACTAGTGAGCAACAAGAAAATCCTGGGCATGACACATAGGACCATCCTATTGACAACCACACGAGCTTGCTGCATGGTAAGCACACCTGCGCTGCAAGTGCCTGCTGGAGCGCTCCCCCTGGATTTAGAAGCTGTGAAAGCAGGATTGCTCTACCTGCACTCAAAGGGAGTGGTCGCAAATCATCAGGACTTCACAATCAACCCACCAATCAGTCAAAAAACGGAAAGAGCCGACTACAGACCTACCTCCTTCAAAGAGTGGCAGCAAAGATAGACAGAGACGACAAAGGGCGAGATCACTCGTAAAATCTTTCCAGAACTGAACAAAATATACCAAAGGCACTGGGCTGGTTCTTCCCGGGCTTGCACCTGACCTCGTTACTCACAGGACATGGACCATTTACACAGAAACTGTTCGGCTTCGGCCTCACCGATGACCCAAATTGCAAGTGCGGGGAGTTCGAAACTGGAACCACCTGCTTTACCACTGCCCACAATACAAAGATCTCAGATGCACCCCCATCACGAAAATCCATTATCTCCCCAAAGGACTTGAACATCACTTCATTGACACGGAAGAGGAGTACTGAGCGCTTTCCCAGTGCGCACAGGACCTCCTCTCAAGGAGAAGGGTGTTAATTGCCATACATCGAGACTGATAACTAGTGATCAGTCCCGCTAGTACAGTATCATAAAAAAATCGCATAAGACAGAGACAACTACTGAAAAAGAAAACTGTGGAAGAAAAGAAAATGAACGAAAAAGAAAGAGAAAAAAGGATAAAGAAAAGAAGAAGGGTAAAAAAAAAAAAAAAAAAAAAATAGGCGGGGCCTGCCCCATGAGTGTTCCAACCTGAATCAGGTGGACAGGAACAGAGACAACAAACCGCAGCCTAGCTCCCAAAGCCTTATGGCAGCCTGAAGAGGGCACCCTAGTCCCCTTCACCTTTAAACCCTACTTCCCAGGGGGGGGACAATTCTCCCCTTTTCCACCCTCATTTCTATTCTGGGGCATGCCCCACTGAAACTTCGGGCTGTTTTCTCTATTGGCCCCATATTTCTGTCTTTCTCTCCCCAGTCTTCAGTTCCCCTCTTTCTATCTTCAGGCTAGCGAAGCCCCACACACCTAAATTTAAAGATCCAAAATATCTTCGCCCACGTCCCGGCCTATCAACTGAAGTGACATCAACCCCTACGATTGACACTGGTATGTGTATGCATTTTGTGTGTAAATATGTACGTGTGTGTATGTGTGTGTGTGTGTGTGTGTGTGTGTGTGTGTGTGTATATGTGTGTATACAGGGTGATTCACTACCAGTGCGACAAACTTGCAGGAGGTGTAGGGGGCACAAAGACGAATCGGAATCACACAGCATTGCAGGGTCCGAAATGCCTTCGTCATGCGGCAGAGGACGTTGAACGGGAGGTCGCGTGAACAGCGATCCCGCTGGAAGTCAGCATTTGCGAACCGTTTCTGTTGAAGAAACCAAGTAGCAAAAGTCCTCCGGAGTGAATAATCCGCAGGCTCCAATGATTGGACGCGTTGCAGATGGTATGAACTCATTTGGTTTGTTGACAGTATCCTCCATACAGTGGATTGGGAAATACCCAATCGTTGGCCTATCGCTCGAGTACTCGGATTGCCTTCTGCAAGACGTAGGACATTCTCCTCATTGTCTGGCGTCCTCGTCGTTCGCTCTCGATTCATGGTACCTCATGGTAACAAATTCATGGTAGCAAAGTTGGTGGTGGCCGGTACTGCAGCACCCACTCTATTCACCTGACCTATCACAGTCTGACCTAGCACATTCACCTGACCTAGCACAGTCAGTACTGCAGACTTCTTGTTTCGAGAAATGAAGAAACCATTGTGTGAACACCTCTTTGATTTGTCTCAGGAAGTTGTTTGTTTGTTGTTATTTGGTTTTTAGGAGCATTAGCAACTAAGGCCATATTGTTCTGGGAATATGCTGTGGTCATTCCCTGACCTTTCCGCATCCTCCGCATTTAGTGGTGACGGGCTCGAACCCCGGTATAATCAAGAAGCATGTGATACGCACTGCTGCTCCTGCCCACCTGGCTACGGAGGCGCCTTCTCAGGAAGTCATCAATGAAGTGGAATCGTGGTTTCAGGCAAAAAGTGCGCACTTTTATGATCAAGGCATTAAACAACTGATCCATAGATGGGAGAAACGTGTTACTATACATGGAGAGTACACAGAAAAGAATTAAAGTTCCTGCCAAGTTTCACCTATCTAGGGCTATTATTTCTAGGTAAGGGTACGGACTTTTTGATACCCCCTTGTATTCCTCGTTTCCCTGACAATGAATTGCCAATAATGCGGAAAACCAACATTTGTAGCAAACTGTTACAGAATGATCGCGTTCTTTCCCGAAAGTAATTCTAATAACCACAGTCCGAATAAAAATCTATTTTTTTCCTTAAATAATAATGCTGCTCATTTTAAATTGTAATGTAGTCCCCTCCTCCCCACGCAATCGTATCACGATTGGGTGAGGACCCCAGTTGCATGGAAACCTAAAAATTTACTTAATATTTTAGCAAATATTATTAATATTTCAAAAAATACAGAAAAATAAATAAATATAAAATTTAAAAAATTAAATAAAAATACATAATCAGAAAATGAAGCATATAGTAAAACCTGCTCTTGTTTATTAATATCATATACGGTGTTATGTTTCTTGTACAAGTACGTTTGCCTACTTGTGCGTCTTGTAAAGTAAGCAAACGAGGCATGTCTAGGGTCCGTACTTTGAGGGGGAGCCATAAATGGCAATGGATGCATCCATAACCGATGATATCCAGTAGCGTAACGACGAGCATGAGTGCTCGTGTTCCTTATAAAATTTGCAAATAAAATAAACTTTCAAATTGTAATGTAGCTTCTAGTCAAAATACGCGTGCAGCCGATATATGTTCAGATTTGTATATACTGTATTTCCTTCGAAATATATGCAGATTTATTTGCTTTACATTTTAATATCGATTGTGTAATCCTAATTTTCCGAGGGCTCCCATGGCCAATTTTTTCACTATTAAAGTAGGTTAACCAGAAACTCCTGGTTTACTGCATGAATATCGTATATATCGTAACATAATACCATATACGTATAACCGTACATAATAATAAGTAATTCTGACTGCACGATAAATCCCAAAATAAAAATAATTATAAACTAGGGACTCTGCCCCCTGCTCGCTTTGCTCGCCAACCCCCGCCCACGCTTTTCTACGTAAAATGTATAGGTATGACGGAGTAAGTCAAATCTTTTCAGGCGCCTCCGTAGTCAGGTGGGCAGGAGCAGCAGTGCATAGCACACGCTTCTTGATTAGACCGGGGTTCGAGCTCGTGAGCTACCAAATACGGAGGATGCGGAAAGGTCAGGGAATGACCACCGCATATCCCCGGAGCAATATGGCCTTAGTTGCTAATGCTCCTAAAAACCAAACAACAACAAATCTTTCCAACATAAAAGACACACATGTCGAAATGCACTAATCGATATCTAATCAGGAAATGGCCTATGTAATTATTTACCTGTGCATTTGTAGTGACGAAATTGCCCCGCCCACTTGTACCACGTGACCCGCACCCACTTCTCCCATTGCCTACCCCACCTCAACCATGCGGCATTCTCAATGTCGAATAAGTATCACTATGTAATTATTATGCATGAGGAATATTGTTTCATCCTCAAGAGCAGGACTAAAATATTTAACTAAAATATTTACAAACTATACAAATATTTAAAATACTGTATTTGCAAAATACTAAACTATTTACAAATATATAAACTATATCAGGACGATGGATCCCTTCATCAGCTGACAATAATATACAAAAAACATTACAATTGAACATCAAGTGATGCTGGGAATGGTCATGTATTAGACAGTGAAGCACGTGCACGAGGTTGGTGAACGTTATGGAGGCAGTTGTCTTGCAATGTGACGAACGTTTGAATTCGTCCCACATACGTGCTCTAAATTGTCAGCAGTAAGTGTGTGATTCTGCCCTGTAACCCATTTTTGTGCTTTCCATTTAACGTTCGCCTACCTCGTGCACGTGTTTCACTGTCTAATACATGACCACGGCCAGCATCATTTGATGTTCCAGTGTAACATTTTTTGTATATTAATGTCAGCTGATGAAGGGACCCCTCTCCTCTCACACCTCTACTATATCGGGATGAATTGTCCCGATATAGTAGAGGTGTGACTGTAATGTTCTGATTCATCAGTGTACGTAGGTCTAATATTGTAGTTCTTTTCAATGTGTAGAAATTTTTGTAATTCTTATTGCCAGCTAGAAGGCCCCGATTTCGCTTGTTTGCATCTTTGGCAATAAATGATAGTTTATTATTACCATACCAGCTGGCGAATGATGGCCAGAGCAGATTCGATTCACCAAAAACCCCTAGAAACAAGCTTAGCCATAAGTTCCGGCCGTCCTGTCTCGGATTATTCTTTCTTTTAGAATAGGCACTTACAGTATATTATTATATTGAGCTATTTCGAATTAAGACGGATTTTGTTATCAGCTGACCATCATTATCATTTCGAAGTTGCAATCATGAAAGTTGTAAAGTGAGTTATGTTGAGCTCGTTATGACATAAACCTTTTCTTCCACCTGATGCAAAATATTTGGAAGAAAATTGAAGAGCAGTGGCTCATTGATGCTTACCATAAATGCGACGAGTATAAGCAGTTCGGTAGCATGTTAGAAAGTTTAACTCCTGCCACTATGCTGACTATGTAATAAGTTGAATGTAATTTCAGACAAATGTGCAACTATCTACTGTCAAATTCGATGCAAATGCCTCTGTGACCTTTCAATAATCAAGAAAGAAGAGTAATGAAACCATGTAAACTTTCACAAAAGTTGGTCACGTGTTTCCCTGCATGGAAACACATTGCTGCACATTTGCAGTCCTTATCTTACCAAATGGTCTTGGAAACCTTCAGAAATGAAGGTTCTCTTAGCTTGTTTTCTTCTGGGGGATTTGCAGCATATGGTAAAAATAGGCGCAATATAGCATAATTTAAATTAACAATATACGCAATGAATAAAAATGTGTGAACTTCATGAATGCCTTCTTACAACTCATTAAGAATATTAACAAGCCATGTAATGTATTAACCTGCGCATTAACAGGCGCGTGCAAATAGTAATAATTTAATAATTAATGATTTATAACAAAAAAAATATATATATAGTAAGATGCAACGATTTTTATAGGCGAACCTAGAAAATTCGTTTCTGCGCATCCGCAATATTTCCCATTCGTTCCTCCAATCAACGCATGGCAACAGACAACATCCAGGGCTTTAGCTACAATATGCAGAGTATGGATAGCCTATGTGGTACGTACGAAAGAAAAAAAATAATCATAATTATCGGATTTCTATTGTTCCGATTCTAATGAAATTTGGGAGGGCTCTTGTTGCTATGAGAGAGAGTTCTCATGTTAGAACGATAATATGTTCTAACAGAGCGATATATAAAATTTCATGAGAATCCATCCACTGGGAACAGAGGTATTACATGAGGACGGACGGACATTGTGCAGACAATAAGCACATATATGCATAATGTGCTTATTTTCTACTCTGATCCAAGCCGGAGGCGGGATGCGAACCCACGACCTTTGGGTTGCCAGGCAGACATTTTACCCACCCGGCTAGCCCGGTTGGCACGTTTGTAATATGAAAGCATATAACAATAACAATTTATTTAGGAATTACTGTCCATATACCATCATAAAAGGAACACGCTTCATATAATTTTGCAAATATGATTATATGAAGAGTCATTCATATTCTTTATAACGAAATGAAGACTTATAGTCAATAGACTGAGTTGAGGATATTTGTAATAAGCTCGAGGTAGCTAAGGCCCCGAGGCGTTATGATTGCGTGTAGCTTCTGCTCTGCTTGCAGGATGACAAACTCAAGTTTCCGAGAGAGAGAGAGAGAGAGAGAGAAATAAAATGAAATAAAACAAAAAACCAAGTGACGCTTCCTTGCGACCCACAGAATCTGCCAAGCTGCGAAAAAGCCCAATAAAAGTTTTCCCGTATAGTGAAGAATGGAATCCAGGCGTTTTCCTCACGTGTGGAAGAACAGTGGTCATAGTTACAGTGCTAGTCCCGAGGTCTACTTACAGCAATAGTACACGGCTACATCGACGCTAAGCACTGTTTGGAGCAGACTAGCGATTTAATTTTCTTTCAAAAGGTTTCTGTACCATCGCAGTTTTCAGTAATATTTTTCCCCTCGCAGCCATCCTCTCTTTCAATATTTATGCTCTTTTCCCTCTGTTAATAATTTAATACCAAATTTCCGATGCCTAAGTTTTCATAAACTGAGTGAATCGGTAATGATGAAAAGTATTATATCACCCATCGAAGATAAATGAATATATATTCCATATTTCATGAATAAATTCGGTACCAGCCGTTCTTTGTAGTACTGTAGCATAGTGTGGGACTGAGCCTGTGACAAAATTAAAAGCGTGCCTCTTTAATATACTCGCACTGCTTTGGAACCTCATTGGTAGTTGCTATAATTTTGTAAGAACAAAAAAAAAAAAAAAAAAAAAACTGGACCTCAACCCTCCAAACCAACTAGCTTCTGACTGCTTACTTATTTCAGAAGGTCCCAGTTTCTGAGGTTTCTTTTCTTAATTTCCCGACCAAGCTAGTATCAGTGTGGTGTCCTCGGGCTGTGTGTGTTTCTCTTGAGTTATGGGACTCTTTAGATATGGTAATAATAAAGACAGAGATTTAATTTTCACTTCTAACTTTTTTACATATATTACAACGTTTAACTGAAATATATACAAATTTAAATTACAACTCTATTTATACCTTCTGTACGTATCCACAGCTGTTCTGGAATAAAATTTATGGCTCCGATAGTCCATTCATTAGTCTCTCTCTACATGTATAATTCGTACATCATTTACCTACTTATTTATATAAATATATAGCCTTAGTGATTTACAATACAAATTATGGTTCTGGGAACACAGATCCTCTCAGCTTCTCTACACCTTGGAATGCTATCAAAAATACATGTACGTATATATATGGCCCTAATTGCCTTACAAATACAAGATATTGGTTGTGGTAACACAATCCTTTTCAGTCTTTATGCTTATGAATGATACCTAAGATACATATCTATATATTCTTAAACCTCTGATACTAGTGGTGACATAACACACTCACTGTTTCTAAGATTCTCTTGTTGAGATTCAGAATTACAAACTTTCGTCTTATCAATGCCTTTAGCTCATAGAGGGCTTACACATTCTTTACTATTTATCTCTACTATTAGTTAACAAGGTCACTTCCTTGCTTTTATTCTATTAGTTATATTTAACATATTATTTCGCCCGGTACAAATTCCAGGTGCGGTTAGGTCCCTCAGTCTTTCTAATATTTTAATCTTTCTATAATCAACAAAAAAGGACTTATATTCGCTGTCTTCACTATACCTTCCTTCCGTAACCTCGATAAAGTCCTCTCCTTCAGGACTCCTATGATCTGCTGTCTTCTTTATGGTTGCTGCGTAATACTGGTCTGGCCTTCTCCTTCCTCGAATTACCTCTCCTTGCATAAGAAAAATCGTTCGAACTTTTCATTGCCTCATTCTATTTCTTATTTCGTCCTTTCCTCTCTGTTGCCTTCCTTTCTCAGCTTCTTACTACTGTATTTACCATTCACACTCCTTTTCCAAAATTAACCCCACTTTACACAGCTTCATTTCTATCCTTCCTGCACTTCCCCTCTGACCTCCGAACTCGATGAGGACCATACTCTGTCTGCTTCTTGCAAAACTCATCCCTTCTTTCCTTTTTTCGCGCCCTTTTCATCGTTCCTTTCAACTTTACTCTCTGGCCAATCGCCTCCCTCATTCTTACAGCATCCTCCTTCTAATTCGGTTGCCGGTCCTCTATCTTTATAAGCCCCTTTCTCATTGGACGTCCTTACGTTCGTAGATGAGGACAGTATAATGTTCTCTAGTTTCTAGAACATTCTAGCTAGCAGTCCCTCTCCACTTACTTTTCTTAGTCATGCCTATTGAACCGGCCATCCATGAAATTCATACAGGTGCACTCAAACAACGAGTTTTATTCTACTCACTTCTAAAACCCTATTCATGGCTGCTTCCTTAACATCCATAACTGCTCATCCAATTCTGTAATGGTCCCATTCTCTCTGGACACTTTGTTTCTGTATCACTTTCATTCAGTTCATTTTACCCCGAGAATAGTGACCGTTCTCTCCGTGTATGCCGTCTAGCGCCCCTGCAGTTTAGCGTCTATTGTTTTCTTCCTCCCTCTTTAGCCACTTTTTCAACGATGAATTCGCCCCTATATCAACTCGTCACGCTAATCTGCTACAGACGGAGTCACGCTTCCTTCCCCAAGGATGGTCTTAATTCCTGATTTCATTCCAAACAATACTTTAACAAACGTTCTCATCATATACTTAATAAAAACATCCGGCAAGATATGTGCCTTACACTTCTTACTATCCCAAAACCTTACCCTCTATTAATTTTAACTGGTCTTTATATACTCCATACACGTATTCTCATGTAAGATTTACATCTTACAATAGCTTACAGAATAGGCTATATTCTATAAGCCTATATTCTATAACTGTAGCTTCCAGTTTCCTTTTGTTTTGTTTTGTTTTCTTTAATTTTGTAATCTGAAGAGATACTGAGTACATGAACTTCCATTTAGGTATTAACTGTATATTTTCAAGGAAAATTATTTCATTACACCTAAGAGACGTACACGGAGTATTTTAATGCTCGTTAGCAAACAGCAATAATTTATAACATGATTTATAATAAAAAAAATTGAAAAAAAGCAACAACTTTTATGGCTGGACCAATAACATATCGTTTCTGCGCATCCGACACGCTGACCATTCATTATCCCAACCAGCGCATGGCAACAAACAATATCTAGTGCTACAATATACAGTAAAAAAAATAATAATAAATAATAATAATTATTGCCGGATTTCTATTTTTGCGATTTTAATGAAATTTGGGATGGTTCAACAAATCTTAAAAGACTCAAATATAAAATTTCCTGAAAATCTGTACACTAGGAGCCTAACTATTACATGCGGACGGACAGACGGACGGGCTTGGTGTATTACAATAGGAGTATTACGCATATACTAACGCGCCAAAAAATATAAATATGTTTAATATATTACTACAGTTTGCGTTTACTAATCCGACTGATTTTATTAAGTAGTCGTAAATAAAATTATATATTTTTCAATTGCTCAGTAAAAAACGAACAGATTTATGACGAAATTTTATCCAAAAAAGACATTTAAATCCTTAGAAAGAACAAATTTAGGTTCAATGTTCAGTTTAATGGACTTGGGTTTCTTTCCTCTGACAAAAATCTCACTGTGGCGTGTGAAGTTGTTTCTGTTGAACTGAAAAGTATAAAACGAATAATCTAGAAAATCGAAACAGGTCCCAACACTTTCTTGATTTTGCATAAACAGGTTTACATTGAGAAATCAGTGCCAGAAATAAAAGAGAAAACTGATTTTCAGAAGGGAATGATAGTTCGACGTCATATGGGGAAAATGTCCCATGTCTGTGCGTGCTCTTGCTGAGGAATTGAACATCCCCAAGCTGCTCAAGAAATGGAAGTTCAAAGGTGATAATGAGCCCATGAAAAGGCCAAAGAGTGGTAAAAAATACGGATCTACAGGCGCCGAAGCGCTTTCTGATGGATGGATGGATGGATGGATCGATAGATGGTTACCTCATTTGGCCATTAGATCCTAGTGAATTTGAGTTGAGTTGAAACCATCCTCTAAGCTTAAGCGTTTCTCCGACATGCTCATTCCATGAATTTTAGAGACAGAGAGATTTTTGATAACTGGAAGTGCCCTGTGACTTTTTGTAAGTTAGTGTATATAAGGTATTAACAAGGCAATAGTATTATTAGTAATAGTATTAATCAGGCCAAATGATGCAAGGAAACAAACTCATGTCACTGACCATTCGTGGTTCGAATGGTCTTTAAACTGTAAGATCACTGCACATCTACCATTGAACACATTAGACACATTTGCCATTGTATTGAGATTTTCTGATTTTTCCCAGTTCGATCAAGTAAAGGACCTATCTGATTCGCTCTCTTGTGAGAAATCACAAGTTTTCTTTGCTTGCGATATCTCATAATCAGCTGTAGCCTGTCTTAACATATCAGTGGTTTTGTTACAAATATAAATCACTTTCTCGCGATAGTCTGTAAACAGTCCAATGCTTTTTATTTTGCTCGCTTAAATCCTTAACCTCTGTGATCACATATTTGTACTTTCGCATTTTTCTTTTGCAAAAGTGGATAACTTTTGCAAAAGAAAGATGCATTGGTAGCTTTCACGACGAGTCTCTTGAATACTTCACATAATGAAGTCGTATCTAGCAGCATATAGTTGTCTCTCCAGTTAATACAGCCCAAGAAATTCCTTAATCCAGTATAGTCTTCCCCTTTCCTTCGACCCCAGCAATCTCTTTGGAAGGTATTCATTTTATGACATTGTATGACGTTCACTACCTGCTGTTCATTCCTTCACCTTCAAACATTGGTTACAGTTTGGATGCATGGTGAGAACCAACTCGAGGATATTAGAACCTGTGCTTTCTTTCACATGTTGCAATAAATAACACTGATCCAGATGGCTCAAAAATGTCTGTCGCCGCGTGGCGTATTACTCGTCCACGATTTCTAATCTATAAGAGGTAAATTGAGATTGCTCATGATGAGGCAGTCACAATTGTCTGACTATTAGAGTTGCCTATAGTTCTTCATCCCCTATTACTTTTTTTTTTTTTGTTAGTTGTTGGCGCATCGGCTTCTGTGGCCATAATACACCTCCCAAAGTTTTTGCATTTTTACTCTGATTCAAGCCCGAGGCAGGATTCGAACCCGCGACCTTTGGGTTGCCCCTATCGCTGGTTGGTACCATGTCTTCGTTATTCGTGTTATATCAGCATTGATTGACGTAATCAAATGCTCAAATTCGTTTAATTTATTTACAATACTGCTGGCATTAATATATAAACACATTATATTTTCGATCCTTTGGCGTTTTACAACCTTGGCGCATCCCTTATAGTTACTTAAACATGATTTTCTCGGTGGAATATAACCATTGGTGGTTTTTGAACTTTTCAATGCTTCTTTCTATGCATAAGGCAATTACAGGTCGGATACAAGTCTAGAGTCAGTCCGCACAGCTTTAATCATATATTATTTTCTATCGTCTTTGAGCAGAATTGCAGACACAAGAACATTTTGTCTTTTCTTGCAACATTTTTCCAGCATGACCTTATAATGCTTTTCCAAGATATATATGAAATCGGTTGGTATATTTCATATATTCCTATATTTATGTATTTCTTCTATTTCTATATTTCTTATATTTCGTCTGTCCCTATATACCGATGAGCCAAAACAGCTCATACCTGTTTTGGCTGCAGTCATTTCTCTGAGTCCTTGCATGGGGTCTTGTTGTCTTGATCAGGTTGTCAAATGCCAGTGCTGGATTAGGTTGTCTAATCGGGTTGTCACAGTGATTTTTTTTTTTTTTTTTCCTGGTCATGTCCAGTTCATCTTGGTAGGTTTCCGTGGTTGTGTAGACTTTCTTCTGGTCTGCACGGCATGGTTGTTTACTACAGTGGCTGAGGGTATGGGAGTGTCCGTCTTGTGAAGAGGTCCTGGGCCAGCTGCGCGAATGCCTTGTATGTGTCGACTTCAGTTATGGCGAGGTGTTCTTGATTACGGAGGTTATGATGTGTTCTAGTGATGAACCTGCAATAGAGGTCATCATATAGTGAACAACTGTAAATTAGATGCTCCCACGTTTCACGTTCACCACAGAGGCAAAAAGGCGTATCACTCAGTCCAAATCCTTGTAGTTTGACTCTAATGGCTCCGTGTCCTGTCAGCAGGCAGGAGTCCTGGTGAGAGCCATCCGGATATACCAGCCGTATGTTGGGTAGAAATCTCTAGTTATTGCACCTTTGCTGGGGGTGTCCCAGCGGGCCTGTCATGTTTGTTGGAGGTAAGCGGAGAGACGGTTCCTTTCTACTTTGGGATCATTTGGCAGGTCTATGGTGTAGTCGAGGCATGTTGCCGTTCTGCCTTTGGTCAGTTGATAGAGTAGCCCATGCTTAACAATCTCCAGGTCCAGAGGGAGGGATCCCGTTAGGGCCAGGAGTGCGTGGGTACTTACAGTGTTACATACTCTCGAGATGGTTATGAGTATGTGTCGCTGCGTAGTCTCCAGTTTTTTCCGGTTCACTGCAGTGGTGGCCTTGCGATACTATATTCCAGCAGCATATGTAATCGCTGGCAGAAAAATAGCTTTATAATAGAGACTGAGGGTTTCCCCTCCTCAAGCCTTGCATGTGATTCACGCAAAAAGTGCGGAGTATCCTCTAATTTTTTTTCCGTAAGTGCTCTATCTGTGGTGTAAAGCTCAGGTTCTTGTCTAATACGACTCCAAGGTGCTTTAATAGGGTAACTGTGTTACCCTATATCTTGATTTGAGGGGATCGTCTGGTATTTAGGGTTCCTTTTAATAATATAGATCTCGTCTTCGTGGATGAGATCTTCAAGTCAAGCCCAGCTCTCTAGAGTTTCTATTGCACTGGTGGCGGTGTTCTCCAGTTGTGTCCTAGACCCCCAGGTAGCACCAGGACCAAATCATCCGCACAGGCTAGGGGACGACGTCTCCGAGTTTCAGGGTAAAAAAGCCGTCTAAAACCAGGTTCCATAGGAGTGGACCCAGAACTGAGCCCTGTGGGCATCCTCTGAATATTTCTCTTGTTACTGAAGAATACGGCGTTCTGACTGTCACGAACCTATTCGACAGGTAGGATTTTATGACTTGGTACAGATTTGACGGTAGGATGGCCCTCCGGAGTCGGGCCAGGACGCTTGTCCACCACAAAATGTCAAACGCCCCGGCAAAGTCTATTGCTATGATCAGAAAGTATTTCTGATCTGAGGTAGTTGCAGCATCAGTAAAGTTTTCCAGGACGTGCAGGGTTGAGCATCTTTTTCTAAATCCATATTGTCGGGGTGACAGGAGGCCAGCTGCAGTGTAGTGGATTTATATTCTGTTTCTTAATAGTTGCTCAAAGAGCTTCCTCAGGACTGATAAGAGTGCTATGGGTCTGTACGACCCCGGAAGATCCAGTTTTTTGTTGGGACTTTTGGGGATGAGGCACAAGTTTGCAGTTTTACAGGCCTGGGGGAACAGGCCTTCTTTGAGGCACTGGTTGTATAGGTTAAGTACCACCTCTGAATGGTTTCGACGGCTTTCTTGACAATCTGCGGCCCCAAAAGATCAGAGCCAGGAGAATTCTTGTTTCTAATCCTCATGGCAGCTGTTTCCTGTTCAAGTTTGTTGAAAGGTTCCTCTGTTGCAGTCGTGCAGTACGTTTCATTGCCCGCGCAGAGGGTTATCTACTCTGGGGTAGTGGGGGCAAGATGGTTTGGAAACATGGTATCCATGATGTTAGTAATTGTTTCTTGCCAGGTTCGGGTGTAAGTACCCTGCTGTGTCCTCGTCGCTGGTATGCCTCACCCCTGGGGAGTTTCTTTGTGGATACTCTGTATACCACACCCCAGGGGTTATCATTCCCAGTGGTAGAAACAAGGTGTTCCCAACTGCGCATCTTACGCTTGCGTATGGTTGCAGTGTAAAGGTTCCTTGCGTCCCGGAAGTTCTGCCTTAGTGCCTCCACTTCCACTGCTGGCTGGGAGCGCCTCGTCTGCTGGAAAAGTTTCCTTCTCCTGTGCACCTCCTGCCTAAACCTCTCTAGCTCCAGGGTTCACCCCCCTGGGGTTGGGTTTTTCTTTTTAATAAAGGTGTTGGCGGCTTCACTGATGACCAGCGACCGTCATCTGGTGCTTATCCGGGCTGAGTCCAATGATGTTCAGAGATCGGGCTGCTGTAGTAAGTGTGGTTTGAAAGAGTGGCCAGTCTGCATTCTCTATGGCACATCTTGGCTGTGCCTGCCTCTGTTTGGTGTCAGCTAAGGGAGCGTTAGAGATCAAACGTGATGGCCCTGTGGTCTGACGTTGTCCAGCTTTCTTGGACAGTCCACGATGTTAGGTGGCCAGCGAGGGATCTGGTAGCCAGAGTGACATCGATTGTGGTCTCCCCCATCGTACTAGAGAATGTTGCCAGGTTGTTTGGTCGGTTGAGGACTGTGCATGGACTATTCGCTAAGTAATCTTCAAGTCGTTTCCCGTTCTGGACTCCACGCCTATCCGGGATCTCGCTAAATCACTCTAGGGACCTGCAATTCACGTCCGCTTCCACGACAATCTTACTCTTTGGAAAATCTGTCTGGAGGCTCCTCAGCTATCTGGTTGCTGGTAGTATATTTTCGTCTGGGTGACAGTATAGCGATAACGCATAAAATTCACTCAGGGGCGTGATAATATGGGCACATGCAGCCAAGATGTGCAATAGTTGATTAGTTTTGTCTGTTATATTTGGGTTCCGAATCAATATGCAAGCCCAGGGTATTTCTGTGGTATCCTGTACTATCTTATAGACCAAGGGGTACCTACCCCCTGACCCCCTTTCGATATTCATATGGCTCCTGGATGAGGAATATGTCGAGGTTTGCTTCGTTCGCCTTCGTTGTGAGCTGCGCCCCTACTATTTTGGACCGTTGTGCGTTCAATTGTATGAATTTTACCCTGTTGATGTTATAGAATTTAGGGCGTATGACCATAATCTAGTCTCATTTGGAAAGTGCTCTTTGCTTTACAGTACACTGGACATTTGCCGTTCCTAATTGAGTGCTCTGCTGGTAGCTTCTGGAATTTGCAATTTGCACTGGTCGGCGGCTTGTCTTTATTCGGACATGTGTTGAAGTCGTGGCCACGTTCTGCATAGTGGCCACAAGTGGGTTGGGTTTGGCCATAGGTATGGGTGGCATGCCCAAGCCAGAAACATCTAAAACACTTAGGGACAGCCACGTGCTCCCTAAAGCGGTGACTGTCCCAGTTTATGAACACTCTGTCGGTCTGGCTAAGCGTGTCCCACGCCGCTGGTGACAACTCCATGACCCAGTGGTAAGTATTCCCTGTTCTGGCTTTCGTCTTGAACTTGGGAATGATTAAGTTGGTGGGTTCGTCTTCCGGATGTACTGCTGGAGGTTTCTGCGATATAGCTCCTCCTGGAGTGTAGTTGGTGTCAGATCATTGTTAAGGTCATACATCCTTATGCTAGGTTCCATTTAGGAGGCAGGGCTTCAAGTCCGAGTGTTTGAATTTTCGCATTTTGTAGGATTTTTGTTGCATCCTCTTTCGTTTGAGTCTCAATGATAATCCGTACTTTTCGGGTCTTCCTTACCGATTTTGTTTCTCTTTGTATCTCTGAAGTCGTCTACCAGCTTTGTGACCACCAGGTTTTTGACCTGCTCACTGGTACTGTTTTCATCTGTGGAGGTGGGGCGCAGTATTACCAAATGTGATGTTGGCAGGAGGGGCCTGCGTTTCATCGCTGTAGTCGCAGTTGGAGTTGGTTCAGCAATCGGTCGGGTCCTCAGCGCTTGCGTATACGAGGGAGCACGCTGTGCATTTGGTCTGCTCCCACCGATTGGAGGGCCTCCAGTTTCGCTTTAGCTGTTTCACATTCTAGGTTGATCTGGGTAGGACTGTCTCCAGCTTTGTCCAGATGGATATGATTTTTCCTCGAAGCCCAGTAGTTATTCTGTTGCTGGTATCTTTGAGGAGGTTCCCTAACGTTGTTCTGAGGGAGAGGGTCTTTAACAGTACCGTCCCCTCTGGGAGAGTCGGATCTAGCGACTCTTATGTTTTCGTCCTGCTTTACATCGTCGGTATTTTCTGCTTTAGAGCAGAGGATATTCTACTTCCTCTTGTCTCTTCTGGCTTCTTGTCTTTGTCGCTCTTCTGGACGACCCGTCCTTCATTTTTCCGCTTGGGTGCGGGGTTCGTTTCCTCTGTATACTCATGTTGCACAGTTTCCAATGGAGTACATCCTGCTGTTTCCTGCGGAGCAGTGTTTATTTTGGCAGTATTGCTATCGATATCTTGTGGCATCTTGCACTAAAATTCGGATTATCGAGCTATTCCAGATAAACGAGTGTAGTGCGTACCGTTGTGGAGAATGATTCAGAAGATTGAAAATGCTGTTGACTACAAGTTCAAGACCAGATGTACTTTTCTTTTTTCTTTATTATTAACAAAAAAAAAAAAAAAAAAAAAAAAACAAGCAGCCGCTATGTACATCATACATCCGCTATGTACATACATGGCAAATCCGCTATGTACATACATACATATTATATACAATGACATACATAGATATACAATTATATACAATGATATACATAATCACGTTAATTACACTGTCATAAGTGTAATGAACCTGTACGGATTTACAATGCAAATCACATCAGTATAAATTGTGGCACAGGAACCAAAAGATAGCTGTTTTTTCTGTCCTAGGAAGAACGAAAACCGCACCCTCTGGTGGTAGTGCTATACCAGTGGGTGCTAGCTAATCCTGTTACCACAGCTGCCCAAACTGGGGTACCAGCTAAAAAAAAAAGGAGGTGGCAGGTGATATCAGTTTTAAGAGATATCGATAGACATTGCAGGTGTTGGGTTGGTTCCTTGTTGTTGATATGTTGATAGACTTCAGAAGAGTTGCTTTCTTTTGGTGAAAACAGCACAAAATAATTGTTTTAGAGCTGAGAACGATTGAGAATTTTCAGTCAGTGCCACTTCATTTCTTTCAGAGAAGTTGTTGACAGCAGCTTGTAGGTGGTATACGTCAGAGTGCCCGGCACATGGATGACTGGACCCAGGGCATCCAGCACAACATCGCCCAAAGCATGACACCGCCGCCAACGGCTTGTCGTCGTCCCATGGTGCATGCAGGTGCCATCACTTTCCCAGGTAAACGACGCACACGTACCTGGCCGTCCACATGGTTCAACAGGAAATGTGATTCATCGGACCACACGACCTTCTTCCAATCACTCAAGGTTCAGTTTCGATGCTTGCGTACCCATTGTAGGCACTGTCTCCGGTGAACCGTGGTTAGCATGGGCACTCGGAGCGGTCTGCGGCTACGCAACCCCATTTTCAGCAGGGTTCGATGTACTGTGTTGTGACACATTACTCCCGTTACCAGCATTCCAATTACCGGCGAGTTGCGCCACAGTCACCCTTCTGTTGCCACGTACCATCCGGGAGAGCCTTCGCTCATCTCGAGCATCAATGAGCCGTGGTCGTCCAACACCGCGCTGGCGGTTCATGGATGCTCCCTCCTCGGACCACTTTCGGTAGGTACACTGTTGTGCAAAACTCAAGGACCAACACTATTTCTAAAGGTTACAACCACAAAATCTTTACTTAAGGTACTCTCTACTGATGAGAGTAGATTCAGTCTCAGCAGCGATTCTGGACGCCAGCTAAGCTGGCGAGAGGTTGGCACACAATATCATCCCGCAAACATCTCTGAAAGAGATCGATATGGTGGTCGAGGTGTTCTCGTCTGGGGAGGCGTTATCTTGGATGGACGTACACAACTCCAGATACTGGAAGGAGGTACTGTAACCAGTGCACGCTACTGTACTGAGGTAATCTTTCCCCATGTGCACCTGTTCCGATGTGCCATTGGTCCCGAGTTAGTATCCTTCAATCCTGGTACTGGACTCGGGAGAAGGCGGCTCGGTATAGAAACAGACACTTGGGTCTTTGTCGAGCCCCCTATTCCCCCAGTTCGAATTTTCTCTGCGCCAACTCGTGTTTTCAGAGACTCAATCTCGCCTCTTACCTTAAAAAAGTACACTGAGACTTTTCAGGATCAAACCTTGTTTGTCGCTTTTATTTTACATATGTTCCCTTAATGGAATTCGTAGTGGCAATCTGGGGTTAGAGAAGGACGCACTAGCATTCAAACTCTTTTAAAAGAATGCAACAGAATTATTCAAGTTTTATTCATTCTTCAGTTTTCATAGAAAATATTACCCAGTTTAGCGAAATTTAATTACACGAGTTCTTGATTCTGTAAGCTTCGCCGGAAATGTGAAATTCTTTCTGAACGTTAGTATTTATTCTATGAATTTTTATTTTATTGTTGCCTTATTTTACGTCAGTAGTAAGTAGCGTCTGCCTTACCACGGAATATTATTCCCAGTTTTTATGTATTCGAGTTCGTGGGGTTGGTTTGTCCGTTTGCTAGCTAATTTTCTACAATGAAGAGAATAGTGCAACAAAAGTGTACGAAATCAATGTAATGAAATCAATGAATTGTAAAAAAAAAAGGTTCATAATAAATACTAATGTAATTAATATTCTTACTCATAACTTTACTAAGCATGAGGCAGCATTTGCCTAACCAAGTTTACAAAGTGTCTGAAAAAATAATCTAGTCAATCTACCTAAGTTTATTAGCTTTTAGGTTTGCTAGAGTGAAGTACTGTTATTCAACTTTCATAACGTCCATCATTCCCAAGAATTGTTGACAAGGTTTTTTTTTTTTATCTTTTTATTTTTCTTTCCAACTCATCAAGCGACTGAACCAATGAAATACAAGTTCTGTCCTTCTTTTGGTCCATGAGCTTTTACATCAAACACGGACCATGCATGAGATGAAAAAACACTTCATCCGAAAACTGATGAAAGATTACATCCCATTGCGACATTCTCCCTTCCTCCCTCTTGTTGGAAAATGATCAAACCTTGTACTGTAGCCGATATTAATTTCGACGTATCCTTCCTTCCCCTAGGAGAACCTACCAGCAATAAAAAAAGATGTAGAAAAAATTCTATCGTCACCTCAATCTCAAGAACGAAAATTTTGAATGAAAACCTCATTAAATGTATGCAGTCACACCCTATAGGTGTCGCCCCTCACTCTCACGCACCATGGAATTTTCTAGACTCGCTAGTATACTGACGTGTGGTTGTCTGATGTCTGCAATGAGATCTCGCTAATCCATTTAAACTTCTAATCTGGCGATATATTAATAAACTCCGTCAGAAGAGAGTTTTGGGTGGACAGCCCTTCATGTAGCTGCTGTCGTGTTAATTTCCAATATTCTGAGAAGTTTAGAGAGGGGTGGGAAGGGGAAAATGAGGAGACTAGAGGTTAAGACAGTTATCAGTGGTCACTACTTTGCACGAAAACACTGGAAAGAGTGTCAGGCAGCGATGTGTGTCGACTCAAGGTCATTCGGCGGAGAACTGTTAGATACCGGGAAGCGAGTATCGATCGAAGTAAAATAGTTGGATCGTTCGTGCTTGGTCCTGCAAGTTGCTGCAACAAGGCAGAGACGAAACCCACGAGAGAGAGATTTTCTACGTCAGTAGGAATCATCTGCCATGACGTCAGCAACCAAGCGAATGTAATTGGCCGAGAGAAAAACAAGAAAGAGGAGTTGAGTTGAAACACGCTATTAAGAGAACCCCAAATACGACTACAGAGTAACAAGTGGTTAAGAAGCACAGCACGCAGTTATAATATAGTCAATGACATACGCTACGCCACTATTGTAAATACACTAGCAATCCTCTAAATTTTCTCTCTGTTAAAACACTTCTCTTACTTCACTAATTCGTAAATATAAACCATTTATCACTGGGGAAAATGGTAGTTACATAGAGAGTCGAGCTTTTATATCCAGCAAAATGGGGAAATCTACCACAGAATACAGTCAGTTTACAAAGCACAATATAGTGGCGCCTGATAGCCTTAGTTTTGATGTTTACAAACACACATTTTCAGATCTGCACGGACAATACTGTACGTTTTCAATGAACATGTCTTATAACTGCTGTATGCATTTTGTGTAGAACATCATGTTCAAAACAAAACAAAGAAAAAGAAAAGGAAACTAGTGTAGGATTTTTCCTGCACCAGTTTTCGTTCCCTTGAACCGATCCTCTAGCACCCATATTTAGTTTTGTAAAAACTGAAACTACAGGGGCGACGTTGATCATTCAGAATTCCGATCGTGAACTGATTAAGGTCTTCTATTACTGACAGTCCTGTGATGATCAACTATAGAATGTCAGATGTCAAAATATCAGGAGTAAGGGAGTAGTAGTCAATGACATTTTTCAAGCAGAACTTCTTCAGAAAGACTAGGATAAGTTTTAGGATGGTCAGAAAAGGTCTTATACTTTACAGGAATCAAAACGTTAACTAACTCATATAATTTAATACACTACTAAGAATTGACGTATCTGTTTCATTTTATTTTTTTAAAACTGCAAAATATTGCATAATTTTATTCAAACACCACTCAGAAAATTTATTTATCTTTGCCTAAGAATAATCACTGAAACGTAGAAAATGTTTATATCTTATTAGTAAAAAGAGTACGCGGCCGAGTTATTCGATCTCAGACTGGTAAAAAAAGGGGGGTCATTAATCTGACTGCTATCGTTTGAATGAAATCTAGAAGCCTGAGAGAGGTTAAGGGAGGCGCTGCCCCAGAAGTTAGAACTATATTCCACGGAAGGTTGGATTTGTGATTTGTATAGAGTGAACAGCTGTTTGGAAGAAATGTGACGCCGAGAGCGAAAGGGAAAACCCAGTTTTTAGATGCAGAGGAAGCAATATTTGTAATGTGCATATGCCAAGAGAGATTAGAAGTCAGGGTAATCCACAATAGAGATGAATGACCTTGCCTAGAAATCGGAATGTCATGAAGATAAGCAAAGGAATGAATTCAACTGCGTTATCTTTTCCCCACTGGAGAATTACCTGGAGATCAGCATTTAAGGAGCTGATAGTGGATATTCCAGAAGTTGAAGCATATGTGCAGGACAAGGTTTCTCAAACTGGAAGGTGGAATGCAATGTACTATCATCAGCAAAACTATAGATAGGATTTCCAGTCAATATAACAAGAATTTGCTATTCAATTTGCTATTCAAGCCATCTGCCACCACCCGCAGTGAGCGGTCTTAGAGAAAAATGGACACACAATTACAAAAAACAGTTGGCAAACCATTAGATGGAAACTTATTTAGAAGACCTTTATGCCAAACACGATCGAAACCCTTTGAAATGTGGAGAGCAACTGCTTGAGTTTCACCAAACTTTTCCATTGAATTTGTCCATAGATGGGTAACATAAGCCAGACCATCACCAGTGGATCGACACTGACGGGATCCGCACTGGCGATCATTTATCAGATGGAAGGTTTCTAGATAGTTTAAGAGTTGGCAGTTAATTTATTTCTCCATTACTTTAGAAAGAGTAGAAAATAAGTGGGACGATAATTGGATGGAAGAGATTTGTCACCCCTTTTTGGAACTGGCCAGTGCGGATCCCGTCAGTGGATCGACACTGAAGGGATCTACAGTGGCGATCATTGATCAGATGGAAGGTTTCTAGATAGTTTAAGATTTGACTGTTAATTGATTTCTCCATTACTTTAGAAAGAGTAGAAGTAAGTGGGACGATAATTGGATGGAAGGGATTTCTCACCTCTTTTAGGAACTGGTTGGATATGAGTAAATTTCCAAGCAGAAAGGAAAACACCTTTGGAGTAAGAAGCGAAAAAAGCAACAGGCCAGGAGTAAGTTCAGGAACACAGGTTTTAAGAACGAGTGGAGAAATACCATCAGCATCTGGAGCTTTCTTATCATCAAGATTGATCAAAATCCTTCTGACATCCTTTTGACGGAAGACCACAGAAGAATGGTATGTATTAGGAATAATGGAAGGTGGTTAACCAAGATCACAATACATGAGTTGGAAGAAAAATAAGATCTTAGCTGGTCAGTTTTATCTTTGGCTGAAATGGAAATAGAACCATTTGGTTTTTAAAGAGATGGTCAAAAGTTGCGGCCAATAGCTTTGGAAAGAGACCAGAATGCTTGGCTGCCATTTGAAAGAGAAGCAAGTTTTTTACTGTTAGCTGCTCGAAATATACAGATAGTTGGGCCTGATTAATAACTGATTGGACTGATGATTAATAGTTTAAGAGTTGGCGGTTAATTGATTTCTCCATTACTTTAGAAAGAGTAGAATTAAGTGGGATGATAATTGGATGGGAGGGATTTGTCACCCTTTTTTACGAACTGGCTGGATATGAGTAAATTTCCAAGCAGAAAGGAAAGCACCTTTGGGGTAAGCAAGCGAAAAAAGCGACAGAACAGGACTAAGTTCAGGAGCACAGGTTTTAAGAACGAGTGGAGAAATACCATCAGCATCTGCAGCTTCCTTAGCATCAAGATTGATCAAAATCCTTCTGACATCCTTTTGACGGGACCACAGGAGAATGGCGTGTACTAGGAGTAGTGGGAGGTGGTTTACCAAGATCACAATACACGAGTTGGAAGAAAACTAAGATGCTAGCACGTCAGCCTTATCTTTGGCTGAAGTGGCAATAGAACCATGTGGTTTTGACAGAGATGGGCAAAAGTTGCGGCCAATAGACCAGAGACTAGAGCATTCTGGCAAGAGACCAGAATGCTCGGCTACCATTTAGACGAGAAGCAAGTTTTCTACTCTTACCTGCTCGAAATATAGTTAAGACCGATTAATAACTGATTGGACTGATTAATAGTTTAAATCCATTCCGATATTCCCTGTCAGAGACTTAGTCATTTGGAACCTCCTCTTTTCGATCTTCTTTGGCTTAAAATCTCTCTACCTCATTCTATCAAATTCACCTGTTGTCTCTATCGTTCTCCCAACTCCACTAATCACTTGGAACTCTTTGACTTCCTCTCTTTGCAACTTGACGTTCTCCAGTCCAACTTTCTCAACAGTAAGGTAATTTTCCTTGGTGATTTTAATGTTCACAACTTCAGCTGGCTTCCGTTTTCTAGTCACACCGACCCAACTGGTCAAGATGCTGAGGCTTTTGCAATTACTAATGACCTTGCACAGATTGTTCATTTACCTACCAGAATACCAGAAAATCCTAACCATACAGCCACATTTACCTACCAGAATACCAGATAATCCTAACCATACAGCCAACACCCTTGATCTTTTTCTCACAAACAACCCTTCTAAGTACATAGTCAAAGTGAGTTGTCCATTAGGAACCCCAGATCACAACTTGGTGATTGTTTCTTCTCTAATGGAGTATTTATCTCATGGCTATTCTCAACCTCGTGTTGCTTGGCATTACAAGAATGCAGAATGGGATGACCTGCCAGATTTCGTTTCTTCTTTTTCTTGGTAGGATTACTGTTTAAAAACTCCTGATGTCAACGTTTGCTCAGATCATGTCAGTGAAATTATTCTTGCAGGAATGGAATCCTTTATTCCACACTCCATCTTAAAATGTCGTCCTTGATCTAAATCTTGGTGTTCCAATAAATGTGCTAAAGCTGTTCAAGAAAAGAATGTTGCATGTCGTAATTGGCTTGTTTCCAATTCTTCAGTTTCATTTTCTGCCTATACCAAAGCTCTTAACAATTGTAAAGCAGTTATTAATCAGTCCAAACTAGATTTTGAACCGGCTAAGAGGAGAAAACTTTCTTCTTTCCCTAATGGCAGCAGAGCATTCTGCTCTCTTGCCAAAGCTATTGGCCGCAACTTTTGCCCATCCATACTTCAAACTCACAGAACCAACTTTTCATCTTCCTCGTTTATTCATTGAACTATCGTTTTCTGGAACAACCTTCCTTCCCACCTATGTCAAAATCAGATGGTTCTATTGTCACTTCAGCCAAGAATAAAGCTGGCCTGCTAGTATCCCATTTTTTTCTAACTCATGTATTAATGATCTTAGAAAATACCTCCCACCATTCCCAGCACACTCCATTCAATGCCCCCTGTGGTCTTCCGTCAAAAGGACGTCAGAAAGATTTTGACCAATCTTGATGCTAAGAAAGTTCCAGGTCCTAATGGTATTTTTACACTCGTTCTCAAAAACTGCGCTCTTTGTTCTTTGCCGCATTTTTTCACTTTATTATTTCAAAGGTGTTTTTTCTTCTGCTTGGAAATTTGCTCATATCCAGCTAGTTCCGAAAAAGAGTGACAAATCCCTCCCATTCATTTATTGTCCCATTGCAATTACTTCTACTCTTTCCAAAGTTATAGAGAAATCAATTAACCGCCAACTGTTAAACTATCTAAAAACCTTCCGTCTAAACAACGATCGCCAGTATGGAAATTTCGTCAGTGTCGACCCACTGGTGATATTCTGGCTTATGTTACCCATTCATGGACAAATTCAATGGAAAAGTTCAGCGAAACACAAGCAGTTGCTCTTGACAACTCAAAGGCTTTCGATCGTGTTTGGCATAAAGGTCTTCTAAACAAGATTCCATCTTGTGGTTTGCCAACTGTTTTTTGTAATTGGTTATCTAGTTTTCTCTCTGATCGCTCACTGAGGGTGATGGTAGATGGCTCTCTATTTTCTAACTTCTCCACTGCTGGTGTCCCCTAAGTTTCAGTTATTTACCCCACTCTTTTCCTCTTGTTTATTAATGACCTTCTTCCATTTACCGGAAATTCTTTCCATAGTTTTGCTGACGATAGCACATTGCATTCCACTTTCCAGTTTGAGAAATCTTGCCCTATTCAATCAGCTTCAACTTCTCGAATACCTACTACCAATTCCTTAGATACCATCTCCAGGTAATTCTCCAGTTGGTGCAAAGACAACTTAGTTGATTTCAATCCTTCTAAAACTGAGTCCTGTTTTATATCTCGCAAAAAGGATGCTTATCTATGCTTATCTTTGGTGACACTCCGATTTCTAGGCAAGAAGATTACTTTTGGGGATTAACCTGACTTCTGATCTCTTTTGGCACAAGCACATTGCAAATATTACTTCCTCTGCATCTAAACCTGGTTTTCCTTTTCGCTCTCGGCGTTACTTTTCTTCCAAACAGCTGTTCATTCATTCATTTGAACTGCTGTTTCTTCCAAACAGCTGTTCATTCATTCATTTGAACTGCTGTTTCTTCCAAACAGCTGTTCAAATCACAAATCCGCTCTACCATGGAATATTGTTCCCACATCTGGGGCGGTGCCCCCAAAACCTCTCTCAGGCTTCTTGATTCCATTCAGAAGAGGGCAGTTAGGTTAATTAATGATTCATCTCTAACAGAGTCTCTCCACTCGCTGTCTCATAGACGTACTGTTTATGCTGCATGCCTCTTCTATAGATACTTCCATGGGCACTGTTCTTCTGAATTGGCTTCTGTAATTCTCTCTCTGTCTTTCAAAACAGTCCAAACACGTTCCGCCGCCACCAGCCAACATTCATTTACTGTCCAACTTCAAACTCACAGAACCAACTTTTCATCATCTTCGTTTATTCATTCAACTGCCGTTTTCTGGAACAACTTTCCTTCATACGTATTTCCTGAAAATTACAATCTACAGAAGTTCAAGTCCAATGTCAACAAATATCTTCTTTCGTCTTCTCAACCTCCAACCCAAGCACGGTACTAAGTACTATAGGTTCTAATACCTCTCGTGTTTGGGATTTTCATAAAAAAAAAAAAACGAAAAAAAAAAAAAACAACTTGCTTTACAATTGTTGCGAGCTTTGGTGTAGCTATTAAATGAAACTGAAGAATTGAAAAGAAACCATTTATGATATGCAACATTCATCTCTTGAACAGCCTTAGCACATTTATTGGAAAATGAAGGTTTAGTTAAAGCACAAGATTTTAAGGTGGAGTGTGGAAAAAAGGATTCCATCCCTACAAGAATAATATCACTGACACGATCTGAGTAAACGTTGCCATCAGAAGATTTATAACAGTAATCCGACCAAGGAAAAGAAGATAATAAATATTTTTTTTTTCGTCCCGTGACAGGTACTGGTTCAAAGTACATAGGATAGTTGGTTGTGTCCGGTAAATATTATTATGGTTATTATTACTGTTGGTTGAGGAATCTCTTACTGTCCTACAGGTGTTCAGGAGAGCAGCTTTCTGGAGTTCCATGCAAGTGCTCTCTGGGAAGCCTTTTGCTCTTAGGTTCTTATGGAGGTTCTTTGGCACCATGGCTCTGATTGACACGGTGAATGGGATGGTTATTATTTATTCCGTATGCCTTCCTGTCTTCCTGTCTGAGTATTTCCTGATCTTTTCCTCGTATGTTGTTTTGGAGGTTGCTGGTGTGGGCGCCTCTGTTTCAGTCAGGTAGGTAGCCATTTCCTTTTTTTCGAAGGATTTTGTGTGGTCTGTTGTGCAGGATTGTCTTTTCTGTTATTGTGGCACGGTCTCGGTATAGTCTGTGAGTAGAGGTCTCTAGTACGGCCTGAGGCTCGTACTTGTAATACGGCAAACTTTCTTTGATCAGCTGGTATTTTTGCGATAGCATATGGTTCACTATCCTAGCTACCTGGTCGTGTCTCTGAGTGTACTCCATCTGGATGATCACCCTACATCCTGCGGTGATGTAGGTATTGGTTCGTTTCTGGGGCAGGTAGTCGAGTACATGTGTCATCTGCTACTCCGGGGTCCTTGGCGATGTATTTCCTGTAGTTCCGCGTGTTGATTACCTGCTCTTGAATGGCGAACATGAATCCTTCGGCCTAGAGGAAGAATTTCCTTTCGTGAGCCAAGCGGTGAAAGCGTTGTTATAATTATAATAATTATAATAATAATAATTATTATTATTATTATGTTTTTTTGGGTGCTGCAGCGAAAGCTTAGGACATCCTTGCGTCATATGTCCAATACTGAAGTTCCAGAAAGCGGTGTTCACGCTCGTTGTGCATACTGTTTATCAGTAATTTTCACCAGTTGAAATATTTTGTCAATAAAAAACACGTATCATGCAGCTAATGAGAAGGCTTTCTTTCATTTTGTTTGATTTCTTTCTTTCATTTAAAAGGACGAAACCCAAATGTGAAGTGTTTTCATTCTAGTTTAAAAGGCAATATCGTAACTAGGTTTGTAATGCAGTTTGAAATTCACAATTCTATCTTCAGTTGCTGGTTGTCGCATGAATGTGGGCAGAAACTTTTGAATCCGGCTCCTAGATATTTGCATACATCAGGTAACGAAGTAGGAGGTAAGAATTCCACAACCATTAGCTTGGCTTTTTCGATTCTTGGAAGCAAATGAATGTGGAAAACCAGACCTGAAACCAGCATAATTCAATGAGTTATGTAAGAGAAAGGAAAGAAGGAAATACGAGTGAATGGAACAATGAACCAGATGGGCACTTATCTGGATGCATAAAGTGGCAGATAAGCGAAGGGGTGGTCCTTCGAAAATTTGAACAAAGGCCTAGGTTTTCGCCACATCGTAAAGGAAGTTGCACCTGTCGACTTTCGTTCACAAATGACCTTGATAATAGTGACATTTAGTCACGGAAAACACGCATTACTGATAGGGACATATTGGTGCGCCTTTAACATCAAACGCGATCACCAGTAACGACTGGGTGCTGCGTAGCACTTACACAACGGAGCCTTTTGATACCTTTTATCTTTCGATAGTATAGACGTACTGCTCTTTCCCCACTTCTTAATCATCTGCGGAACAGACATTTCTTCTCTTGAAGTCTTACACGCTGGTTGGAAACACTTCATTGCAATTTAACTGCTAATATACAAACGTTATTTACTTTGAGCTATTAAAACTGTCTTCAAACAGAAGTCCATTGTTTTTGTTTGTGTTTTATTTTAAGAAGCATATACATTGTCATAAAAAGATTTTAACACAGGTGAGGTGTTAAAAGTTAACACAGTGTTAACACAGGTTTTATTTATTTATTTTATTTATTCAGTTGATTGCTAGTTGCAATCGCCTCTTGTACAGCATGCAAGCTAGAGGAGGTAAAAAAAAATTACAACTAAGAGAATACATTTACAAAAAATTGACAATTTAAAAGGGTCCTTCGTGCTGGGTGTCTCAAAGAGGAGCATTCACAACGTGTAAAACTTATCACACTTCGCACACGAATTGCATGATGGCAGCATAACACTGAGAAGCAAAAAGGTTGTGTTGCTAGGCAGTCAACCTCCAAATTGACATCCAAAACCACAGCAGATATTTCGAGAGAACTGCGCATTGGGACCGCCTTCGACGGCGGGCAGGCTTCCCAACTCAATTTTTACTTGCACCGCATGCAAGAGACTATGGGTTCTAGTTAGTACTGTTGTGACTCAGTTGTTTGTTGGAAGATAGTCGTTCTGTAGATCTTACTGGAGCATAATTTTTCACAATTTACTTGAAACTGGTTCAAGCTTTTCAAGGAGATTAGGTTGGATTGGAGTGGTTTGATTTGCAGACTGCATGCTTGCCTTAGATTTCGTGGGTGCGAGATGATGCCTGAAAGGACTGGCGCATCATATCTATCTGTCAGTAACTTGGCCAGGATATGAATATTTGTCCTGATAACAATAAACTTCCAAGGTGTCCACTCAATATTTGCATACAGAATGCCTCTTGATGCAGTGAATGGAAATTGGAAGATCCGATTTAACCACATAAGAAGCCAATATTCAATGCTTAGGAAGGTTACGTACGTTTCTGGAGCTGATGACCGAAGCATATAAGGCAACCGGGGCAATGCACCTAACAATGTATTCTTTCACTAGTTGAGCAAAATGGACCCCAGTTACTTCCTGACTTGAGCGCTAAATGGCGGCATGGACGTTGTGGCATGGATTCCACTAGGTGTCTGAGGAAGTCTGCGGATTTGACCATTCTTCCATTAGGACATTTATCAGCTGCTGTACTGTGGTCAGTAGAGAACTTCGAAGCTCAACTGCCCTTTCCAACATATCTCGAAATTCTAAATCAGATTGAGAATGTCGGGATATTCCTCGAATCATTCAGATACAATTTTTTGCACGCTGAATAGTTGCATTGTCATTTTAAAATTCAAAAATGAAGCACAACAGGGTTTCAGTTGGTCTGATAGCGATAGAAAGGTATTCATTGCAGGTAACACGACCTTCTGAGTATGAGCGGACCCAGTCCATACCAACAGAACATACCCCATACCATGATACCACCTCCAGCCGGTTGAGTGGTGGACACGAAACACTGTATCATGACTTCAGAAAGTTCAAGCCACACTTTCACTCTACTGTTTGTGTAAAAAAAGTGTAAATCGAGACTCGTCAGACTACATGATCTTTTCGGCTGTAACACAGTCCAGTCTTTGTGTTGGTCGTACCACTTCAGTCGGATCTTTCGATGTTTTACAGAAAAAGTGGCTTTCATATAGGCACACTACTAACAGATCCCAGATTCTTCAATTAGAAATGGGTATTTCTTTTTTTCTTTCTTTATTTGCTGCACACTGGTCTATTCGGATGCACAATTCGTTTTAAATTCCTGCAGTCTCGTTCTTGAAGCACCGACTTTTTTTCCTTTTACAGCTGCATTCTCCTTTCATCTTCCACTCGCTGTACTTTTCAAATGGTTGTTTTCGACACACCAGCAATTTCCTTTGTTTTCTCAATTGTAGATCCTGCTAAACACGCTCCAACGATAACGCCTTTCTGAAAATCAAAAAGATCACTTGTTTCCCGCATGAAATGGATCGACCAAGAAGGCCCGGGAAAAATATATTTGCATACCGTATGTTTAATCTTCTCTTGTCGCCAGTTTAAAATGTTTCTTGTTTTTCTGGCCAGTGAGTGTATAATAGTCGTATTTCAAAATTTTCGCAATGGTTCACCTAGTATACAGGGTGTCTCAAAAATATTGGTACAAACTAGGGCTCCCACTCCTGGGTTTTTCCACCCAGATCTGGGTTTTTTGATTGTCATCTGGGTTGATAGGTTTTTTTCACAAAAATATCTCATTATCTGGGTTTTTTCGGTAATTTTTAATTTTAAGTCAAAATTTATTTTTATTTCTTGTAAATACAATAAAATTTAATACATTTAATAACAGTTTACAATTTTCTTAATTTTATATTCTAACAATTCTGATCATAATTTGTAATATCTCAAGTGCTTGTACAAAATACTACAAATGTAAAAGGATTTCAAAGTTTCCGCAGGGTTCTACACTATGAAATTACGCTTACATGTTCATACATGTAAGCGTAATTTCATGACACTGTTTGTGTCGAAAATGGTACTTCAGAAGGTCTTTATCAAGCTGTAAAAGATCTTTTCATTGAAAAAAACATTCAAATAAGTATTCTCGTTGGCTTTGGAAGTGATAATTGTGCCACTACAATGGGTACTAAGAGTGGGCTCCAGTCATTGCTAAAAAAGGATGTACCATCAGTATTTATAATGGGATGTGTTTGCCATTCTTTTACATTATGTGCTAGTCATTCAGTCAAGGTACTACCATCATATCTAGAAATATTTATAAAAGATATCTCTTGTTATTTTTCCCGTAGTAGTAAAAGATTAAACGAGTTCAAAATGATTCAAGATGTTGTAGATACTGCTAAGCATAAAATCCCCAAATTAGCACAAACACGTTGATTATCCTGTGGCAATGTAATAAAAATTATTATTGAGCAGTGGGATGCGTTAGTTCTTTATTTTCAGTCTCAATCAAAAATTGACAAAATCGATGGTGCAGGGAATATTTACAATACTATGATCACCAAAGGAACTAAGCATATGTTGTTGTTTTTAGGATATGTACTGGAGAAAATAAACTGCCTGAATATTGAATTTTCAATCTGAGCATTTCAGATTGCACTTACTTCATTCAATGGTTTCAATTGAGTATAAAAATATTCTTAGTTTTTTCATAAAAGAAGAAGTCATTACTTTGTGCAAGCTGGTTGAAATTGATCCAAGCAATGCAATAAATCATAAGCCTCTGAATAAAATCTATTTGGGAGGCCGTTGTATGGCCTTATTAAATTCAACACCACTTGGTGACAGTGAAAGCAGGTTTAAAAATGATTGTTTAAAATTTCTTGTTGAACTTTGTATGGAAATCAGAAAAAGATTTCCTCTAAATGATGATGGAATTATCGCCAGTCTCAATGTTCTTGACCCAGCAGTGATACATGATCGTGCCAATTCGCCATCCTCAATTTTCCATTTAGCAATGCAGTTCCCTCACCTTGTTTCTGAAGACAAACTAGATCTTCTAGATGATGAATGGAGATCATTTCGTTTAAATCAAGATTTAGATTTCTCTTACAAAACCATCCCTGAGTTTTGGTATCTGTTACGTAATGTAAAAGATGGCTTTAATAATTCTAAATATGAGATTTTATCTAACTTTATGACCAGTCTAACTATTTTACCTCACTCTTCGGCAAGCGTAGAAAGAATCTTCTCCCAAGTAAATCATATAAAAACAAAACCCACAAACTCCCTTAAACCAGAAACTGTGAAAAATCGACTAATGGCAAAACAGGCGATAAATAGATCTAATCAAAATTGCTATACATAGAAACCTAAATCAGAATTGGTAAAAGAAGTCATACAAGGAACTTGTCATAAAAGATACGAAGAACGTTTGAAAAAAATGAAAGAACTTCAAAAAATAAATGTGGAGGGAACTGAATGGGATGAAAATTCTGATTATAATTAAATAAAAGATATTTTTGCATGGTAAGTTTTATCTTATTTGTGTTGCTATACTATATGATGAAAACTAGGTTTTTTTTGGGTTTATTTAAGTTGCAATCTAAGTTTTTTTAAAATTTGTGAGTGGGAGCCCTGGTTAGGGGTGGTATGTAACATCTAAAGGAATGTGAATCGCATAGGAACCGATAACCGGAAACTTTACGGGAAAGTAGTAGCAGAGGCAGAAATGACACAAGAAGCAGAAATGACACAAGACAGTAATTAGTGGCAAACATTTATTTGACATAATATTAACAATGGAGTACGAGATGGATGCATTTCATGATGTTACAACAGATGCTCGAAGGTTCCACCATGAGACGCGATGCATGCGTGACACCGACGCAGCATGGATTGGCGGACACGGTCGAACACACCTGGAGTTTCTTTGACAGTAGCAGCAGCGCAGACGAGTCTCGGCACGAGATCCATTTCCGTCTCCACAGGCGATTCATACACGATAGATTTGAGGACCCCCACAGAAATAAATCAGGTGAGCATGGGGGCCAGGCAACGGGTCCATCACGGCCAATCCATCGACGCCTAAAACGCCTGTTCAAATGGTCACGAACACACCTTCCATAATGGGCAGGCGCCCCGTTGTTGAAACATGTTGAAACCAAATGTTGCGTCTCACATTTGCTGGAACATCGTCAAGTAACCCTGGTAGAACTTGTTCAAGAAAGATCCGATATTTAGCGGAGTTCATGCGGGATGGTAACAGGTATGGGCCGACTAAGCAGTCACCGACCATACCTGCCCACACATTTATTGCGAAGCGATGTTGTACCGCATGGGGGTGCACACCGTGTGGGTTGTTGTGAGCGCACACACATGAGCATTGTGCTCATTGAATAAGCCTTCCCGAGTGAAATAAGCCTCATCCGTGAACAAAACATAGGCTGGAAAATTCAAGTCTTGAACACTTTCTAGGAGAAACCACTGCGCAAGAGTCACATGTACAGGATGATCTTGGGGGAGCAGTAACTGAACCCTTTGGAGATGAAAGGGATGTAAGGAATCGTCGTGCCAGGCACGCTGTACACTGCAACGAGACACTCCTAAGGCAGAGGCAACGGCACGTGTGCTGGTAGTAGGCTTATTCTGGACGGCATTCAACCCACTTTCTTCCATGGCTGGAGTTCACGTCGAACATGGTCTGCCTGCACTACTCCTGTTACCTCTAAATTACCCATAATCGCGCAAATTTTGATGCACACGCGCAATCAAACGGTGGTCTGGTACATGTCTGTCTGGGAAGCGTTCTCCATAAATTCGTTGAGCGGCTCGTCCATTGCCCTCTGCTAATCCATACACTAGGTGCATGTCTGCCAGCTCACAGTTCGTATATCTATGCATGCTCTTCGTGCGGCGACTACTGCTTGAATGAGTAAACCAGAAATTTTCCCTTTCGCGAACTGATGAACAGCGCCGTCTACCGACTTACGGTGACGTTTCCGGTTATGGGTTCCTATGCGATTCACATTCCTTTAGATGTTACCTACCTCCCCTAAACGTTTGTACCAATATTTTTGAGACACCCTGTATACATTGAACAGTTCGCCGAAGATTGGTATGCTATTGAAAGCCTATCTTCTTAAGAAAGAGCCTCTTCTAAATGAATAGGGCCTGGCCTCGATTGAATGGACCAAAAACTATATTAGTTCGTCTAGCAAGCAATGGAAGAATAGTGTTGTGGGGGGGGATGATGGATGAAAGTTTACATTATTTTCTTATTATTATTTACTTAAAAATTTGCAATCTCTTATTATCTTAACTAAAATTTGAAATTCGCTGAACACCCTATTGACGTCTTTATCACCCCCACATACGCAAATTTGACTACAATTTTCAGAAAATTCCAATTTATAGGGGTGTAAAGCGGTTGTTAGCAGAACATTAAAACCACACATTTTTGTTTACAAAAAATTAACAAACCTTTAATGAGCATACAACAAAATTTACATAAATACAGCATTTACATAAAAGAAACAATAATTACATACAAGCATCGCAATTCCCATATACATATGTAAACCATGCTACAATACACTACATTGTCTCTCTATCTCCTCAATTATTCTCGATATACGAATTATTAACATCAGTTTGTATCAGTTGTATTTTACATAAAATCGACTCCACAATGATTACTCAATCATTCTCTTACCTGACCAATTTGGTTTTCTGTCCTTCTCTTACATCAATAATATTTACTTCAGCTCTTATTACTCCTTTAGAATATTTGTTCTAGCCACATAAAAACGTATTTCATCTGATACCCTCTTATCTAAATAACATTCCTTATAGGTCACCCATTCTGCCTTAATTAATATTTTTTTTTTTTTTTAGTTAGTTGTTGGCGCATCGGCTTCTGTGGCCATAATGCACCTCCCAAGGTTTTTGCAGTACTGTGATCCAAGCCCGAGGCGGGATTCGAACCCGCGACCTTTGGGTTGCCAGGCAGCCACTTTACCCACCCGGCTAGCCCAGTCGGCTTAATTAATATCTTAGACACCCTAGTTATCACCTTAGTCATCCTTCTTTACTCATGAGGTTTTTCTATTAATAAAATTAATTTCTCTTTGCACCTCATCTGATATGTTACCTTGTGTGGCACTTGGCCTAATTTAATGATATAGGTTAACTTATCCTTACAGTTACCTTATGAGTCCTTGAGTTCAGGTGTCAATAAAGAAACAAGGAACAGACTTACATTCCGACTTCGCCGCTACTTCCAATGTCCTTGTGTTCGGGTTTCCTACGTGGCTGACAGGCTTACTTTAGTTTCTTGGGCACTCCGGTTTTCCTTTGAGGCATACAGGCTTACTTCAGATCCTTGGGTACTCCGGTTTTCCTTTGAGGCAGACAGGCTTACTTCAGATCCTTGGGTACTCCGGTTTTCTTTCGGGGCACTCTTGACATTACGCACCTTCTTGTGTAGACGATATATTCACAGGTGTACATACCTGGTTCATTCTCCTTACAAGGCCCTACATTACCAAACTCGCCTACTTCCACTTCAACCCACACTCACGACCTTCTCCCCTTTGACCACACCACATAGAAGTCAGACACAGAATCCCTTTTCTCTCCCCGAACTTCACTCTTCCCCTCAATTTTGGCACGCCCCCCCCCCCCCAAGAACTCCAACCAAACTTTTTTATGTTTAAATTTACGTTCCTTTCCATTTGCTAACACAATTCTCCCAAGCAGTCTCCCTAGTGCGCAAACCAACCTTTTCTCGAACTTTCTTATTTTTTTTTCTCACAGGCAGTATGACCCGGCAACCTTCAAAAACACTCATTTTCGTTTCACACCGTTCTCTCTAAATGTATCCCAGCACCTAAAAAAATCAGTCAGCCTGACGCCGGTTTATTTTACGCGAACACTGGACGTCCACTCATTTCCTGTTTTGGTTCTAACGGTGTCATAGATCAAAGGAGGCGCTTCGTACAAAATAATCCCGTTTCAGGTCCTATTGTTCTTCCCTAAGCAACCCCTTCACGCTCGTTCTCAAATGGCACCCCTTTACCTAGTCCTGCTGTCCCTGTTTGCTCTCTCATATTATTTGAATTACTTGTTTGCCCCTTTGCTACTATTCTTAATTCTCACGCTTAAACTATTACTAAATCTAGCGTTCTTCAAACTTTAATATTACTTCTAGAAAAACACATATTTTTATTTTAATTTGTAAGATTTTACATCTTACAGTGTATTTTCTCAAAGTAATCGAAGTTTAACCTCCCAGCCTCTGACAATGTACAGTATGACAGGCGGTATAAGTGCGAGCAAATTCACCTTGATTGCCTTAAAGAAAGAGGGAATCTCTCGTATATGAGATGGGATTATTAAACTTAATAGATTTAAACATGAAATATCGATTTAAAAATATATCTGATATATTATTACTCTCTTATATTACACTGTTTTGATATCTAAGTATACATTAGATAAATTAAATATAAATTTGTTAAAACAATTGCCATTATAAACACTTCTAAATGAAAATTTTCAAAATTAGTTGTTACCATCGTTTTTTGACCACTACTGTACATCAATAATGTAGCTACTGTACTGATAAATGAGATTGCAAGTAGCTCTTAAGCGGAGAATATTGGGATGAAGAATCTGATTCATTAATTATATATCGAGGAAGAGTGAATCCATCTACATTGAGTTGCCACTTTATTAGATACACTTACACAGAAACTCCAGAACAAAACTCCAGAATCTGTTAAGAATAACAACTCAACCTACCACTCCTCATATGTAAGGGATCTCTTCACTCTTCCCGA
Organism: Mastigoproctus giganteus; assembly: GCF_048544385.1. Taxonomy (NCBI): domain Eukaryota; kingdom Metazoa; phylum Arthropoda; class Arachnida; order Uropygi; family Thelyphonidae; genus Mastigoproctus; species Mastigoproctus giganteus. The sequence continues at coordinate 224,195,790 of NC_143581.1, read as the reverse complement.
GCCTAAGCTGGCCCTAAACAAAAAAACGTTCTGCTGTAATCACCAAAGACAACGTTTCTTGTACAAGAGAGACGTTACATTTCTTAAACAAGTTTGGAATATACAAGATGATTAATCAAGTTATATGAAGATGCTTAATCTTCAAAAGTGATATCGCTTCAGAAATAAATGTAAAAAAAAAAAAAAACCTCTTTATTAGGGTTACCCAAAAAGTTACTTCAACGCCTAAGACCGACTAACTCAGCCACGGTGTGTAAAAAACCCTTAAAGGTTCCTCGCGTCATCGATGGGATTCGAACCCGGGCCTTTTTCACTCGGTGTAGGGAGGACAGTGACGATACCACTGTGCTTCCCGCGCAGACAAATATAAAAGAAGGTTATAGTTGATTCATCAGGGGTTATCAACCCCGGTTGATCCACTGATATATTGCAGAACAAGAAGTGGGAACTGACGCCGAAATTTTATTCGGATCAAAGATAATTGATAAAAAAATATTTTTTCCAATTTCTGGAGAGAGATTTAATTCAAAATTTATAATTGACAAAAGCCTTCTTCGAATTCAAAAAAACTGTGTTAGAAATATTTAGCAACATCCAACGTAATTTCCACCTTAATGACAAAAAAGGAAAAGTTCACCAGAAAACTTGAGGGGCCAAGAAATGGTTTGGCTTTGTAACAAAAATGCATCTTTAAGCAACTCACAAACACACGCGCTGTTCGTGATGCTGTTCCCGGAATGTAGCGTGCAAAAAACCTCAATAAATGAACACCTCTAAGTGCATTGCTGGTGGGATAGCATTACTCATTCTTTTTAGCCACGCTCTCTGCCTAATCCTCAGAGTGATATCTCCCGGCTGTGATTTATTTTTATTCTGACCATAAACTAAATATTATTTGACGAGAAAGAAAATTCTTACTTCTTCCAGTGCCTCACAATCGACCAGAGTAAGAACACATACATAGGATGAAGATTTGGAACGTTGGATGATTTTGATGTTTGAGCTTTGGCTATCATGGATTTACAATGTGGAGAAACATCTGAATTGTCATATGATGATGCATCAAAACCCACGATAAAGAACAACAAAGAGCGTATATTTTCAGAAATTTTCTAATTATAGTTCCCTATGACCTAATTAATACTCACTTTGTAATATTATTACTGTAAGATTTTATTACTTGATTAAAAGTAAAGAAGAGACCGATTAACTAAGCCACATTATGAGAAAGACCAATAAAAACTCCTCGACGGGATTCGAACTCAAGTCTTTTGGAGAGGATGGCGATTATACCCACGTGCTATCCGCGAGTCCCCACGATATAGTATTTAAGATACTGCATGTTGTACAGCAGAATATAATACATCCGTATAATGCATTTTATTCAAAGAGGAACGGGGTCATCAGTTGCCCTTACTATACCCATAATGTCAGTAAAACATCCAGAAGATAATATTAAATAATTTATTTTAATATTAAGCAATTTTGTGTGCTGTTTCAAAAGTCAAACTTCGCTTTTGTTTTCTGACTGCCGGAATGTCTACCGCCAAAGTAGGTGGAAGGGAGTTTGGGACATTCATTGCTATTTCTAGAAGCATCAATATTTCACTGATGTTTTCCGTAAATTGCAGGCCGCGGGAAGAAGTAAGATTGAAGTACAGAGACGCAGGATGGTTGTGGGCTGATTATTTTCGTCTTCGGCTTGTGTGTGTGTGCGGGCAGTAAAAATATTGCCTCGAAGACAACAGCAGCGTTTTCCTCCTGACGTAAAACATTATTTATTATGGATAGCGTAATTGGATCTTTAAGCCTTCAGTTTAAGTGACTTCTTTAACCCATATGCCTCAAACTCTTAAAAAAGGGACAGAATATTAGAATTTATAAATAAAAACAGTCCATTTATCAGGAAGACATAATACCGCATATCCACATATATGTGGATATGCGGTAAATCTTCATATATGTTACATGATAGAATTAAACAAATAAATAATATATTTATACTCTTTGCCACGCGAATTTGAACTCCCATGAAAACATGGAGTAGAACACCTTTATAAGTAGAACACCTTTATAAGTAGAACACCTTTATAAGTAGAACACCAAAAGTTCTTTTTAGCTCTTACACTATTTTTGGAATTGCAAAAAACTGGGGGGGGGGGGGGGGAAGGATTTTAGTTGTTAAGAAACTAAAATCTGTGGCTATATCTCCGGTATACTGATAATATACTAAACAAACTTAAAAGCCTGAGTCTCTGGAGGGTTGCGGAACTTCGGTAAATCTTTTTCACGCTAATTCCATAACTTGTAAAACGGTGTGGTTATCATTATGACTTACTAATCCAGAAATATTAATTAAAGAAAAGCGTTCATATGGAGACAACAGAGCGTTTTATGCAAAATTTCTAAAAGTCATCGCCAGGGATGCGATGCGTAGTACTAATACTGAGGTTGGTATGACAATACACACAAACCAGCGTAATGATTAATGAACAAATTTAGGCAAAATTAATAAACTAATTTAGTTGGTGATTAATGTTTCTATCAGTGAATACACCGGAGGAAAGAATCCAGTTATGAATAGAAAAGTTTATGAAATTGTTTCAGCTAAACCATGAGGCATCGTATATCGTGTCTATAAATTGCCTGGTTATGGGAAGAAATAAGTACACCAATTTTTCCGAAACACGTTTCTTAAAGTGGGAACTGCATTATCCATTAACAATTCAAGATAACCCAGCCCAGTAACAGTATCATTGAATCTGTAAGGTCCGATTATCCTACGAGAGGAGAATCCCACCACGCACTGGTTCCCGGTACGTTAACGTCTTCTTGTAGAGTGAGGTGAGGATTATTGCTGATCCAGTAAACACAATTGTAACGAATAAAATAACCATTTAACTTGAAGTAGTTTCATCGGACTATGTAATTTCATCCTGAAAACCACCACACTATTACATTGTTAATGACAGTGCTACTCACAAAATTATTCTCGTCGATCAGGATCATCTGCCAGAGTCACACGCAATAGCCAAGATATGAGAGGTTTGTCCTTTAAGATTCTTGAGCTTTGTCCTTTTAAGATTCTCATAATAACCATTCACTCCAAACCAGTTCTTGGGAGCATTGTATACTTTAGCGGCTTGGATGTGCCCTCTCTGGTAGCGCAGTGGCTATAAACACAATCCTCTCATGCCGTATGGGAAAGGCCTGGGTTCGAATCCCATTAATGACACGGGAGGCAATTTTATCGGCGCATTTCACAATGTGGCCAAGGTAGTCAGTCTCGGACAAGGTCGTATGGTTTTTATCTCTAGAAATTACGGTTTTTCTTTCATCAAGCAAAAAACAAGCCACAGTATACACGCAATTTACAAACATAAGGCTCAAAAATGCTGGAACGCCTGAACACTGATAAGACCATATATATGTGTCACTGCCTTCTGTTCTTTTATCCTGACTAGTTCCATTTCGTGAAATTTTCCATTTCGAGTCTATAATTTATATATTGACACCTCATAGCCTTAATTGCTTTGGCGTTTATAACACACGTACGCATGCACGCTTCTGAATGTGCATTTCATCCCAAAACGTTTCGTTTCTTATTAATGTGAGCAGTTCCACTTTCTTCAGGGTTACCATAGAGATGAATTATTAGCAACTGCTTTGGCTCATTTATCCCGTATTGATTTTCTCACACGCTGGGGGAACCTCTAACCTTTTCTTTCCGGTACCATTCCAGAAGGCAACTTTCTTCTTTCCTGCAAGCGTTAGTTAACTGTTCTCCATATTCAGTGGGTCACCAGTCAATGTGCAGCATAAGAAAAACTTTTAAAAAAATTAATTGTTTATTTAGATTTTAAAATGAACGAATTTTTATTCAATTACGAATAAAAATTTTACGTTTAACCAGTTACAGTACTCAGTTTTCAATATTTCGTCATTCTGTGTGTGTGTGTGTGTGTGTGTGTGAGAGAGAGAGAGAGAGAGAGAGAGAGAGAGAGAGAGAGAGAGAGAGAGAGAGAGATGAATTAGCAGGTCCTGAGGAAACATTTAGAATTATTTAGAATTATTGTCTCACTTCTTAATCATAAAAATTTATCCACAAGGACTGTATTTGCTTAATTACGGAAACAGGCAATTACTTTTATTGAAGACACAAGTAATTACTTTTAAACAGTCGGTTGCTTTCAAAATAAATTAGATTTTACGTAGTGAGGGATGCCAAATCGATGTCTGCAATTTCATTCTGTTCCAACTCACTTTGAATTCTCCCAGTCTGTATCATATAAACAGCGATTTCGCAGGAAAAAAAAAAACTGATGGGAAACAGCGCTTCTGTAAAAGACACCCAACAGTTTGTTCGTGTTGATTTAGCATTAAGACCTGCATTATTTAAATACATTAACCCCTGGCACCACCATGCCGTGACGGGACTAATTGTATGTCTATTATTGCTGCAATTAAAGATTCTATTCTATTCTATTCTATTAAATATGCTTCATATCATGAGTTTTTCTATTGATGCTTTCTCCTTTCAGCCATTTTTTGTGTGGTCAGATCTCCCACCTACACTCTCGTGGTGGCACAGTGGGTATACGATCCGCACAATTTAAGATAGGTCCGACTTCGAATCCCGTCAAGACTGGGAGAATTTTTACTACTGCGTGGCCAAGATAGTCGGTCCCGAGCGAAGTTTTCACGCCCCCAATAAAAACATGTTTTTTTAATCCAGAAAAATAGACAAACAAAACGTAGAATATACAAACATAATACACGGACGCCTCATAGAGTTGGCTGCTTTGGGCGAAAAACAATGGATGATGCGAGCCAGGCTTTATCAGATAAGTGTGCAAGAAATACCAAAGTACAGACAGTGTGAGTTGCGGTAGTGAGCTTACAGAATTACAAATTTCACTGCTTCACCTCAGCAGTTTTCCGATGCGTGCAACAACAGATCGTTAGATCCTTCCGAAGTCAACAGTGGCCGGGATTAATTAGAAAACGAAGGGTCCATGATAATTCAACAGTTAAATCCAAATCAGGTTAAAGGGAACACTTGACAGATAGGGATCGGTGAATCCTGAAGAGAGTGATTCGATTATTCCTAAATATATATCTCTACAAAACCATAATTTAAAGCCCCAGATGTTAACAAGACTTTCCATAAGTGTACACTGATCAAACAGCTTTACATGGACTTGGCTTTTATGGGAGAAGTGCGGCTCACATGTCACTACGCAGCAATGAGTGCCAAACGGCATTTATGGACACTGGAACGATATAAAGGGATCTTGAGATCGGACTTTGCAAGATTCAGGTCTGATAATCAAATACAAACTTGGAAAATGCCCGCAGGGCATTAGTTGCGCCTCTTAAAAGGATGATGTATATTTCTACCTCTCTCGCTGGTCTCTCCCATTTCTATTTCCATGATTTTCATTTTAGTTCTTTTTTCTGCATTTCTTAAGATCTCCTTTACCCATGTTAGGCAATTTCTCTCACGATTTTAACACTTTATGCACATTTCTTTGCCGAGACGTTTTGTTTTTCTACAGTACACCGCATCTTATTCCTCATATCACCACAGGACTGGAGCTCCACTTCACAGAATGAATTTAATCAGCCAGTTAGAAACCCTTTCGATCTGTTAGTGATCAAAATTTAACATTTCCATATTCTAAAGAACATTTCTGTTGTGTTATTTGCTGTATCAGCGGCTCTATGGGACCAATTCCTTTTTATGCGTACGGAAAAAAAATTACAAGCGTTTCCTATTTGCTTCTATTGTTTTTTTACTAAATAATTTTCTTTGAGTTTACCGAACTCCTGTTCAGTGGCCAATAAAGCTCATTGTGTGGAAACTTGATTTGGATTGATTGATTTGATTTGGTAGTTGTTGGCGCATCGGCTTCTGTGGCCATATTGCACCTCCCAAGGTTTTTGCAGTACTTTGATCTTGATTTGGAGAAAACAACATAACACTGATGGATTGATCTGCTCACAGTTTCTATCTAACCCCACAGAGCCATTGTGGAAGGAATTATAAAGACATGTGATGGCTCATCGGTGGAGGCCAGTTAAAAACTGTTCTGCCGAAGGGATGGAAAAAATATTTCTAGCAACGTATCATAAATTTATGAAAAGTGTTTTACGGAGGCGATGTTCTGTATTATAGGCCAGAGAACAAACAAATAACTTTTTGGTACTCCAATACTTTTGTTAGGATAATATGGCAACATAACCTGTATGACCACTTACTCCGTGGCTGAGTTAGTCGATCTCAGGCGTAGACAGCAAGGTTTTCCCCTGAAACTGTGGTTATTTCATCCAGCAAAACAGACAAATCGACCAAAGAACACACGCAATTTACAGACACAATACACATGGGTATATGAAATAAATTATTGGGTGACCCTAATATAATAGGTTTTTTTGTTTTGTTTTTTTTGTATCCGTATTTTGTGCAGATCGGAATTTAGGAAGTAATTGATTTGATATTGAGTTTTCTGTGTGTCGCGTCACAAGTGTGCTAACGCCAACCATAACCAAAGTGGAAAGCTGGACAGGTAGCGAGATATTGAATATTGCAGATCGACACTACCAAGTATTGCTGTGATGGAACTGTCAGTGCAATGCACTTATTATTTACACGGAGAAACAGAATCGATCTTCGATAGTGTTTCGTATGCAGTTGTGTCCATGGCAACAAAGTGAAGAACACAAAGGAAGAAATCATCACTATTAAAAATATGCTAATTTGAGCTTCTCAATTTATATTCTTATAATTAAACATTATGTAATATAACTATTAATGGCCATTTGGACTGATATAATTTATAATTTTTACATTGTTTTATGTAAAAGCGTGCTGCAATGTGAAATTATATTGGTTAACTATTAGCCTTCGTAAAAGAAATCCAGTTTACTAAGAATTCATTGATTGCTCTGCTTAGCTTTCTTCTTTTCAAAGAGAAACTAGCATGCCCAGACTGAGGATAATTTCATTTTGGCACGACTTTGGAACCAAACACACTCACTCGAAATACAGTACCCAAGGGGAAAATAAGAAACGTGAGTGATAGAGAGAAATGTTTTCGCCTTGTAGAAATCGACGTTTATAAAGTCAAGTTATCTTAAAAGTGCCTCGAGAATCTTTACAAATGTTTTCTCTACACTTTAAGACACAGAAATTCTTTGTTCTCCGGAAATAACTTTACAAGATGTTCACCCATTCAAGGAATGAGAAGGAACTACCTTTGTATTCCTCATATCACCACAAGACTGGAGCTCCACTTTACAGAATGAATTTAATCAGCCAGTTAGGTACCCTTTCGATCTGTTAGTGCTCAAAATTTAACATTTTCATATTCTAAAGAACATTTCTGTTGTGTTATTTGCTGTATCAGCGGCTCTATGGGACCAATTCCTTTTTATGCATACGGAAAAAAAATTACAAGCGTTTCCTATTTGCTTCTATTTTTTTTTACTAAATAATTTTCTTTGAGTTCACCGAACTCCTGTTCAGTGGCCATTTTTTACTGAAATTCGCCGAGCATGAAAGTATCTACAATATTAAACATGTAATGATATACTCATCTTGTGTACATGTGTGTGTTGTGGTCACAGGCAGTGGTATATCAGTTTAGCTAACAGGAGGCAAAAAAATAATAATATATATATACACAGGGTGTTTCAAAATTATGTATGCATACTTTAAAAATTTATATTTAATAAATAATATATGCAAATCAAAATTTTTTTGGTACTTTGAAGAACAATTAAAATTTTACTTTAATTGTTCAAAATGCCATCCATCAGCATTAATTTATGAGCGGCATCTATCTTCAACAGATCTACATACTGAAATGCACAAATCAGGTGAAATGTTTTTTGCTTCTTGATGAGTATTCATCCACAATTCCTCCAATGTTTGCGATTTGTGACTGTAAACCCGATTTTTCAAGTATCCCCAAGCAAAAAAAATCTAAAGGGGTGAGATATGGTGACTCTGGAGGATATTCAAAAGCACTCCCTCGACGACCTATCCGGTGATCATGAAATTCATTGTCAAGATAATCGCGCATAGCTGTATGATAATGTGGAGGAGTACCATCTTGTTGAAAATATACCAGTGTATCTGCAGACATGTCTGATTTTTGGTACAGCACAATCCCTCAACATATCCAGATAATTTTTCCCATTAACAGTGCTATTGAATCGATAGGGACCAATTATTCCAACTGAAGAGAGCCCCATCCACTCACTAATGCCGTAGATGGACATCTTTCTGTAGAGGGATGTGTGAATTTTCAGTGGTCCAGTAAAAACAATTATGACGATTTATATGGCCATTCATTTTAAATGTGGCCTCATGTGACCACACAATTGTATCCTGAAAAGCATGATTTTCGCCATTTTTTGAATATACTGCTCACAAAATTGCAATCGTCGATCCGGATCATCTTTCTGAATCGGATGTATAATTGAGGTATAAATGACTTGAAGATTAATTCCTTCATCATTCTAAAAACACTTGTATGGTTTAAACCTAGCTCTTGTGAACACCGTCTTGTTGATTTCCTTGAGGTGCACAAGATTGCATTTCTTACAGCTTCAACGTTTTCATTACTTCCGAATGTCCTCTACCTGCTATACGCCAAGTTATTGATATTCTGAATGGTTCCATGCTCCTCAAATTTACCCCGCAAACGAGTAATTTGTAAACTTGTGGGCGCTTTTGTTCCATATTGCGATTTTCAAGCACGCTGAACTTCATTGATGTTTTCATATTTTCCATACCATTTTATAATTGCCTTTCTTTCTTCAAAACTTAATTGGGTACTCTCCATCGTTTTAGAGGTATCCATAAAATAAAAATTAAATTGTTGTAAAAAAATTATCTATTTTTAAGTTACAAATGAGTTTAAGAAAATTAAATTGGTGCACATTGTTCATTAAATATAAATTTTTAAAGTGTGTATACATAATTTTGAAACACCCTGTATATATATATATATATATATAGTATGCGTGTGTGTGTGTGTTAAGCGCTAAAGCAACTAAGGCTATGAGGGGCGTCAGTATATTGTGTCTGTGAATTGCGTGTATACCATGTTTGCTGGACGAAAACTCGAATTTCCGGGAGACAAAACTATGCACCCTCTCATGAGACCGAATAATTCAACTACGTTGTGAAAAATCCATAAAAATTCCTCACGTCATAGACGTAATCCGCACTCAGAATTCGACTCCACTGTGCTACCATCGAGGGCTTACCTATAAACATGATTACGTATAGATATAATCACTCTGATGACACTGTAAATTAAACATATCTATATTGGACAAACAATATCCATTATTTGCCCAGTAAGTGTTTATTGAAATCATACTTTAAACCGCCATAGTGTATTCCGTCACCACCAAATACGGAGGATGTGGAAAGGTCAGGGAATGACCACCGCATATCCCGGAGCAATATGGCCTTAGTTGCCAATGCTCCTAAAAACCAAATAACAAACAAACAAACAGCCATAGTGTATGATGGGAAGGATGAAACCATTAATTTTCAACTGGCCTTGAAGATCGTATAGGATATATCAAAAAAGGAAATGACTTCTATAGAAGAACGTTGGCGGCTAGGGCACCAACAACTTCAAATCATTTCCAGGCTAAATGTTATCACTGTTTCGAAGGTTTGAAGCTAGTAAGCTAATTTTATATTTTAACCAGTCTGGCTTCGACTACTCCAGTTAAGTGAAATCCTAATGAAAAAAATGAAGTAATAATGATTAAAACCCTCGAAAATGGCGGACAAATGATCATCTGCCCTTGTATGCGAATTATTTCCAAGATTTTTGAGCTAATGCGCTCTCGTTAAAGAAAAATTCTTCAGGGAGATCTGCTTTTATAGGGTTTTAAGTAATAAAATAACTTAATTTGTAGTGGCCATAATTATAACCACCGCTAATTATTGTAATAAAATACGGATTATTTGGTTTTCATAGAAAACCAATATCCTTCGTATGATGTGAACACCGCTAGACCAGTTAATCATTTTCAATTGAATACAAATTCAATTGAAAAGTGTGCACTGATTTTTTATATTTCGAAGAACAGCTCTTATTCCAGCTCAAGAACTGTTTTTCGATTAATCGTGAAGCTCATTAAGTATTCACGAAGTGTACGATAAACTCAGCCCTGGTTGACTGATGATTAGCCAACTCCTTGATTTACTATTATTATTATTATGAATAAATTGTATTGTATTGTATTATTATTATTAATAGTAGTAGTAGTAGTAGTGGCAAATGATGCACGAAAGCAAGCTTATAAAACATCAGCCCAAAAAAAAAAAACCCCTTCCCACATCACCCGTCCATCTGCTCCAATAGTTTATCTAGTTCGTCCCTTAATTTATTCAATCGACCCATTTCCACAACAACATATGGAAATTTGCTCAACAGTCAACCACCAGCTGGCTGAAGAGAAACTGCACATTTTTCCTGCAATCATTCTTCCTCAAAATTTAGAATGTGGACAGCTTCTTTCATTTCCTAGAAAGGATTTTTCGACAGTTTCATTGTATTTATGATGCATTTAGTGACAGTTTTTTCCGGACCCATCTTCCAGGCGTATTGTTAATGTGTGTTCAGATGTTTCTACTGGGTTTCAGAAATTCGTGATGGACTCTCCCTCCCCCTCTACATGGAAAGCTTCTCCATTTTCGGAATGATCCTAATATTTTATTTTAAAGTGTCCCCTTTCTGTGGTATAGTAAATTATGACTCCAAAGTTTTTTGTTTTTTTTTATAAATCTGTAATGTAATTACCCTACCCATCCATCGCATTAGAATTATTTCTTTAATGAGTAACTAATAAAAGAAGGTTGGGCTTGAATATCTTTGATAGCACAGAACCCTCCTTTTCAAACAGGGCCAAGTTAGCTGGTGTTAGGAATACTGGGTTTTTCATCTGTCAAATGAACTAGCCTTAGGACTAACGAAGTTCATAGACAACACGACATGCTGGCCCTTGGTAGTTTGAGTCCCCTTCGCACTAATCCAAAAATGCCAACATTGAAGAAAGATCACTCACTTTTCTGTGTTGTTTAAAATCGGAGTACAAAGTCCAGCAATACTATTGCGTGTTTCTCGACATGAATACAAGAAAGAGATTTTTTTCTTTTTTTTGTGGGGGGGCGGGTTGACTTGGGTAATTCCCAATAGCATATTGTAATAAAATTCCTTATAGGTTGCTTAATTTGTGAGCCAGATTGTTGTCCTGTCACTGTTGCATTTACTACTCTAGCGACTGGCTTTTACTAATTACACTAGTTTACAAATTTAAGTTTGTTCACTGGGGTTTGAATTTCAATGGGTCCTACTGCCGAAATGTGTTTCTGTGAGTTATATGTTTTTTTATATCACATCCAGATGCATCACAATTTAAGAAATAAAAAAGTATTGTTTTTTTACGAAAGTATATAACTTTATTGTATTTAGTAATGACAAATTGATAGGATTACATTTTCATATATCAAAAAATACTTAAATGCTAACAAGTATTAATCAAAATTCTGAAACTTTCATTAATCAGACCTTCGTCTCTTTGTTTGAAAAGAACGTTTAATCGTTTTTCTTTTATGTACAGTGCCAGGTTTCTCTCTTTTTAAACATCAGCAGTAGTCGGCCATCATGTTTGTATTCCATCTTCCCTAGTACCTCTGCTCCATTTCCTTTATGTCCTGATAGAATCTCTCCCCTTGTTCTTCGCTCATCTGTGCAAGATTTTCGGAGAAAAAAATCAAGATGGGCATGCAAAAAGGGAATTTTGATGCTCATATTGCAACCTAAATTGCGAAACTTTTCGAGCATATTTTGAACAATTTTCTCATAATCCTGTGATTTATGATTTCCTAGAAAGCTTTCCATTACACTTTTAAAAGCAATCCAGACTTTCCTTTCAACATCAGTCATATTAGTTTCAAACTGACCGTCTAAACCAATTTTCTAATTTGGGGACCAATGAAGACACCCTCCTTAAACCGGGAAATTTACTGCAAAGGTACTTAAAGCAGTTGCCATCCTTATTCAATGCTTTAACAAATTGCTTCATTATGCCTAACTTGATATGCAGTGAAGGTAAAAGTATTTTATCTGGCTTCACCAAACTTTCGTGCACAATATTTTTAACCCCGGTGTAAGATTGTGCCTCCGAGGCCATTGCTACTTTGTCCAATGCAGCGCTTTAGCTCTTCTATCCCATTCAAAAATAAAGCGTGGCATTTTAGTGTACCCACCCTGTTGCCCCAACAACGTACATAACACTTTTAAGTCTCCACATAGTTGCCATTCGTGATCTTGATATTTAATTTTCTCCAGAATCAACTTTAGATTGTCATAAGTTTCTTTTAAGTAGACTGAATGAGCAACTGGCACAGATCTGTACTTATCTCCATTATACAAGAGAATACCTTTTAAACTAGTCTTAGAAGAGTCTATAAATAGTCTCCATTCACTAGGAACATATGATGGAGCTCCTAAGGCACTTATTAAACCAGCGATATCACTGCAATATACGAGAGGACCTTCTTATGAAAATTACTCTATAAACTCCCTTTCACGATTTCTGTACCAGGAAAATGACGTACCTGGACCAAGTAAGTTCTTCGCTTGAACTCTGGATCCAAGAATTTCAGCAGCATACTTTGGAAGACCAAAGTCCCTTACTAAATCGTTCAGTTCGACTTGCGTGAATTGCTGTGGCGTTAAAATATTTTCAGGTTGATAACATTCCTCTTCACTAAGCTCTTTAGCTTCTGCTTCGGTGGAAGATGTGGACTCCAAAGTTTCTGGTGGAGGTTTTACAGGCAGATCAGGTCCATGCGGAACCGATCTTATGGCTGACGGTAGATCTGGATATTTGATGTCCTTTTTATTTTTTGAATCGTAACCTTTAACGTCACGTACACAAAGGCAACATTCGGCATGGCTTACTGGCTCGCGCCACACCATAGGAATAGCAAATGGCAAACGCACTTTTTTTCCTCGACTCCATTTTCTAAGATGTTCGACACATGTATGGCATAATACGATTTTTTGAAAAAATCGGTAATATTTCGCCTCTGCTTTACACGAACAAAACAACCACATATGTAACAAAATATGTTTATACACTTTCTGGTTGCCACACTAAAAGAAAACTAACACACAATGAGAGCTCACGACGGTTTTTACAGGAGTACTGTGACCGCACAAGGGATGTGCCACTTATATAGGCTCTGTGGTTGAGTGGACTGTACAAACGAGTGAGTGCATGCTCAGACAAGTTTATCCCGTAACTACACGCAGGAGTCTCCCAGACTCCACTCGGAAAATAAAACTCTGGGAATCACAGATGGGCCGGAAGAGCAGGCTGGGAGGCCGTCTACCTTCCTGGGTCAAGGTCGGCTACCTTGCAGTGTGTGTAGTTACGGGTTAAATCAACATGCACAATCTGTTGTATTTGAGGCAAATATTTGATACTGATTACGAATATAGGGGTATAAAACATTTTAAACCATCGCAGAAACTATAGTTATGTACGTATTTGCGTATAATACCTATAGGCAATATTTTGTTAATGAATTGTGAATCTTTACGTGATAGAAACAAACGGACTTCGGTTTAGTAATCAGTAAACATGCAAAAATAACTTCCACATACTTTTACTCAAACATCAGATACACTGTAAACCAGTGTTATCAGATAATAATTCTTTTCTGATGTTTGATGTTTGCAGGGCAGGGAAGAGAGAGAGGCGACCCTCTCTCTCTTCCCTGTTAAATTTATAATTTAATAAATTTACCAAAATCTGGTAATGTGTGGTGTTTTCGAAGCTACAAGTGCATACGGGCCGCAATTTCCGAAATATATAAACCATAACTGCCATCAGATATGCACTAATAACAAAATGAGGTCAATTTTGGCCTCTTCTAAGAAAAGAAAAGAAACCTGCCCATTCAGTGCAAGCAGTCTCCTTTGTCACAAGCAAATTCATTCGATTTCTTTCCGGCACATCTGTTGCCATGTTAAGAGCAGTTGCAGAAAGCTTTGGGCATCTACGTTTGGTGCAGTGCATATTGTGCGCATGCGTAATCTTTCACCGAACAGGCACACGGAGCAAGGGATGCTCTACGAGGGAATCTGCGCGGCTGACGTGGCCGTGGCAAAGAGCAGTAGATAGCCGACTTCGTTCAGCGTCGGACGGCGTATTTCGCCATGGCTTCTGCGTCGACCGTTAGCGTCGATTTGCACCTTCTCCGTAGTAAGAAACAGCATCAGCAACACCGCAGCGCGTCCTTATAACTCCCCCAATGTTGCCGAATTCATTCCCCGATCCCTTATTATGACAGCATCCCTGTGACCCCTCCCCCTCAGAGACGATAGCCTTGTCGCATTCGTGAGGCCCGTTATCTCGTAGCAGGCCTAGTGTTGCCGCCATGTCGGCCACGGACGACACAGGCGTCCAAGAAAGCACAGTTTTGCCGACTTTAAGTGCTCGCGATGACTGTTTGAACGATCGGAAATGGTGGTGCTTCTTATTGTCCAGTGTCTTCACCTTTCTGGCGGGCCTTTTCATTATTTTGCTATGGCGGGCCTTTGCCTTTCTCTGTTGTCGAAAAGAAAAATCCGGCCCGGGGACAAAAATGCAACGAGCCGAAAGAGACCAGAAAGGGGGAAAAGTTCCTGGCGCGGGAGTGGCTAATGAGATTGGGTTTATGACCGAAGCTAAAGACTGGGCTGGAGAACTGATCTCTGGTCAGTCCACTACGGGAAGAATACTGGTGAGTACTTAGACGAGCTGTCTCTTTTTAATGAGTTTTGACCGTAAAAAAGCCTATAACATGTTTATGAGTGTGTATTTAAGAAAAACCTTCTGCGTAACTTAGCTGAACTTCGCTCGAGGGTTTTTAACTTTCGATGATAATTGAATGTAAAGAACCTGTTGTGTTTTTAGCATGCATTTTAAATATTAGGCAAACATGGCGCGAGCAGAAAATGTCATAATTTACGCCCACTCAGAAAGAGACACGGTGTGTCGATTGGGCTATTTATGTTTATATTTCCAACAGATTTTCTCGCTGAATGATCAATGAAACTGTGGTCAACTAACAGGAGAATATCGATCTCTAGTAAGAATCAGGGGTGTCCCCTCAACAGAGAAATAAATTTATAATATAATAATAATAACCTTCTATTAGTTTTGAATCATCCAGATTCTTGTGAAAGTGTTTCATAAAAAATACCTGACTTTCCAAGTAGTTTTTAAGAAGCCATGAATGGTGATTATCAAACACGCGGAAAGTTAAGAACAATCTGTGCGTGACTTTCGTGACTTATACGCACGAATACCAATCAAATTATATAAGCTAAAATATGTCAACTAGTACCATGAGCTTCAAGGGCGAAAAGCGAAAGACACATCAGTCAAAGAAATATGTAAAATACGTCACACGTTTTGTTCATATCAAATACAAACATTCTTGTGGAAAAGAATGAGGTTAGTTGCGTGTACCGAGGGGCAACCGTTGGCGATTAAGCAGAGCATTTATGCATTACTAATACCATAGCAACTTATGCAATTACGACTGTCTTTATCCAAACAAACCGAGCGAGTAGAAGCTCCTTTTCTTTGGGTTCGCATGAGCTATCATAGTCAGATATCGCTTCAGTAAGTCTTAAGCACGTTTTAGAATAGACAGGAAGAAATGCATAAACACTAGTTTTTGGGACAAAGTTGAAACCCATTGAAATGCTTATAGAACTGGTTGTATAGCAAGCAAATACTCGTATATCTAAGGAGGGTAAACATCCTCAACTACTTTTCTGAAGCGTCAGAAAAGAAGGGAGTATTTATGTCATCAATCTGAACTGTCTCGATTGCCTCAAGAAATATGGAAAATGACCTTGGCTGGGTGTTCAAGATCTTCACCAGACTTTTTGACACTTGTCAATATTTATTGAGGCCCAGAGCAGTCAAAATACTTCTTTATGATGCTGAAAAAGTTAGAAGATAAAGACTTCAGCAAAAGCCATGGAGGTATAATCGTTTTTACAATCAATGTCCTACGGAAATTCACTCTTTGGTGAATTATTTACCGAAAACTGTTTGAAACTATTTCAAGTTTCAAATACGTCACTGCGAAAAATGTAATAATAACTCGCTGCAGGCTACTGTGATAAGAAAGAGGAAGGAGACTACGATAAAGAACACATTTCAGAAAGATTCGGGAATTTATATAAATAAACGTTCTTTATTTTGCGCATGAAATAACTCCATTTACGGGAAATGCAAATTGTTTCTAAGGGGAAAGATGAAAGGATTTTGCATATTCCTGTTTCGTTTGATAAAGAATAAATGCTCGTGTAAGTCACGTGACAAAAGTCATCAGGAGAAAAAAAAAAAGCTTCATAAAACTTTCAGCAGAATGTTGAAAGCATCGCAGTAATGAAGTGTCCAAGAAAAGTGTTCCATGTGTTGGAAGCAGGTGTTAGAGTCGTCAGGGTGATGGGTATGCCACTCCTGTTTTGGAACAGCTGCCATTACTAGGAATGGAAAGAGCGCTATGATACCCTCAAACAAAAAGAATATTTTTTTTAAAGCGCGGTTCGGTGAATACATATGAACAACAAATCTCTTCAGGTGTTTGGTAATGGAATTTTAACCAGAACATTTTTCACGATTTGTCTCAGTTTTGATTCAGCTCAGTCCTCGTAAGATTCTTTACATCATTTGACTATAATACTAATGCAAAAAAAAAAAAAAAAAACGAATTCTCTTTAATGCACACTTCAGCGTAAATATAAATATATAGCAAATCCTTTCGGTTTTGTAATAGTATATTTTTTTGTGATTTGTCTTGGTTTTAATTTAACGTGTTCTTCTAAGGTCAAATCAGTTTTAAATATTTGATAAAATTTGAAAGGAAAATAAAATTATTTTTTCAAATAATTATTACTAAAAAATTACAATCTACTCAAAAAACTGTATTTAATTTCAATGACTATTTTTGTGTAGCATTTTCATATTTCGTAATTAAAAGATTTCGCTTTGTTAAAAAATATCATTTTTTTTAATCAGAAGCCGATATAATATCGATTAGCGATTATTTAATACGCGAATTTCGCCATAAATATGTTATGTTATACATTAAGGGGTTGAGATTTTTACTACGAGCGTACATAAATAAAATTTGAATGTTTTAGTAATTAAGGTGTAATTTGTAATTAAAGGAAATCGTGGAAATATTAAGGATACCAATTCCTTTCATATTAGTTAAAAATACAAAATTTATCACAAGGATTATACGACATTAGCTTACTTAATCCTAGTCATTTAGTTTGCTAAAATTATAGATGTTGCTTTTTTTTCTTTTTTTACATTTTCTCTGCTTGCAGATTTATTATTATTTTATTTTTTTTGCTTTTTGTTTATCTGAAGCGATTTTTTTAATATTATCACAAAATCAATATTATTATAAAATTAAATGTAAGATTATTAAATAAACAAAAAATATTTAAAATAAAATAAATAAAAATGTAAATACACTTTCAGCTTTAAGAATTTCATGTAATTTGTTCCTTGTAACAGCTTTCTAACAAACACTTGTAACCTCCTCATTTGCTATATGAAACAATCCAGTCAGAAGTTTCTATTGTGGAAACCCTCTAACAAGTTTATTTGAGTAAATTCCTCTCTGACACGTGATAAATCGTAACTATAAGAGATTCTGGCCCTCTGCCAAAGCTCGATAGATTTATAAAAAACGTAAAACTTGTAGCTAAGGAGGCCAACGCCAATAATTTGTTTTCACAAATAGCGGCCAGTGACATTTCAAAGAGAATTGCTGAAAAAATAATTTAGAAAAATTCAAAGCGACATTGTTTTTTATAGGACTCTGATTCCAAGATTTATTCTTTGCTAAAATGGCTTCACATCTACGTAATTTTTTCAGTTCGTACGTGAAACAGCACACCAATTGTGACTGGCCTAAATGCCGCAATTATATTCATTTATTAGTCTTAATGCACACCTCATTTCACGAAACGTGAGATAATATATCACAGACTTCACTACGAGTGCAAATGAAAATCGTTCTGAAGGCGAATTGGAATATATTTTCGCTTTAATACCACACCACCCAGAAGCAATTTAAACACGAGCGAAAGTTGATAATTTGGAGTTAAAAATCTAGTTTACATACCGAAAATAGAACTCCTCTAATTTACATACATTTTTGATTTTGAAAAAGAGAATGCAAAAAATTAGTGTTCATATTTTTGATAAATCTACCGATTAAACAACAATATTCGATACTGCTTCTTCGGGACAATTTTTTTAGCAGAAAAAAAAAAAAAAAAAAATCCGAAAAAGTAAAGGTTTCCCATTAATAAAAAAGACAGGCAGAATTTCAGAACAATAAACGATCAGCTACTAATTAAAAAAATAAAAATAAATGTGATTTCTTTTTATAAGGGGAATTACAGTATGTTTTAGTTCCCGTGGAAGAGCTAAGAGGTGAAGGTTGGCTTCACCTCTTAGCTCTAAAGTCTTAAGGAAAAGCTACCCAATATGAATACTGTACTGTCTTTCTTATCAAATTATTTATTTTATTCATCTATTTATCGATTAAACAACTTATAGATTATGCTAAAAGTATATATATATATATATATATATATATATATACATACAGGGTGATTCACTACCAGTGCGACACACTTGCAGGAGGTGTACGGGGCACAAAGACGAATCGGAATCACATAGCATTGCAGGGTCCAAATGCCTTCGTCATGCGGTAGAGGACGCTGAATGGGAGGTCGCATGAACAGCGATCCCGCTGGAAGTCAGCATTTGCGAACCGTTTCTGTTGAAGAAACCAAATAGCAAAAGTCCTCCGGAGTGGATAATCCGCAGGCTCCAATGATTGGACGCGTTGCAGATGGTATGAACTCATTTGGTTTGTTGACAGTATCCTCCATACAGTGGATTGGGAAATACCCAATCGTTTGCCTATCGCTCGAGTACTCGTACTCGGATTGCCTTCTGCAAGACGTAGGACATTCTCCTCATTGTCTGGCGTCCTCGTCGTTCGCTCTCGATTCATGGTACCTCTCGTGAAACAATCAGTCTCACGTAACCTTCTGTGCACACGTGCGAAAATCGTATGATGATGAGCACGCCTGTGCGGGGGAACGTTCCTGGTACAAGCGCAGAGCTGCGCGCCCGTTACAGTCCGCAGCTCCATACGCGAAGTGCATGTCGGCCAGTTCAACGTTTGAATACTCGTCCATCCTACTGCCACGGGAACCGGTTCGCAAATGCTGACTTCCAGAGGGATCGCTGTTCACACGACCTCCCGTTCAACGTCCTCTACCGCATGACGAAGGCATTTCGGACCCTGCAATGCTATGTGATTCCGATTCGTCTTCGTGCCCCCTACACCTCCTGCAAGTTTGTCGCACTGGTAGTGAATCACCCTGTATATATATATGTGAATATACACATATACGTTTCATTACATTTATATTTACGCCAATACAAAATGATCGTTAACTGAAACGAATTTCGCCTTAGCGTATTCCGTACATTATCATTTAAAAATATAGAAATTACAGCTGGAAAGTTAAAAATACATATTATGTAGTTATATTTAGGTAACAACATGCCATTAGACCACGCCAGTTGTTTATACAGAGTTATTCAATTGAAATGCAACACGGTTTGTAAAACAACTACATGTATTCAAACTAATACAGTGGCTACAGACATGTGAGGAAAATCGTGGAGTTAACGAAAGCGAACTCAATAGGGTCATCTAGATGAGAATAGTTTTATCAAGGGAACACAGCACAGTTTTGTAAAAGGAAAATGTTGTTTTAACTAACATGATAAAATTAAATAAACAAGTCATAAATTATTATGACTTGTTATGTGAATCTCAGCAAAACATTGAAAATATTCTTAGATGGATTACAGAATGGCTACACGACAGGAAGTAAGGATGAGGTAGGGTTAGAAGTGGGAGTCCCTTGTGGGCTTTGACCGCTCGTGTTTCTGATTATGTTAAATGACATTGAGGAAAGGAGAGAGAGAGAGAGAGAGAGAGAGAGAGAGAGAGAGAGAGAGAGAGAGAGAGAGAGAGAGAGCGATGTCAAAATAACCAGCCCCATTGGTGCTGGCCAATAACCACCTTTCAAATCCTCGCGTTATCACGCAAAATCACAGCAGGCATCAGCGCTCCTTGAACACTATTTGGACTGATTTCAGGGATGGCTAGTTAAGTGGAAAATACGTTTTAATGCAGCAAAGTGCCAAGTTTTATACTTGGAAAATAACAACCGCAAAGTAAAAAAAACGGATTTCTGAGTTATTATTATGGTCAGACATAAATTCTGTGTGCAGTGCAAGAAGGCAACTGGAGGGGCCTATGGTGATATGGAAGCGTATGGTTTGATAAAGGAAAGATAGGGAGAGGCTATAATTTTACTGCTTCAGGAAACTGTGAGACTGCATTTGGAATGCTGCGTGCAGATATGGAAGCCACATCTAAAAAAAGACAGTGGGCTTCTTTAAACGATCCAAAGACAGGGCAACCCGTTCAGATTCGTTAAAAGGAGCTCATACGATAACTGCAGAGCCCGTTAGCCGGGGACTGGGAAGCAAATCACTAAAGAAGTAAACAAGCAACTGACCCGGACATGGTATTCATTTTTAGTATAATGACCAAAACCATTTACACACTTGTCACATCGCTTTATCAATTCGCTTTATCAGTTGCTGTCGTAACTACACTACCCGACAAAATTAACAGAACAAAATGTTTTCACGAATATTTGATTGTGGATTGTGTCGCTGAAGGCGAATATTTGATATAATGGGCATCTTGTCATGAAAATTCCGGGTATCCAATAGAAATCGATCTACCACCTCACAGAGCCGTACATTATGCAAATTATTCATGCGTATAAAACACTAGTGGTAATAAAAAAATAAAACCACATCGCTTCATTTCCCTTTATTTGGCTTTCTCAGTGGGATGGCCACATTTCCAATACGCAGGATGGCAAGTCATCGTCGTTTTGATGATTCTTAGAGATGGCTAGCCGTTGGACGACTTGAAGCCGGAATGTCGCAGGCGGAGGTGGCTTAATGTGCCACGCAGTGTTGTCTCGGCACTATGGAAACAGTCCCAGGAGACTTGAACCATTACAAGAAGAGCTGGCCAAAGTCGCCCGAGTGATACGTCAACCGGCTCTAATAGTAAGACGGAACTCTACGATGTCCTGTCATCACCTGTCTCTCGAGGTTTTTCTGCGGCCACAGGTGAAACATTTACAACCGGACTGTGTTAGGAAGGCTCAATTCAAGTGGACTCTACACAAGGAAGCCAGTGCTCTGTATCCAATTAACTCCAAACCACCGCAGACCTAATGGAAACTGGTGCCATGAACAAGTGACTTGGAGCTGACAAATGGGGTAGAGTTGTGTTCTTTGAGTACCGCTTTAGCCTACAAACAGATGCTAGACGTTATTTCCTCTGGAGACAACAAGGAATTAGGTATTAGGTATTAGGTATGTTCGGGGTCTGACGGCACCTGGGATTTCTCCCATCTCCGCATATGTTCTCTGTATCGGACAAGCCAGAGATTTAAAAGTGTGAGGGATATGTACTGTGTAGTTTGTTGTGCCCATTGTTCGTCCGGCCTGTTAGCCGCCGGGCCCCTAGTGAGACCCGACGTTACCAATACCTGCCACAGGGAGGCCGGCCGGGTGTTACCAATATTTGTACTCTGGCTGGTCTTGCCACTTACTTTCCTGGGATTTCAGTGGCTAGGACCAAGAAAAAAAAAAAAAAAATCGAGGTTGATATTAGTGATACTTTACAAGTTAGTATTAATAGTGCGCGACGTGGGGCTGTGCGGCGAAAGTGAGTTTTAAAAACCAAATAGGTTCGGGCAAGAATTTTGATGTTCTCTTTTGATTTTGACATGTAGGGCTAAACGCTGTGCAAGACAAAAGTTTGGGGGGAGGATGAAGACTGGGGGGAAGAAATTGGAAATAAGGGGCCGACAGAGTAGATGGCCCCTTCAGGTAGTGAGGCATGCCCGTGCCCCACCAGAGTGAAAAAATTGGGGAGGCAAGGAGAGGCAAGCCTCTCCTCCCCAGGAGTTTGGAAAGAAAGATCCGCTCAAGAGAGTGCGGATTTGGGTCGCCAGTAGGCTGTTCCGGCGGGAGAGTGCCACCGTATGTCGTCTCCATCAGTTTGCAGGCCCTAAAAAACTGGCCGTTGAGTCTCATCTAGGTGGGACACTAATAGGGGGTTAAATCTGGATGTCATCCTTCCAGACCGCATGTGGTCTGGGGCTTATTTTCTGGTCATTATCTTGGGGTCATAATCAAGTCTACTGGCTGTCATTATGGGGTTTTATCCCTTTCGTGATGTTTGCTAGTCCTTACACTACCTTTTGTCATTATGTAGTGGGTCTATGCTGCAAGGTCTTGGGGCAGTGTCCCTTTGTTCTGATGTCACGACTATTTAAAGGTGTTTTTTCGCTTCTATTGGCGGTAATCATGACTCTTGTAGTTCGACAATCTATTGTCACTTGTCTTTTCCTAGTGCATTTTGTAGTCAATCCAAGGTCTGTATAGTCGGTTCCTCTGTGTCGTCTCGCTGCTATTTGCAGTTTTGTTTTGTCTCATTCCGTTAAGGTCTTCTGTATATGGCGGCTAGTGTTTGGCGCCTGGTAAATAATCCCTGGGCAAAATCAGTTAAGGCTAAATATTCTTCTTGTGTATCTAGTAGATGTGACTCGAGATCCCTCGGTAAATAGTGAACTCTAGTTATTAGTCTGCATCTAAGGTCTTCGTATTGAACACACTCAAACATAATGTGCACCCAGCTTTCTTGTTCCCCGCAAGTACAACGCGGATCCTCCACTATTCCCAATGCTGTAAGCTTTGCATTGAAAGCCCCATGACCCGTAAGGAGGCAGGTCGTGTAAAGTCCGGGTTGCAGCCAGGTTGGAAGAATGGGGTATACTCTGTCTACGTCCGGGATGAACTTTTTGGTGATGTTCCCTTTTGTTGTGTTTGTCCAGTGGTATTGCCAGGTTTCTTTTAGGTATTTCTGCAGCCTGTTCTTTTCAGCCTTGTGGGTTGCATTGTTATCCACTGTGTAGTCTTGGTGGGTGCAAGGCATTCCTTTGGTTATATAATAGGCTATTCCAGTACGTATGATGTCCAGGTCGAGGGGAAGGGCTCCGGCCAAGACCTGTAGGGCAACAGTGCTAGTGGTGCTACAGGCTCTGGTAATGGTTAACAGGATAGTTCTATGGATTGAGTCGATTATGCGTCTATTTACGGCGGTTGATGCCTTGTGATACCAAACCGCAGAGGCGTATGTTATAGCTGGTAGGAATGTCGTTTTATAATATAAGGAGAGCACGCGACGTTTAAGTCCCCAGTCACGACGAACCACACGTGCTAACAGTGCAGAGTACTTCCTTATCTTTGTTCTTAAATGTGTGAGATGCTGCTTGAAGGAAAGATTACAATCTAATATCACCCCCAGGTACTTAAGCTGGCTTTGGAGTTTCACTGTGGTGTTGTTCACCCTTTATTTGAGGTGGCCTGTGCAGGTCAAGGGAGCCTTTCAGTAAGATTGAGGATGTCTTAGTTGGTGAGATTTTTAGGCAGTGTAAGATGGTCCAGTCCTGTAGTATCCTGATGGCATGGTTTGCTTTTACCTCCAACTGGGTTCTATTGTCGGCAGCAATTTTCAAGATTAAGTCGTCGGCAAAAGCTTGGGTTTGGACGTCACCAAGGTCCATGGCCAGGAACTCATCCAAGACAATGTTCCACAACAGCGGCCCCAGGACAGAACCCTGGGGGCAACCCCTGCAGACACGGCGGTTTACCCTACCATAGGATGCCACGACACTAATACTCCTGTCGGTAAGGTAAGACTTGATAGTGAGATACAAATTGCAGGGAAGGTTGGCCCGCCTTAGCCTTGCCAGGACACTTGGCCACCAAATGGTGTCGAAAGCCCCGGCAAAATCTATGGAGATGATTAGGTAGTATTTACTGTTGCAACTGGCCACACCGTGCAGCAGATGTCTAAGTGCCTCTACTGTCGAAGACTCAGGCTTAAAGCCGAACTGGGTAGACATGTGCAGTTCAGCACTCTTGTAATGTGTGTCCATTCGGGCATATAGCATTCTCTCAAATAGTTTGCTGATCACTGGTAGCAAAGCTATCGGTCTGTAAGTGGTTGGCTGTTGTGGAGGCTTCGTGGGTGTTTTTGGGATCAGCTTCAGTCCCGCAGTCTTCCAGTTTCTTGGGAAGATGCCTTGATGCAAACAGTTGTTAAACAGATTTAGAAGGAGTTCGGGGTCAGATCCGTTACTTTTTTGACAATTTCCGGTTCGAGATAATCGAGGCCAGGGCACTTATTATTTCTTACGTGATTTGCCGCGGATTTGATGTCATCTAGCGTGAACGGTGGTTCACGGGAGTCAGTGGTGTATATGTCATTTTCTTGGCATATTCTATGCTGTTCAGGTGAAGTAGGCATGGCAGTCTCCGGGAAAATAGTGCCCAGAATATTTGTGATTGACTGTTGCCATGTGGTGGTTTGGCTCCCCTGTGGTGTCAATGTGGTAGAAATAACTTCCCCCCTGGGGAGTTTGTTTGTGATTATCCTATAGACTACCCCCCATGGCTCATTATTTCCTGTTATGCCTGCCAAGTTTTCCCAGGCTCTTTGTTTGCTCTTGTTTATCGCATCCGTATATCTGTTTCTTGCTTCTCTATAGTGCTCCTTTAGTGTCTGGACCTCAGCAGCAGGCCATGTGCGTCTTGCCCGTTGAAAGAGTTTTCTTCTTCTCATGGTCTCCCTTCTGAGTTGCTGGATCTCGTGAGTCCACCACGGGACTGCTCCCGGTTTGGGATTTCTCCTCTTCATTGATGCTTCACTCGCCGCAAGTATTATTTCCGTTACCCTCTTTTGATTCTCATCTGGATCCCCATTCTGGTTTGTTGTTTCCAGGTGTAGGGCTGCAGCGGGCATTAAAACCTCTCTGAACCTTTCCCAGTTCGCCCAGCGGATGGCGAAGCGATTTAGTGTTTGTTTAGGTATCAGTAGCCTGTTTAATGATCTTCTGATTTGGCAGGTAATCACCCTGTGGTCGGAAGTCGTCCACGAGTCTCTGAATGTGGTACTATGCCTCCAACATCAGAGAAAGGGACATTTACGCTGGAGGTGGTGTTCTCGTGTGGGGCGAATGATGATAAAGGCGCACCCCTCTTTATGTTTTTGATCGGGGTGAGGTTGGCTCAGATTTCTTTTCATGCACATCCTCACTGCACATAAAGCTCAAATGTGGAGGAATATCTTGAAACTGAAATATGCAACAGTGAAATTATACAATCGTGGCCAGCACGATCACAAGACTTAAATCCGATCGAACATGTGTGGGATGCTCTTGAGTGTTGCGTTGTATGCGGACGTCCAACTCTTCGGTCACTTGGTCTGTGTGAAGGATGGGATTTGTTGCCACAGAATCTTATAGAAACACTTATATCGAGCGAGGTTCACCCACTGTCAGGCCTGTTTAGCCGTTGTAGAGTAACACACGCCGTACTAATGTCATGTGACCATATTTTAGAGCATCTTGTATCGACTTGTGTAATGTGACCTTTTTGGTACTTCTTACACAACCCTATAAATATCCTTTTACATGTCCGAAGTTTCTCGCTGTCTCTTGAAATCATCGTTATTCTATGGTACATCGCCATACCAAATGTCCCGCTTCATCGCACGAGTTATAACAGGTTTTCTACGTGTTCTGTTAATTTTGTTGAGCAGTGTGGTGACTTACATCAGTTTCAACCTCGCATTGTCAGAAAATCGTCAGGATCGTTGCCGGTGATGAAGCGTGGGCTCACTACTTTTACCCAAATCCAAATGTACTTTCACGTAATAGAATCATCAAGGTTTACTCCCAACAAAGAAGTTTAAGGTGTGCTGAAGATAATGGGGATTGTTTACTGGGATTGCCATGGGGGCTTTCTTGTGCATTTTCGACAGCGTGGAGATATCAAGTGCTGAATCACATTGAACACTTCTGAAAGAACTTATAGAGACTCAATTTGCGGAAAACGGCCTGAGCTGTAGACTCATGAAGTACTGCTGTTGCATGACACCACCGCATATAGCGCGTGCAAACCAAGAGATTATTAATGATTAGCAGCGGAAACTTCTTGATAACCCTCCCTAAGTCCGACTTCGCCTTTAGCGATTTATATTTATTTGGTACATTTAAATAACAGTTTGGTGGTAAACGATTTTCTTACAATGCGGAGGTTGCAAATGAAACAGAAGTCTTTTAACGCAGCGGATTTCCAAAATTGATAAATTTTGGAATAAAATGGAAGGTACACATCTTGTAATATTTCATGTTTTACATTTATTTCAATAACATTTTATCACTTTTTTAAACTGTTCAAAAATACGTACTCAATGTGATTTGGTATTAATGATAAGCCATATATATTTTGCTTTGATTTTCTGTTTCTTGGAGAGGTAATAATTTTTTTCTAGAGTAGGTGTATTTTATTTCTACTCGCATATTTGCAATTATTTAGATATGGACAATTTGTGCCCGCTATGCGCAAAAGCAACTTTGGCTATGAGGCCTCGGTATGTTGTACCTCCAAATTTCGTATACAGTATTCTGTGGGATGGAAACCATGCAATCCTCTCTTGAGACCGATTAACTCAGCCACATTGTGTAAAAAGCTCATAAAAATTCCTCAGGTTAGTGACGAGGCTCGAACTCAAGACTTTTCCACGCGGTGTGGATAGGACGGTGATTATACCACTACTATTTGCGAGGATAAATCAACAACGCGATCATAGATACACAGTTTATAAGAACAATAGGCGCCTCCCTAGCCAGGTGGGAAGGAGCAGCAGTGCGTAGCACACGCTTCTTGATTAGACCGGGGTTCGAGCCCGTCACCACCAAATACGGAGGATGCGGAAAGGTCAGGAAATGACCACTGCATATCCCGGAGCAATATGGCCTTAGTTGCTAATGCTCCTAAAAACCAAATAACTAAACTAAACTAAATAAGAACAATGGGATCACATAAATTCGTTGTGTAAAAAATTATGGAGATAATTATTTTAATAATTCACATCCTACTTTTTTTTACGAGGTCCTATTAAAGAAGTGCCACAGAGAGATTAAAGATTGGGACACAAGAGAACCTTGTTAGCACACTATTTTCACTTCTGTAAGTTGCATTTTTTAGGAAATGTGCATGGAGGGGGGGTTAATTGTTTCGGAGACTAAAAATAGCGATCATTAATGGATGCTGGCGGCGTGCGCATCTTCTGAAGTTCGGTTTGCAACCCGCGCTGTAGTTTTTATTGTTTGTTACCGTGTAACAAACAATAAAAAGTAGGTTGATACCGTGCATGGCTTAAGGGTAGGCGGGTAAGCTTCCCTGGTATTGTATACGGATCGGAATTGGGGTTCGAGTCCCTTACATGGAAAAGCACTCTGGCCCAGTGAGGCGTTTTCATCATGGCCCGTGGTAATTTTCGACGCTCGTGACTAAGGGATGGTAAGGCAAAAGACACAGCATGGAGGAACGGTATTTAAAAGGGTGTTTTATTTTTGAACTAAGCAACCAAGGTTGTGAGGCGTCTTTATGTAATACTTGTGAATTGCATATATTGTACTGCTGTTTGCTTTGTGGAGCAACCATTAAAAACAAAACTCGAATTACTAGGTGGAGGAGGGAACCAAGCACCCACCCATAAAAGTTCCTCCTTTGTGACGGTACTCGAACTACCTCATTTCCCACACAGCATGGCTCATAATCACAGTGCCATCTGAAAGGCCATTAGTATGGCGACAAAGTGTAAAGAAATGCACCGAATTGTTGCGCATACACCAAATTGTCATAAACACCGAATTGTCGTAGCCACCAATTGTCTTTCACCAAATTGTCACATACAACAAAATGTCATCACCACATAGTTAAAAAGGCCGTCGAAACCATTCCAAAGGTTTGGAATGATTTATACTCAACCTGTTCAATCACTGTCTCAGGGAAGGTTATTTTCCGCAAGCATGGAGAAATGCCAAACTACGCCTCATTCCCAAAAACCCTACTAAACAACAGGACCTTCCGGAGTCATACCGACCAATTGCGCTCCTCTCAGTTTTGAGCAAACTCTTTGAACACCTTCTAAGAAACAGAATTGAAGCCCGCTATTTTGTTGTAGGTCTTCAGTCCCAAAATCAATTCGGATTCAGGAAGGGCTGCTCCACCCTGGATGCTCTAGAAAACATTACAAATGCTTCAGCGACAACAAACCATGCATACTTCTTGGTTATAGCAATAGACTTTGCCGGGGCGTTTGACACCCTATGGTGACCAAGCGTCCTAGGCCGGCTCTGGAAGGCCAACATACCTGCAAACCTGTACAAATGCATAAGATCATATCTCTCAAATAGATCTGTCACTGTCCAAGCTCCATATTGCTCCGTTACAAGACAAGTTTTCAGAGGCTGCCCACAGGGCTCGATTCTGGGTCCCCTCCTTTGGAACATAGTTCTCGATGGCTTTCCTAACTTGGATTTTGGAAATGTCATATCTCAGGCCTACGCAGATGATCTGATCCTGATGCTGCTTGAAGACACCAGGGCCAAATTGGAAATCTCAGCTAACCGTGCAATGGACATCCTACAGGACTAAAAAAAAATACTATATTAGGGTTACCCGTAAATGATTACATTAACCCGTATTCGTGTCTGTAAATGCGTGTGTTCTCTGGTCGATTTGCCTGTTTTGCTGGACGAAAAACCTCAGTTTCTGAGGGAAAAAACCTTGCTATCTACGCCTGAGACCGACTAACTCAGCCACGATCCTACAGGACTGGACTGCTAACAACAGCTCCATATATCACTGACCAAAACAAGCTCAATGCTGCTAAAAGGGACCCTGAATATAAGGAGACCTCGCCAAATCTGGATTCAAGGAACTACTATAAAGCTGACCACGGAATTAAAGCATCTCGGCGTTGTGCTGGATAAAAACCTGTCATATACATCGCACCTGCCCTATATCCAGAGGAAAATCACGAGTTACTGTGCACTGTTTGCGAGAGTCTCCCGCAAAGACTGGGGCTTGCGTAGGAGGACCCTCGGGCTTTTCTACAAAGCAGTCTTTTTGCCGACTATTTCGTATGCTGCTGGTGTGTGGTTTCGCAAGGCCACCACAGTGGTAAACAGAAAGAAATTGGAAACTACACAACGATATATACTTCTTACCATTTCGAGAGCTTGCAGCACTGTCAGCACCCACGCGCTCCAGGCCCTGACAGGGGCCCTTCCCCTAGATCTGGAAATCATCCGCCGTGGGATGCTCCACAAACTTTCAAAGGGCATAAGCGTCACCTGCCTATATTTCACGACAGATCCCGCAAATGACTCTAAAATTGAAAAGAAACGCGGCTCTCCACATACCTCCAGCAGGCCTGGCAGACATCAACTAAAGGAGAAATTACCAGGAAATTTATACCCAACATACAAGTGGTTTGCCCCAACTATCCTCCTTGGCTCTCCCCGGGACTTCTTACCTCCTATCTGCTTACTGGACATGGAGCAATAAGGGATAAACTACAAGGCTTCGGACTCAGCGCTACTGTGGCCAGCGTGAAACGTGGGGACACTTAATGCACCACTGCTGTCTGTACGAAGATCTTCGCTGCCCACTTATTACGCACATCCACCTATCACTGCAAGACCAGGAACAGCTCGTCCTAATCGAAGAGGACATCTACAAAGCATTTACCCAGTTCGCCCAGGACATCTTTACAAGAAGACGGACATACCCACAACCACAACTGCAACAATAACCAATCAATTGTGCATCCTGCATCACGGAATGAACCACTGAACTCTGGCAAACCACCAGCGAACAGCAAGCCTCTCCCTGCCTACAAATCGTCCCCGATCTCATACCTCAACAGAAACAACCCCACGGAATTACACCAAGGACAGGAGTCAACCCCATGCACGTACATAAATCCTGGAGGAGACATCATTCCATGAATGACTATCCACAAATCCTGGACTGGACAACAACCCTGGATGGGACATCAATCGTGGACGGGACATCAACCAAAGAACTACTGTCCTAAAATGCTGGACAGGACATCATCCCACAAAAGACGATCCATAATAATGGACCGGACACCATCATCCCATGAAAGAGAAATTTCACAGGAACCCTGGATGGGACATCAATCGTGGACGGGACATTAACCAAAGAACTGCTGTCCTAAAATCCTATACGGGACATCATCCCACAAAAGGCTATCCATGATTCTGGACTGGACACCATCCCTGATGACTTCTGCAGCTCACTATACGCCTCTTGGCGATCTGAGCCGGGTGCTCTTGCCTGGCTCACTTTCACTCCTTTTTCCCCTGGCGGTGGGGGGGGATGTCAGCCACTCTGGCGAGAGGTCGGCACACGGTATCACCCCGCAAACATCACTGAAAGGAATCGATATGACGGTCGAGGTGTTCTCGTCTGGAGAGGCGTTATCTTGGATGGACGTACACAACTCCAGATACTAAAAGGCGGTACTGTAACCGGTGCACGCTACTGCATTGACGTAATCCTTCCTCATGTGCGCCTGTTCCGAGGTGCCATTGGCCCCGCCTTCGTGTTTATGAATGGTAACGCCACACCCTATTGCACTGCAGCTGTTGATATGCTTTTGTAAAGTGAGGATATTTTTCATATGGATTGGCCTGCCCGTTCCACCGATATAAATCCCATCGAACACCTATGGGACGCTCTGGGGAGACGCCTAGCGGCACGTCCACACCCACCAGAAAAGTAAGTTCAACAGCTGAAGATGGCGCTGACAGAGGAATGGACGATATTACCGCAAGAACTTATCAACAACATTGTTCTAAGTATGGACAGGCGGTGGCAAAGCCTGCATCGACATTAGGGGTGGCCGTATCTCCTACTGAGGACCACTACTTCTCTTTGTTCCATCTTTGGCAGTGATGCATCTGTATTATGGCAGCCAGTGCTATGTTGCCATTTTTGAATAAAGTCCCTCTGTACCGTTTTGTTTTGTTTCCGTTGTTGTGTTGTCGGTGTTGTTTCCTTCATGATTTCTGTGCCTCACGAGGTTCCTTTGGTATGCTTTTCCCATATCCAGGTCACTTCTATGAGAAGCTATAGGTGAAAACCTGACTGGTCCTTAAACTTTTCACACCAGTGTAAATATTACTGACGTCTTGTGATCTTAGCCTCTCCATTGCTTGTCCATATTCTGAACAAACTCAACTGAATTCGCTTTATACCTGATTTAAGTTTTTTTTTTTTTTTTCGTTTTCTTCAATTAAAACTGAAAACTTTTTCCGTTTTACGAGTAATCATATTTAATTAGAGCAGATAGGTCTCTAAAGCCAATTTTCTAATGAGTAAAATTATTATTATTATTCTTTTTTTTTTCCAAAGTATTTTGTCGAAAAAAAGTACTTTAATGTTGTTTATTCTATGTAATCAAAAATTGAGGGTCGGTCAAGAAAACCTGAAAGAAATGTCAGAGATTAACCTTCCAAAATTCGTTCTGAGTGACAAAGTTCCTTCGTCGGGATACCGAATGATATTTGCGGACATACGGACGCCAGAAAATTACTAAGACAACTTCTGTCATTTCGACCGACTTAATGTTCGTATGCAGTGTTTGGAGCACCGTGCAAAGCTATGGAGGCAATCCAATATTCTGCTGCTGTTCGTAGGATATAGGGAATTCCCATGGCAACCAATTATCTAAATATCTCACAATTGCAGAAATAGAATGGAAAGTCAGGCTGTATATCTAATTCAAGAGACGTAATTCAGATTTTACGAGTAACAGTCCACTTCCATCTTTCCCCCCCATTTACATCGTAAAATGATCTCGAATTAATGAGTTATTAACTGAAATACAGGAAGTAATAAACAGCAACTCTGATTATGATAACTTGGGAGATAAAAACGAACTTGGTTAAACCCAATCATTCTTTCCATGAAAGCGTGCGAAAGAGATCATTGAACACTACTTGCTTCCTTTTTTATTTTAGTTTTCTTCGAAGTTTGGCAGACTAACCACCGACAAAGACATCAGAGTACCGACTACTCCAATCTGCTCACCGAAAACTCGGTGACCTGGCGTTGGGCCAGATCGAGTGAGATTTTTATTTTCGTTCAGTTTTGGCAAGGAGAGCATTGTCTGGAATTTGAATCGAATTGTGATCACTCACGCTCACATTTATACTTTCCTTTGCCCTTGGGCAATCTGTCGATGAGGATATTTCGTCTCCTTTGGAAACGAAATATTCTCTGAATTACCTCATGTAATTGTGACGGTAGATGGCTGAATACCACTAGACCTACTTCTAATTTATCTTGCATAGAAATCTCGGACAGTACTTGATTTTTCACAATTTGTCATCCAAATTTCTCAATTGTTCGCTGATTATAATAATTTAATTGTATAAACAGAGATTAATAAACGATTTCATGTTTCATAATAGCTCATTTCGAAGAGAAATTTTATCCACTCATTTGAAGTTGAATGATGAGGTTCACTTTTTATGCAACTGTATTTGTAGCTCTGCACACTGTTACTATGTAATACACTTAGGGTACTTCTAACAAAGATTCGGATTAGGAAGAAATGTTTTACTTTTCAGATTAACACGATGCTTAAATTACAGAAATTTGTGTATAAAAGTTTTGTATTAATTTTTCTTAATTTCAAAATAAGTCTTGTAAACTGAATTAAACTTTTACATGTGGCTAACTTCCATTTAAAGACGTATGGATGTAATACTAGTGTGTTTCCATGGTGATATCGACCAGAAAATATATGCATTTAAGTTTACTTTTGCATAAAGGCTGTTGTTGTTGTTGTTGTTTGTTTTAGGCGCATCAGCAACTTAGGCTGTATTGCGTCGTATATAACATGTCTGTAAAAACCATGCTACCGTTGCCCGAGAACGACTAACTCAACGACATTGTGAAAAAGACCCGAAAAATTTCTCCCGTTATTTATGAGATTAGAACTCTGGTCTTTTTCACTCGGTGTGGGGAGGACGGTGATTATACCCACTGTGGTACCCACGAGGACGTATGAAGATTACTGCGTTTGTATGGATACCATACGCTAACAACTGATATACCACATAATTTACAACCAGATAATTACGGACAAAAATAAGTTTATTTTGGAGAGAAACAGTAAAACAACAAGTATTTGTGAATTAGATTCGGTGGATCTTTGGAATTTACACTAGGCAACCAAGGCCACGAAGGTTGGTATGCTTTATCTGGAAACTATGCCTTCTATGGTCGGTTTGCCTGTTTAGTTGGTTGAAAAACCGAGTTTCCAAAACAAAAAGTCATGGACCTTATCAGAAACCACCTAACTCGTTTATATATAGTCATTGGGCAGAAAATTAGAAACTTTTATTCAATATCTAGTAGGGTTACCTTTTTGTCCGAATTACAACTCGTACAGATATGTATGAGTTGTAATTCGGACTGGACATCCATCGTGATGGATTCTACTTGGTGTTTAAAGAAGTCTAGCTCCAGATTTGACTATCCTTCCATCAAGGTATTTGACTTTTTCTGTATTCTAGTCAGTAGAGCCCTGTGAATCCGAATTGCTCTTTCCGACGTATTTAGATCTGAATCCAATTGATTTCTGCACAGTTGATGGTTGGACGGTTGGCCTCTTGACCACAGTGATCACGAGGAAGAATGCCATTAGCATTCAGCTTGCCCATCCATTTAAAGGCTTAAACACTTCAAACAGATCAACCTCGCAGATGCCTAGCCTCCAGATTGCAATTTACTGAACTGAAGTCTTTCCTGGTAAGAACACACTTTGTACCTCTTACCAATCTCGTTGCTCTTCACTACATCCTTCCTAAAATGAGGACTCCAGGCCACAGTGCTCAAGAAGTGCCTTGTAGAAAGGGATAATAACCTACTAATACCTGCTGGAAAAATTCTTGTATATCATCGACAAAACCCCATGAGCTGTCTCTTGGCAGCCCATCTGCACTGCTCAGAGAACTTGTCTGACTGCACGATTGTCCCAGGCTTTTTTATTCTCCACTATCCTGAGTGTCTAACCACACAGTTGCTACGTTGATCTGGAATTACTGCTGCCCATATGCAGTACCTCGCATTTGTCAATGTTAAACTTCAGTTGCCACTTCTCAGCCTGCCTTCAAAATTATTATAGATCTTTTTGCAGTAGCACATCCTGATTACTGTGATTAATCACTCTGCCGACCCTCGTTGATTAATCACTTGAAAACTTAGACATTAAGACTGATACATCTTCATCACTTTCAATAATAAATGTAGAAAACAAAAATAATCCCTCTACCACCAGAAGACCAAGAACAGCCGTGCCCTTTGATAACAACTCTTTGTCTTCTTCTTTCACTCAACCATTCTTATCTATAGCAGTAACTTGCCTGTAATGCCACACTACATTTTTTTACACTCTGTCTTTTATGTACACCAGTATCAGAAACTTTTCTGAAAAATTAGTATATAATGTCAAAATTATTATTTTTTGCATCTAGTTCACATCGAGTGCGAACTGGATACAAAAAATAATATCAAATGGACCTATGAACAATCGATAGCAAGTGGACTTGTGTGATTCCTCCCTTTCCTTCTCGTGTTTGGATTAGAAAAGAAGTTTTTGCTATTTTCTTTGCATTTTTTTCCAAAGATGTCTCATAATCTGTCTTAGCTTGCTTAACCTCCTTTGTAACTTGATTCCAGACTAGTTTATATCTACTATAGGCCTTGAACAGTATTTGTTCGTTGGTATGAAAGCGTGGTAGCTTCTATGATTAATTCCTTGAAGGCTTCCCATTTAGAATTTGCTGTTGAGTACATTGGTGACTACATTAGTTAAACTGTCTTTGACCAATGTAGTCACCCTTACGAAAGAAAAAACCCTTCTCTTTACTCTTGACAGTAGTTATGTCTTTAAGTTAATCTCACATCAGTACACTGTGATCACTGTCACCTAATGGTTCCTCTATTTGCAGATTCTCAATGCATGAATAAATAATCGCTGCTAATAATTATATCAAGAGTCAGAGCCGTGCCGAGGGTGAGGCGTACGAGGCTCTTGCCTCAGGTTAAAAGCTGAAAGGGGCGCCAAAAGAAAGATTAAATAATTGCCAACGTTTTCGATTTTATATTTTGATTATTCCAATCCGTTTATCATCTTGCTTTTGCAAGACGCAAATCTTTGTCCCGGCACTGTACAGATACCGAGCTCTGTCCGCCAGCGGTATCTAGGTAGCCACCATGGTTGTTACTCCCTGGTTGTGATTTTTATAACCTCGATTTTAATTTTTTATTAAAACATGTGTCAGAAATGTATTTTAAATAAGTCATTTTTTTATTAAATTTTTTAAAAATATTTTAGAGGGTGCAATTTTTCATTTTTGTCTCAGGAACTAAAATGGCTTGGCACGGCCCTGACAAGAGTATTACTCCCTCTTGTTGCTTCTCTAACATGCTGCTGTAGAAAACAGGCATCCAAGAAATCTACAAAAGTCTTGCTAGTGTTAGTGATCAACCCACAAATTCCAGTCAATATCTGGAAAGTTAAAATCTCCTATTATAAGGCATTCTGATTTACTGGCTCACTGTTTCTCTGTACAGTTGTTCATTGTACTCATCATAGTAATTTGGTCTATAACATGCTCCTACTCTCATTTTTGTTTTCGTAACACCAAACTAATTCAACACTTCACTGATCTCCCTTGTCAAATGGATGCACGTTTTCATCGGTGCCCATCATTCTTGAACCAAGGAAATAGAACTTACGTAGTGACGAGTTGTGTTACCCAGTCTTCAGATCAGATGGTGGAGTGTGTGTGGAAATTGCTGGAAAGGGTTCTCTGTTGCAGCGTATTGTACCTGCAGTGATATTCGAGGAGACTTGATAATGGTGTTGAACTAATGCTCATAGTTCGTACTCGGACCGTTGGTTGTAAACCATGCCTAGCTGTACACTAACATCTTGGAAAATTCCGTGAGATCTAGAGTTCAGACATTACTCCAATCAAACACTATTGGGATGAACTGGAAAACCGGATCAAGGCTCGGCCAAAAAGCCTCTTTTGTACAACTAAACTGGCGACTACAATGGAGGAGGAATAAACAAAAATTCCTGCTGTCTGTCTGCCTGCCTGCTACAAGGAGCTTGTCGAGTGTTCCACAGTGCTGTCACTCGGTCCAAAGTGGGTCATGACCTTAATTTGTTCATTAAAACTCAAACTTTTCCAAACATCGTATGAATATTTTTGGTAATGCAGCGTGTTTTTGTCCTGATTTAAATTAAATGTTTTTCTCCTTTTTTCTCAGTTTTTAAAACGAACTATAAACCGATCGAGCCATATTTGTAACCTGATCCTGTGTGAAGTAACATTGTGGATGGTAGCATTTTGCCACGATCGTCAGTTTTGATAGTTATTATTTAGAATTAAGAGGAATAGAGCGCATCTCAGTATTGATATCGAAAATGTTAACAAGATGTATTTTGCTATTATGGATTATTGCGGACACAGAGCAAAAT
Organism: Mastigoproctus giganteus; assembly: GCF_048544385.1. Lineage (NCBI taxonomy): Eukaryota > Metazoa > Arthropoda > Arachnida > Uropygi > Thelyphonidae > Mastigoproctus > Mastigoproctus giganteus. The sequence goes on along the minus strand of NC_143581.1, from coordinate 224,159,027 downwards.
GGAGACAGAATAAATAATGACAAGTTTAATATTAATTGGAAAACGTACATATATTAATATATGTATGTCATTATTTATTCTGTTTCCATTTCGCTCTGTGTCCGCAATAATCCACAATAGTAGTAATGAATCCAGAGCGCACAGGCCTCTTTAATCATAAGATGTATTTTATTTTCACACGATTTCCTTTAGCATCTGAAAGGAACATTAGGATCTCTGACAGATACGCGATGCCCTTCAGTTTGAAATTTATTTATCGCTTCATTACCTTTAGTTCGCAAATATAGTTGTGATTCCTTTCATTTTGGCGATGCATCCCAAACGTCACTCCACATAAACTCTGTTAATTTCTACTGCTTGGTTGATAACATTAATTAAGAAAATGTTAATTTCTTTAATTAAATCTTTATTAAATCTTTAATTAATCGCTGAATCCGCTTACATAGAAGAGAAGAATGTTGGGAAGACAAGATTACCGAGTGTCGTGCTCCACAGATGCAGGAGAGGTCAACTATTCTTGGTCCACGATTCTAAATTAGGGAATACAAATACATGTACAAGTAAACCTCTTTATATGCGGTTAATTCGTGCAACGCGTGTACAGCGGTATCTTGAAACCGCGAATAATGAAAAGCAAGTAGGCTAAAAAACGTTTATTAAAGAAATGAGCTACAAAATTAGTGAAAAATGGATGTGCTACTTTCTATAAAAATATATTTCAAGCGTCGTTTGAATAGTTGTAGCGTTCTTTTTCCCTTATAAAATTTACGAAAGCAGCTAATTCCATTTTCAAGGGTTCGGCCAATTAACTCGCTTCTTTTCACTTTCGGATCTAAATCAATAATTTATTGTTTAAGTTTCCAAATTTCGAAATATCTGCTCGAGTTCCTTTAACGAAATTTCCTTAGAGACACACTCCTCTCCTTCAGTTGCAATTTCTTCTTTCTCGTCGTACGCACGCTGTTGCTCCAATTCTATAAGATCCGTGTCAGTGAGTGGCTGTGAATGCGAATCTAGGCTTTCTCTGACATTAGGGGAATAAACATCTTCAACGCCAAGATCCTTTCCAATGACTCTAATTTCTTAAATAACAGCGTAAACTCGAGTTTCGAAGCCACAAAAGTCATTTGCGCAGTAAGGCAGAAGATATTTCCACACAGCCCTCATTGTACCAGCCGTAACTTCTTTCCATGACTCACATTTTCGATAGCTTTCTTAATGTTAACATTCTTCCAAAATTCAGTTAATGAAATTGCGCCTTCCCCCGTCGTAGCTTGCACTACTCGCGCAAAAGTTCTTTGTAGGCTTTGAAAGTTGAAATTATGCCCTGGTCCATTGGCTGTAGCAAAGACGGGAGGTAAAAAGACTGCTTTTACATTTTCACACAGGTCATTCAGTGCAATAAGATGGCCAAGGGCATTGTCAAGAGCTAAGATAGCTTTAAATGTAAGATTATTTTGCTTGCAATAGTTTTCGACTGCTGGACAAAAATAACTCTTAAACGAGTCTTCAAACATAGGTTTCATGACTCATGACTTTTTATTTGCCCGCCAAATTCGACTGCACTATTCGAAATTTTAGGGGGCATATACGTATAGAGGAATGGTATAAATGTTTCTGACCTATCAACCGAAACTCGCACTGATCGAAAACGCATATATCGAGGTTAACCTGTATTCAGAGATCATGATCTGGCTATTTAGCATTTCAACAGTATGAAGTACAATTACGGCCGTTAATCGTGTAAAAATGTTACAAACGGTATTCGCGACCAATAGGTTATTTTTCTAGGGTTTTAGGCTCAAAAGAAACTTAGGTCATATATGAGGGAAATTGCCTGCCTCTTTTGCCCTCGTGGGTAGCATACTTAGTAGAATCGCCATCCGTCACCCACACCGGGTGGAAAAAGCCTGAGTTCGAGTCCTCGATGACGTGAGGAATTTTATGAGCCTTTTTCACAACGTGGCTGAGTTAGTCGGTCTCAGTCGAGGGTAGAATAGCTTTATCTCCCGGAAACTCGGTTTTTTCTTACAAAAAACCGAGTTTCGTAAAACCCTAATGCAACACACGAAAATTTAAAAAAAGAAAAAAAAAAAACGCTTAACTTGATCAAATATCCAGACTAGCCTACCCACGCAGTTCACGATAGGCAGATTAATGAAATACGGTAGGTTGGTTGTGGCGTGGCGGTTAGCGATTTCAAGGGGAAATCATCATAGGATGTCTTGTGGTGATCCCCCCCCCATTGAATAACCTTACTCCACTCCAAATTATATTTGTTTGGGAGGTTAAAGAAACATTTTTAATGCCGACGATTTCTTTTTTAGGAGAGCCGTTTTCAAACTGTGGGAAAAATTTCCTTCTCTCTGTGACAACTATTGAATAGGTGGATTGTAATGTCTGGAGTTAGGCTCCAGGTTAGGCAGACTCTACGTTTTTTCTAAAGAAAAAAGCACTTTGTGATAAAAGATGGGGAACTTTCTTTATCCCTCGTATTTAATTTGTCCATGTAGTGTAGCTGCCAAGAAGCTTCCTGCTTCAGGCTTTGCTTTGATTTAAATGGAATTGAAAGTTTCCCTAGGTTTGATTTTGTGGAATCTAAGCCTGTATTTCAACGCTTTATGGGCCAAAGTTATTTTTGGTTTCAACCAGACTTTCCATGTTATCTTTTATGTACACAGATAATATTACTGTAGATCTATTTTTCTGGAACATGCATCTTGCTTTTCTGACATCTCTCTCTCGTGAGTTGGTTAATTCACGTACATCAAAGACAGTGTTTCATTCTCTTCTTCGTGGAAGAATGGCAAACATTTATTAGGCTTTATTGTATATTGTCTGGCATTTTGATGCAGTTGGGAGCTCTTTTGAAGTCAGATCGTTTCGGGCGAGAGTTTTCGATGATTCTCAGTCACACCATTTGGCAGGTTTGTCTGTCTATCTAGCTCTGGAGTTCTCAACCAGGGGAAAATTTTAGGGTTTCAGGAGGGAAATTGGGACCGCAGATTGACAGACTCAAACTGTTGGAATATTATTAAGTTAAAAATAAAGATAAATATTTCACTTTTTATCTTTTTGGAATGCACCTTTTGAGTCAGACAATCTTGGAAATGGGGGGGGGGGTGATATAGGACAAAAAAGATTGAGAACCACTGATCTAGGTGATATTGTTCTTCGAAATCCGCCATTTTGATTACTAGGCTAAAGTGTTGTCGAAGTTAATCTAATAAACTTAGATTAAATCTAACACCCATAAACTTAGTTAATCTAATGTTTAAAAACATTAGAAAACATCTGCACGCAAGTGAACTTGCGTGCAGATGAAAAGAAAAGCTGTCATGTTTGTTATGCGAATACGATAATATCATAAGAAGGTGCGAAGCATGTGTGAGGGTTTAACTACCTTTGTATGAATGAGCCGTCGCTCTGAATGACGCCAAGACAGATCCTTTCATACCCCTTTGTCACTCAGCTGTATGGAAAGAAGCTAAGTTAGGCCGAAAGCCAAGTTTTTTTTGTTTTGCTTCCCGGAAAAGATAAAACAATAACTCGGTTGTTTGGAGTACAATTATGCAAGGGTTAAACAGACGGTCTTCTCAGAATGTGAGAGTATTTACTGTTTCGAAGTCTGAACATTTGTAATGCAGGATGATCGCGAACTAGGTTGGATTTCTTATCCGAAACATCAAATTATTTATTGTTCTTCTGTGACATCTCTGGACTGGAATCCAAGTTAAAGTTCTGGCGGAGCATAAGCGGTGATAATCGTTCACTGAGGAGAATGAGCTCATTTGTGCGCAAGGATAGATGATGTTGCTGTCGGGCTGCCTGTTCTCTACAACGCTTAGCACCAGATGAGAATGCAAACCGGACCTTCCAGCGATGTAGTTTCTCAAAACAGCGGCAAAAACATCTTTTCATTAATGGCTCATTGCGTGCTTAGAGATAACACGAACTCCATGGTTACGGTACTGTGGGTCGATATTACCTCTGCGACATCACGAGTTAAAATATTTCGGAAGGCCTTAAACTTCTTTATCTCGCTATCAAGAAAACGGACTTTGGCGAGACATCTTTATCAGACCGTGCCTGTTTTGTGATGGGTAAAGCCTCATTCATTTACTAGCGACGTGACCATTATGGGCAAACTACGTCTCGGAGGGTTCTTTCCATAACATAAATCTTGCAAGTTTGGGGAAGAAGAAGAAGAAAAAAAAGGAAGGAAATGGATTTATTTAGAAAAATGGTGGGCTTATCAAAAATTTTGCCTCTATATGACCATTGGAGTGAGAAGAATACCAATTGGTAATGATGAGGTCTCGAACTGAAAAAGTTTTCGCTAGTTCGAACTCCAAGGCTGTGTTTGTTGACATTCAGTTAATGTTCTAATTTTGAAGAAATTATTACAACCTTTAAGTTCCCATATAGCTTCACAACCAAATGGTGAAATTAGATATGAAGTTTCCAGGTGACTGATATGTTACCTGTATTCGTGTTATTAGGAGTTTAGCTCTCCTAATAATGCGAATATACACTCTCATTTTGTGGTTATTGGAAAAATATACCGAGAAACAACCGAGAGGAAGTAACCTTGTTACTTCTTCTCAGTTGTTTCTAATATGATATGCTCATTATGAGGTTACGAAATGTAACCGCATAATGAGCTCATACTAGTTTAATCCATGAAATCAAAAAATTTGAACATTTTATTCCTTCGGAAAACTTTTGAAAAATAATATGTTCGATACAAAAAATACATGAATCATTGAGGCACATTATGAATTGTGAGATTGACAGTGAGTAGCTGCTATCATCAGATGGAAAACGTCCCGAATCAGACCGAGCATTGAATCTGGAGTCATCTCTAGATACCTTTTACTCTCATGTTTCAATTTCGGCAAAAACGGCTACCTCCGAATTCTTTGATTCAGTGTTAAACGACAAAGCAAGTTGTAATTGTAATAGGGTTTTAGGAGTATCAGCAACCAAGGCCATATTGCTCCTTGTATACTGTCTGTAAATCGACTGCGTGTGTTCTGAGGTCGATTTTCTGTTTGTTGGACGAAAAACCCGAGTTTCCGGGAAAAAAAAAAACATGCTACCCTCGCTTGAGACCTATTAACTCAGCCACGCTGTGAAAAATACTCGTAAAAATTGCTCACATTATCGACGAAACTCGAACTCAGATCTTGTCCACCCGTTGTGGGGAGGATGACCATCCTACTAACCGTACCCACGAGGGCGACAAAGCAAGTAAGGCTATAAGGCGTGAATACATTGGATCTGTAACAGTGTGTATTTTTCCTTCGGTTTTCCTCTTTGCTGAACAAAAAAATCTGAGTTTCCAGAAGAAAAACCCCTGCATCTACCGCCCAAGATCGAATAACTCAGCCACGTTTTGAAAGATCCGTTGAAAGTCGAGAAGCAAAGGTGACCTTTTGACATGTATGAAGGACATCTTTTGTTATTTCACGTTGTAACTTAAAATAAAATTTCCTTAATGGATAGTTAGTCAATGAGAATGCATTTAGACTAGCATTTCCGATTTCCTATTAGAAATAACGCAAAAAATAGAGGGCCATCAACTGCTTTCGTTAATCGGTCGGCGAAAACGATAAAAAGCATTTTGGCCGAGTTTCAGTAAAATATCTAAAGTACGACCTGTAAGGAAATTGCTCATAAAAGCTCTTCCACAGATGGAAGAGCTCTTCCACTGTGGAAGAGCTCATAAAAGCTCTTCCACATGGAGTGAGTCTATTATACTTTTGAAGATTCATATTTCTCGTATTATGCACGAACAGGACAAGTTCCAGACAAAAGGGAAATAATTCAGTATTATCAGTGGTTTCAAGATTATATTCAAAGAATGTAGACATCATGAATGTAGTGTGTGTGTGCGTGCGCATTTTCGCTTTTTTATTACGCTATGATTACCTCATCAATGGTAAACTGTTGTTGCTGTTGTCTATTGATGACTTGAGCATGTATCTCAGATTTGATATTCGTGATTTCCTTCAGATCTTGCCTATGGTCTGCAGTATTTTCAAGGTTCTCGGTATAATAAAAAGCGCAAGCTGTGCATTTTCTTCCATAGCTCTTCTTATTTTATAAATCTTGTTCTACGCCCAATCGTAATTACCGTGACATAATCTAGTGCCCCCATCTCAACACCCGCAGTATAGCTGTCCTTCCACATTGTGGAAAAGGCCTGGTTCGAAATCAAGAATTTTCGTTCGGAATTTTCATAATGACCTGGGCATACATGCAATTTATTGACACAAGAAGTCACATAGCTTTAGTTGCTTTGGCACAAAAACAAACAACAACCTAAGCAAACTAAACAAATCCCTATGTGTGAACATGCATCCTACTCGCCCGACCTAACCTCTTCTGACTTTTTTCTCTTCCATAAACTGAAAAGTATACTTAAGGGAACCCATTTTCAGTCCGTTGAAGACATTCAGAAAAAAAAAAAAAAAAAACGACGGAAATGTTAAGGCTTACAGAAGATGACTGCTAGAAATCTTTCTGTGCTTGGAAGAAATATATGGAACAGTGCTTTCAAGCCCAAAGCAATTGTCCTCGTAGGTAGCACAGTTGGTATAATCAGCGTCCTCCCCACACCAGATGGAAAGCAATTGGATCAGAGTCCCTTCGATGATGTGAGGAATTTTTATGGGTATTTTTCACAACGTGGCTGAGTTAGTTGGTCTCAGGAGAGGGTAACATGGACTTTTTCCCCGGAAACTCGGGTTTTTCGTCCAGCAAACAGAAAATCGATCACAGAACACACGCAATTTACAGACAATATATACGGCGCAATCTTACAAGACCCAAACAAACCCAAGGCAATTTTGAAGGGGATAACACATAAGTTACGAAATATTTCATTATATTTATTTTAATGCAATAGTCTCGTTATCTGATAGCCACACCTTGTAAGTTTGTAGTTCCAAGAATAAGTAAATTGCACGCCACACCTTGTAAGTTTGTAGTTCCAAGAATAAGTAAATTGCACGCCACACCTTGTAAGGTGTGGCTATCAAATAACGAGAATAAGTAAATTGCACTCATCTCAAAAACGAGGACCATAATGTAGCACCCCGTGGCAGTTGATCTGTGTGACTGCTTTCCCGTATGTTTGCGTACCGTAAGTCGTTCGCACGTAGTCATGTTAAATCTGCTGTGTTGTTCAAGGCCTTTTCTTCGTGATGGAACAAAGAGCGAACGTTAAATTTTGTTTAATTTGGATGATAGTGCATTGGGACTACAGTTGCTTTAACTTGGTAAAACAAGTGTATGGTAAAGATGCGCTATCTCACTCACCTGTTTTTAACTGTTTGTAAAATTTCAGGATGGCTGTTGCAGAAGTCCAACAAAAGCCTCGAATCCAAGAAACGACCGAAAAATGTTCGCCGCACATAGATTGTGCGTGATAGTCGAATTCATTCTCCTCATCCATCATTCGAAGATGGATGAGGAGTCATGGAACCCTTCCAACGATGGAAGAACTTCGCATTAACAAAGAAACAGTTCGCGTAATTAAGGCAGATTTGGGCAAACGTAAGAACTGCGCTAGGTTCCTTCTGCACTGTTTGAGGAAGAGAAGATGGTCTGACTCGAAGCGCGAAGAGCTTATTCAAGACGTTGAAGTCCCTCCAAACTCGATTTAAATGTAACTGATGAAGATGAAGATTTGTCGTTTGTTCAATACGACAAAAAGCATGGACTGTCAATCAACACGCTCTCAAGACAAAAATATTTCGTTTTCAAAAAAATTATATTAATCACTTTTTTTAGTGCAAGGGAATCATTCACGAGGAATTCGTTACATCGGGTAAGACAGTGAATAAGGAGTACTGAAAACAATTTTTGGATCGTTTGGATGAATTCACCGAGTAAGGCCTCAATTTTCAGAAAAAAAGGAAGCTGTTTTTTTGTTGCTAAGCCGCATATTATGCGCTGATTATCAAGAAATTTTTGTTGAAGCGTGGGATTGTGGAGCTCATCCCTTTATTTATGTGATTTATTACCTCCCCTAGATTATTTCTTGTTCTCCAAAATGTAATCTATGCTTAAAGGACAATGATTTGGTGGTGTGGTGGACATTAAACGAAACATGACTAACGAACTGGTAGCGCGGTCAGTTCAAGTGCATTTAAAAATGTTTCCAACAGTTCTATGGGTGATCTGACAAGTGTGTAGCTGCTGAAGACAATTAATTTGAAAAATATTAACCACTTTTTTCATTCTATCACTCGTTTTCTTTAAATCGACTCAGTCCTGGAACTTAATTGTTAAACCTTGCATTTAAACATTTTAACTTACTACATATAGTAAGTTAAAATACATACAAAACACATATGCCATTGCATATGTATTGCCTTATGCCAATGCTTTTTTTATAAATACGATTGCAATATATTTTTATGGATTTAAAACAGGTTGGGTTGTGCAAATTTATGGTGCAAGAATTAATTTCATATCAGTTAAATAGAGTTGTTATTCAACTTTCTAAAGGATATAAATTATGCGAGAGCGGTTCTTTACCACCTGTATATTCGCATCGGTAAATGCCCTTTTGGTCGCTGACCAGTTTTCCAAAAAAGGAATTGGAACGTATCCAAAAATATCGCTATTTTTACAATGGTTGGAACATTCCCAGGAGAATATGCCAGCGGTATTGTTTATTTGGCAGTTGCCCTGAAGTTACATTTTACACTTTTTCGACAAGAATTTATCCTCTACGCTTACACCTTATAAATATTCCATCAACCTATCAAAGAGATTAATGCTCCTAGGAGGCACCGAAATTAAACCAGAGCCTTCTTTTGCACCAATATATTTAAGGCATTCGTTTTTATTTGCTGACAAAAAATTACGAAGTTGGCCAATGACCCGTATAGGGCGCTGAAAATAAGTGACCATCCGGAACATTCGTTTGGAATCTTCGAGAGAAAGCGTAAAGGTCACCTATGCACCATGGCGCATGCGTAGATTAGTGGTAGTTGTTCCGACGGAAGCTCTGGAACATCTATTGATCACTGATAGTGAGAACACAGCTCCTTTCTATATCTGGGTTAGCCTTGCATGCTAGCGACCCTTATCTTGATGAAGAACGAATGTTGTTCGGGTGGGAGACAGGGTGGGGGGTAGAGTCTGAAACAGTGACAGCCACACAAATGAAGCTACACGAAAGATGACGCCCGTCTGTGCATCTCCGGAGGAAAATCACTACACAAGGATAATAAGTGACCCAGATTAGTCACAGCATCGGAAATGACTCCGCTCAGAAATTTTCGTCCTTTGTTGGACGGTGAAACCACATCTGAAAATAGAGAACAAAACATGGAATTAGCATTATAAAAATACCAGAAGACAGAAGGCGAAGATTTGAATCAGTTAATGTTATTTTATCTCTCTCTGTCTCTGTATTTTCTCCTCCTTCCCCTTTGTAAATCGGCCCCTTCATGTCCTATCGCGATAATTCATTATTTGTTTAATTCAGCGTAAAAATATAGATGCAGAGATGTTCGTGCTAACTAGTTACATCCTTTTTAAGTTTCCAAGTATTTTAAATGGAAAATGAAAAAAATTCAAAAATGTTACCGAATATGACTCAAGAGAGATGAATAAAAGCGAATGTATCTACCAGTTTATTTAAGAATAAGCTGTTGGGTACATTCGGTTTGATTCCTTCAATGCAGAAACTGAATGGGTCGACCAAAGTTTATTGTGTGCTAGCGCAATAAAACTATGAGACGTCAATATATTGTGTCTAAAAATTGTGGGTTGTCTGCGGTAGAATTGCTGTTTGCTGAATGAAAAATCCGAGATAAAACTGTGTGAACTACGCTTGAAATCGATTAACTCACCCACTTTGTAGAAAAAGACCCGTGTTACCCGCGAGAGCCAGATTCTTGAAAAAGTCTACAGAATTGTGTGGAAACCGCGTTTATGCCCTTGTAATTTGGTATGTTACTTTCAAAGAAATTTTAGATCCCTGAAACGTAATAATTCTTCCATTCAGGTTGAAAGAGTTCGATTCAGGTTCCATTCAGGTTGTGGAGATAAATGGGGGGAATCCGTTCTAAATTTTAAGGCGCGTAGAAGAAACTCAGGGTGTTTCCAGAGAATGTGTCCTTCACAACGCTAACATTTTACCATTGCGGCCAGGTTTTAGTTATTTATTTTATTTTTATTATTTTTTTAAATTAATACCCCAACAAAAAAGCTTATTTGATTTCTATCTCTAGTTTTAGAGCGTTCGGTTATTTCAGGTGCATCATATTTATTTTGAGTAATCAGCTTAGCAACCATTAGTAAATTTCTGGCCATATTGGTACTTCACGAAGCCATGTCTGACGATGCTTGAATTAGAGATGGCGAACGGGTCGCCTTTAATCCGGTCCAGCCATCTCAGGCTCCACTATTGTATCCCAATAAATTTATTATGCTTTTTAAGTGACGCAGATTGTCAAATTTCACTTGTATAAAGAAGTATAGGAGAATAAGGCATTGCTTTCAGTGATTGGTGATGAGTCCTGATTTTGCATAATAACAGTTTCCTACGACATTGTCCAGATGGTGCCTTTGCTTCCTTTTTTCATCCTTTGGTAATAAATTTTTGAGTGGAGCACCAAATGCCAGGTTAACCTTAAATCCATGTTAGTCACCATACGCTGATAATTCTTCCATGGAAAGGTCTGATGTAGCCGATTCGTCGACGCGGTAGTGCAGACAAGCGTTTGAATTGAACGTGATTCGACTCCACTTGACCTCAAAATGCACTTAATGATACACTTCTTCTCAAAATTATTAGTTCTAAACTCTTCTGACCTACGTAGTTGTTGTACCAAAGAACATTTCTTTATTTTATTTATTTTTATATCATTTCTATTTCTCTTCTATTTTAGAGTCAGTTGTGCTGATTTATTCTCTGGATGAGAAGACTGAATAAATCAGTTTCATCCAGAAGGCTCGAGACAGTTCCAACTCATTTATTTGTGCTTCTGCTCTTTCATTAATTTCTGGGAACTGATTCAGATTTTTCAAAGGTTACAAAGTATTGCGGGTCATTTGTGTAGACGAGGAAGCAGAGCGGCCTCTAAAAATAACTCCATTAACACGGCGAAGGGTGGGGCCAAATGGTAGCCGCCCTACGGAACAACACTCGACAGATGCCTGGTCTCCCCTAATTCTCCATGTATAATCGTCCACGAATTTTGCAAAGCAAAATTCGTGGACCATCTTATTCGTTTGATAATCTTATTGACATTGAAGAGATTTTGACAATCTTATCAAAATTCGTTTGACAATCTTATTGTACGTATTGGAATCTCTCCTCATCTCACGCTCAGGAGAGATTTCCATACGTACAATAAGATTATCAAGAATTTTAAAATAATTTTTGAAAATAAAAAACGCCGTCTGTAAGCGGATATCATTATAAGATGGCTTGATATCGAGGGACATTATTGCGCGCAGTCAGCCATTCCTTTCTGCATCATGAACAGTGTGTCCAACAGGTTGGTAGGTGTTGTCTTCTGCTGTATAATCGTCCAATTGAAAACCTGTGGGGTTTTTTGGAACGGGAAGTGAGGCGTGTGGAGATGCAACCGTCATCTCTTCTGATACTTTGGAAAGCCTTGTAGGCAATATGGCTGCAGATCCCTGGAATGTTAGACCTCTCATGGATTCAATGCCTAGGCGATTAGCGGCGGTTATCCGTGAGATCGGTGGTCCAACACCGTAGGTTGTTGTTGTTATTTGGTTTTTAGGAGCATTAGCAACTAAGGCCATATTGCTCCTGAAATATGCGGTGGTCATTCCCTGATCTTTCCGCATCCTCCGTATTTGGTGGTGACGGGCTCGAACCCGGTCTAATCAAGAAGCGTGTGCTACGCACTGCTGTTCCTTCCCACCTGGATACGGAGGCGCCAACACCGTAGGTGGCCATAATTCAGTGATCAGTGAGGTGAAATAAACAAGACTAACTCTCAGATCATTTTATGCTCATTGCAACATTGCGTTTAGATTTGAATAAGAAATCAGCGTAAAAATCTATAACACAGTTGTGTTGCTTTTCCAACCCTAGCAACTATCGAACATGGCTCTGGAAACTTCTTTGTTTCTGTCTCAATGTAAGTGATGGATACGATGCATAGGGTGTATTTAGGTTTGGTTGTTCAAAATAAGCACCCAGCATCTTAGATCATGAGGTGTCAGTATTTTGTGCCTGTTAGATGCGAACAGTAGAGGAATAAAATACTAAATTTTCCAGAGGATAACCCTACAGCCCGCTGCGGGAACCAGCTAACTCGAACACGGTGTGAAAAATGCCCATCAAAGTTCTTCCAAGAAGACAGGATTCGAACTGTTTTTTTCTATCCGCTCTGAAAGAATGGCGCCCCTAGCCACTGTGTCAGTTTCATGTGATACAGGAGACCTCAGTAATGAATGCCGTAGGGAAGAAGGGTCTAGCTTCTTAGCAAGAAAGCAACCTACTTTTCTTTTTGTCTGTGAAATGATTCAAACAAATTTATTTAAATTGATATACGATGTAAATAAAAATGTTTTTTCCTTTAAATAAGTTTCTTTTCTTTTCATCTGAATGCGCTCTAGTAAAACATGTACGCAAAAGTATTCATTTTTTTCCCCCTGGATCAGGCAGTGTAATGTGTGTCTCAGTTCGCATCTATGACGATTTTTTCCTTTCTTGCGTAACTCTCTTGTTTACCGGTTTCTTTATTCTTGCCTATCTAAAGAATGTTTCGTAATTCAGATTTATTTAAGACATTACGTTTATCGTATGTGCCAGTGCTCCTTATCTTTTCCATTCCTCCGGAGAGGTTTTACAGATGGCTTTTGTTCTTACAATAAGGTGAGCTCTGCGTCATGAGAAATATCGGCATTTTCCGAACGGTGTGGTCCTCATGTGGCAGTTTCTCTTGCGTCTTCCTCCTAGTCCAACTTTTGTGTGCCTGTGTTTGACGAAGAATCTATGACGTCATAATTTAATTTCTCTCCGAAGGCTTGTCCTCATTACCTGCATTTGACGTCATTGCTATACTACGAAAGCGAAGCTTCGAATCCCTTGTGTTTCCAGAATATCGAGTTTCGAGAATAAGAATAAAAGTACATTTGGAAATCTTAAAAGGTTAGAAGCTGGAACATGAGCTATCCATCAATGTAACTTGTGAACAATCCACCCTCGTGGGGATTTCTTTTCTTTATTCTGTAATAATACTCGCATCTCGTTAAAAGATTCAAGTATCCGAGGTTTTTTGCATCCTTCAGTGACGTACCGAGCAAGGACAAAACTGTGTAAAGCGGATTGAAACGAGACTTTAACGTAGTTTGACGATAAAAAAGGATTCATTTTCGTTGTGTATACATTTATGAACAGTTTGTATATCAAAACATCGTATATCAATTTAAATAAATTTGTTTAAATCATTTCACAGACAAAAAAAAAGAAAAGCAGGTTGCTTTCTTGCTAAGAAGCTAGACCCTTCTATGAGCAGTTTAAGCTTTAAGTTTAATGATAGTTCTGACTAAGTTTAAACAAACTGTTCGTTTAACTAGTGTTTTTTACTACTAAGTAAAATATTTTTAAAGATATAAAAATTAATGAATATTTAAAAATATATGTTACAAATGATCTTTAATATCACAGTTAAACAAAAATAAAAGAAATGTAAAGCTATAACACAGGGAAATTGGCGCGCACAGAAATTCGATTCGTCTATACCACCGATCTTTGTATGCCACTGACCGTCACCACATAAATCCAGATGGTTTGCTAGGAACGTACGTAGCGATTAGATGGATGGGATTTAGGTTAAGAGTGCGTTAAGTGCCAAAGCAGTTAAGGCTGTGAGGCTTCTGTATGTTGTGCCTGTAATTGTGGTTACTTTTTGGTCGGTTTGCTGTTTCATGGAAAGCGAAAAACCCAGCAGAAAAAAAAAAGTGGCCCACTCGCCCGAGACTGACTAAATCATCCACATTGTCTCAAACAAAACATAAAAATTCCTTGCGTAATTGACCGGATTCAACAAAGTCCATTCTCCGCTTCGTGCTTTGGGTCGATCTGTTTGATTTCTGTTCTTCCTTCTTTTTTTTTCTTTTCGAATTAGACAACTGTCTACTTACACTGTGCTGCCACTTTATTAGGTACACCTACCTAGTAGCGTGTTGAGCCTCCTTTAGCCTTCAAAACAGCCTTAATTCGTCTAGGCATGGATTAAGCAAGATGCTGAAAACGTTGTGCAGGAATGGAGTACCATGCAAACATGAATGTGTCACGCAGTTCCTTGAGATTCGATGGAGGTGTAGGCCTGCAGCGAACAGCCCTTTCCAGCTCATCCCAAAGATGTTTAATACGATTGAGATCCGAGACTGGGCGGGCCACTGCAGCAAAAAAAAAGTCATTGTCATGTTCCTGGAACCATTCCATAGTGATTCGGGCTTTGTGCACCGGCACATTATTCTGCTGGAAGTAACCATCTGACTGAGGATAAACCGTCAACATGAACGGATGCACTTGGTCAGCAACGATGTTTAGGTACAATGTGGCATTCAGACATGAATCTGTGGGTATCAACGGACCCAACGTGTGGCAAGAAAACATTCCCCATACAGTAACACTGCCCCCACCACCTTGCACAGTAGTCGGCAGATGGGTCCATGGATTCATGTTGTTTTCGCCAAATTCTGAGCCTTCCATCAATATGATGCACCAGGAACTTCGACTCGTCAGACCAAGCAACTGTTTTCCAATCCTCGATAGTCCAGTGCTGGTGTTGCTGTGCCCAGAGGAGGCGTGCGCTCTTGTTCTTCATTGATAACATAGGTACGCGATGTGGCCGACAGCTGTTGTAGTCCATTCGCGACAAAGTGTGACTAGTGGTCCGTTGCGATATTTTGTTCTGCGCACCAAGGTTGTATTCTGACGTGATGTGCGACGTTGTGGCCTGTCTGTTTGCTTGCACAATTCTAGCCATCTTCCTCTGACCTCTCTCATCAACAAGCGATTTTCTTCCACAGGAAGCCGTTGAGAGGATGTTTTCTGTCCGTTGCACCATTCTCGATACACCCTTGAAACTGTGGTGCGTGAAAAGTTCAGGAGAACTGCTGTTTCAGAGATGCTTTGTCCAGCACGTCTTGCGCCTACTACCAAGCCACGTTCGAAGTCCGTTAGATCACTCCTTTCCCCCCATTCTTGCTACGGTTTGTATGCTTAACTGATACTAGAAAGGTTGTTCTGCTGCATTTATATCCACAACTGTTGTCATGTGACTTGCAACGTTGTGGGACAAACCATTTGTGTGCGCAGCAGGGGTGTACCTAATAAAGTGACAGCACAGTGTATATTAGACTACTGTCTGAAATCTCCTTATCTTATTACTTCTGCAGATCTTCGTCAGTTCTTTATTCTTCATTCCATTCTGCTGCTGTTGCTGTCGGAATTTTAGGTTGGCCAGTTGGCTGTTGAAGGATTTTAGGCGCATTATCAACTTAGGCCATAGTGCGCCATATAGGGACATTTCTTCGGAAATAAATTGATATTAATAATGATAATAATAAAAATATAATATGCTTGTAAATTGCTTGTATTCTGTGGTCGATTTGCTGTTTTCTGGACGAAAACTCGAGTTTTCAGTAAAAAAAGAGGTTTTAACGACTGTCGAAATGATTAATTGTAAATTCCCTTGCCTTAGTAATCGTGCTGGAGTATAAACAGGACATTTTTCTTTTTATAAACAGAACGTATCAAAATTGACTTTTGCCAAAATTTCCTGCCTCATTTTGTGTCTATACTAAATTTCGCAGCAGCTGCTTAACAAGTTATAAATCAAAACTCGAATTTTAATAGCCCAAAAGTAGGAAACCTGTCGCTTTTCCAAATTGCAGTTGTGCCTTCTGTTCTTTTCTATATTTCTAAATGCCATTGTGCCTTCTGTTCTTTTCTAAATGCCATTGGGCTCAACTTCTGTTCATCCAGACTTTCACCTCTGTTACATCCTGAGGATTCTATTGCATCTTCATCTACAGATCAGATAAAGTTTTTTATTAGCATCTCACTTTACTTTTCTAACTCCCGCACTACTGATCTTGATAAATCTCCTCCTACCGTACTGAACACATCCCACTCCACGCCTTCTTTCATCTTCTGACAGATAGAGATTAGAAAAATCCTCAACTTGCCAAAGAAGTTTAGATCTAGGTGAGGATAGCATTTCTCCACTTGCTCTTAAAACTTGGGTTCCAGATTTAACTCCTGTCTTGTGAAATTTCATTTACACGCTCTTTTTATCAGTTTTTCCCCTTTGCTTGAAAAATATTCTCGTATGAATTCCTAAAAGCGGTGATAATGGTCAATTTATGAAAACGGGTGACAAAATCCCTCACTTCCGATTATCATTCTGTTCTTTTCCTGTGCGCTTTACAAAGTAATACATTAACCTTTTTTGGCCGATCGGGCTAGCCGAGTGGGTAAAGTACCTGCCCGGCAACCCAAAGGTCGCGGGTTCGATTCCCGCCTCGGGCTTGGATCAAAGTACTGCAAAAACCCTGGGAGGTGCAATATGGCCACAGAAGCCGATGCGCCAACAACTACCAAATCAAAAAAAAAACAAAAAAAAAAAAACATTAACCTTTAACTCTTAAAATACACAGAAATTTTCTGCCTAAATTAACGGTTCCTAGTATGGATTCCGTCATACTACTGCATTGATGATAGCTTGCTTTATATCATTCATCGTTGGACAAATTCCATGGAAACGTGTTAGAGAAACTCAAGCCATTGTTCTCAGCATTTCTAAGACGCTAGATCGCGTTTATCATCAAAAAGGTCGCGCCTGGTAATAGAGCAGGCCTCCACCTTTTAGTTTAGGTCTACCTTCTAATTTTTGCAATTGGGTAGCCAGTTTTCTCTCCGATCGCTCACTGCATGGGATGCTGGACGTTTATCTGTCTTCTGATTTCTCAGCTAATAATGTAGTTCGCAAGCTTCTGTTCTTTGGCCTGCTATTTTCTTTCTCTGTATTAATGACCTATTGACTAGAAATCCCGTCCATCCATAGTTTTGCTCTTGGTAGTACAATATATTCCATTTTTCATTGATTTTTATGTGACTTTTTCACAGTGTGACTGAGTTAGTCGGTCTCAGACGAGGGAGCATAGATTTTTCTCCCAGAAACTTATGGTTTTCGTCCGGCAAACAGAATATCCGACCATAGAACACACGCAATTTATACACATATTATAGATGGCATCCACATGATCTAAGTCGCTGATGCGCTTAAAATCCTATAACAGTCAACCAATCCAACACCACGTAAATTTCGAACTCTAGGTAATTCTCCAGCAGTGAGAGGAAAACTTAGTTAACTTCAATTTCTAACTTCAGTCCTGTCTTATTTCCCACAAAAAAGGTCTGCTGTCCTCATGCTCATCTTTAGTGACACTCAAATCTTGGATAAGATCATATATCTTTACTGAGGATAATTCTCCCTTTTAATGCCTCTTGGCATAGCCATATCAAAAATGTTTATTACTCTGCAAAAGAAAAACTGAGGGCTCTCTTTCGCTCTTGGCGTTGCTTTTCTTCTGAATGGTTACTGACTCCATACAAATCACAGATACGCTCCACCACTGAATATTTCTTTCACATTTGGAGTGGTGCCCCGAAAACTTCTTTTAAATTCCTGGATTCTCTCCAAAAGAGGGCATTCCTGTTAATTTGTAAGTCTAACTTACAAACTCATTCGATTCCTTATCAACAGTTCAGTCTCTGCTGCATGCCATTTTTTACAGATGAACTGTTCTTCTAAATTAACATCTGTAATTCCCATCTTTTTACGAAACCAATCCTAACTGTGTCTGAACTAGTTAGCATCTATTCACACTTAAAATTCACCACTCACTTTTCCTCTTCCTCATGTATTCCTTTTCCTTCTGTTCTTTAAAAGAACCTTCTTTCATATATATTTTCCCGAAAATTGCCCTCTGCAGAAATTCAAATTGCACGTCTTCAGTCTTTTCAAGCCATGCGCATTGTTACATAATTGTGGATTCCAATAACCTTTTCCATACTCGGGATTTCCATAATTTTTTTCTCCTAATTCTCCATTACTCCTCTGTCTGCTTATATCCTTCCTTGTAGAAGAATATTAAAATCAGAAATGGATATTTTTAAACACCTCTTTCTTCCACTTCTGCTCATTTCCAAAATTAGTTCTAATTAAACGCAGTCGCTATAATCCTTCATAAGTGTAAATCCATCCCATTAGCCGAAGTAAATAGTTGGCACTGTAGAATTTTGGTCGTTTGAACTAATTAAAGCTTAGCCTACTTTCTAGATTTCCCAGATTGGATCAGAGCACACACACCTGTATGACGGCACGTAATAGGTACAATTAAGCCTGGGTGGGGCATTCATTGCCTCACTAATCACTTTCTAGTGATCTACTCTTCTTGTTTACTGAAATAAAGGGTGCAGAAGAGAAATATGAAAGAGATGAATTGATTTAGGTTGCTGGGGATAGATTTAGAAATACTAAAGTCCCTTGATGATGATGATGATAATGTAAAAGGGTTAGGTAGACATCACGTGACCTATATATTTGTAACTAACTCGTGAATGAAAGATTTTGATCCGGATCATCGGTGTGATAAATTCTCTAAATGACTTTTTCTTTTGGCTTTTTTTTTTTTTTACCTGTAAGGACATTTTTTACAGGAGTACACACCCATAATTAATAACACCAAATCCCATTTTCCTCTTCTTCATTCTTGAATGAAGAATAAATCACTAGTCATATGAGCACTCCTGGATAACCACGACGCGAAATCATTTATCATCCTATTTAACACGTTATTAATGTTAACTTCTACCATTATGTAACGAAAGATATTTTACTTGTTTGCGAGAGACGCCTGTGTCTGCTCTGATGGCATCTGATAGCAGAGGACATATTACCAGGAATACGACACTCACAGCTTTCAGATATAAAGGCGATTTCACCATCATGGCACCATTTCAGCATCCGTCGACATCCAAAATCGATATTTTTTTGTGAATAGACTTCCACGAGGAGTAAAACGACAGTAGTCAACATTTAAGCTCTTGGGTTGTAAATGCATTGTCAGGTCATTATCATTCAAACATAAACCGAAGAAAAGGAACTACACGAATAAATATTATTGGTATCTCGTTGAAAAATTATTTCTCTACATCTGCAGTCTTCATAAAGTTGGTATACCGGAGTATGCTAGTAAAGGTATCAGATCAAAGGCTGACGTCATGGAAAGTTCAGCTATTGACCTATGACTTTTAAGACTACCTAGGCGGGCGTTCGCCTTTACGAAGAATTGGTGGCATTTTCTGTAATGTTGCAGCTAAAAAAAATTACCTCACGAACAATGCATACTTAATTCAAGCAGACACACGCATGTTCTTTTTAATTTTTTATTTATTTTTTCTGATGACATTCTCTATGTGACACGAAATGTTGTCATAGAACTCTTTACGTTATAATTTATCAATTGCATAGAAAACTCAACTGCCTGCTTATTGTAATTCTAAATTCGGAATTCTAAAATAAACAACTTGCTGCATTATTTTTCTGTATATTATTGTTAAATATATCGATATTTAAAGCTCAAAGAAGGTTTGTAAATTTTATATGAGTATAGTACAATATTTTATCAAAATATTACCGTTGGAACACTTACGAATAGCATATTTTATGTAAATTGTTGCTCACGCAAATATTATAGAGGCAGCGCAATTGTACAAAGGTATTTAAAGCAGAAAAAACTAAACAAACCACTTTGAATGCCTCTGTCATCAGCAAATTTAAACATTAAATACCTTCATCAGTGTCACTAATAAATATCAGAAACAATAAGGAATCAATCCTGTGGGATCCTCACTTATGATAACATTAGCTGAAGAACATCGTCCTCGCGTGTAGCTCAATGAATGTAATCACCGCCCTTCTTTCCTCCATCAGCTGGAAAAGGTCCGGGTCCGAACCCCTTCACTGACCCGAGTAATTTTTATGAGACAATTATTTTAAGGGATTTTTTTGGGCCTTTTTCACAATCTGGCTGAGTCAGTTTATCTCAGGCGAAGGTAGCATGGTTTTTCCTCCCGAAATTCGTTTTTTTTTTTTTTTCGTCCAGCTAAATAGAAAATTAACCAAAGAACACACGCAATTTACAGACATATTATATACGGCGCAATATGGCCTAATTTGCAAATGCTCCTGAAAAAAACAAGCCCTAAACCCCAACCGAGAACATCAATAGTTTATAGCTGTTATCGGCAACGGTGGGCCCCATTAGGGGCCCAACGGCTAAAAGGCCAGATGAACAATGGTACAAAATATTACACATATACAAGATCCACACACTTTTAAATCTCTGGCCTTTACAGTGTACTGTATCACACGACAATGTATACTACGCGGAGATGGGGAAAACCCCTGGTGCCGTTTGACCCAAAAACACTTTACACTTTACTTTAGCCATCCTTTTATCTAAGTGTGGTGTGAGTCCTAAGGTTTTGAGCCGTTAGTATATTGAGTCCGTAACTGTATTAGACATGTATAATATCTTATGTAGGACGGCACCTAAACGAAAGTTAAACTCCGCCTTGGTACACTGTAATGAATACAGAACACTGTAAAAGTGTTATGTTTGTGCAGTGTGTGTGTGTGTGTGTGTGTTGTTTCTGGCCATTTTGTCAGCAGGATGGCAATCATCTGGAAAGCCTGCCCAGTGTCTGTTTATACCACGGGAGGTAGGTCACAACTGCGTACCATGGCCACTCTTAACAGTCACGCATTGAATGTCCAAAGCGAGTTTGGACACACACACACACACACATATATTCTTCGGTCAATTTGCTGACAGAAAATCATACAGTCCCAGTCCTCGTCGCCTGAGGCAAGACTACCTCAGCCATGTCGTGAAAAATTTCCGCGGGCATTGACTGGATTCGAAGTCGGGCCTTTCCACTTGGTGTGGGAAGAAGATCATATCCAGGGTGATAGATCATATCCATTGTACTCCCCACGAAGTAATTTATCTGTTATACCACACTGTTCAAATTCGTACAAAAGTTGTTTCTGTGGTATTCTGTACAACTCCAGAAACTTTCTGAAATCTAAATGTCAAAATTATTCTTTTCATCAAGTTTTTTGTGGCAGCTTCATGGTAGTATTTCAAATTAGTCACACATGATATTTTTTTCATCAGAGTTAGTTTGCAATTCCCTTATATTATATTGTTGTCGAAATAACCTGTATCTTTACAATGGACTATATACAACTAAACATATCTATAACTGCCTATATCGCTCTTTGGAACTATCTTTGTGAATTTGAGAGACCTTTGCATTTCTCCAATGTATGTGGACTTTGTCTGAATTCCGCATTGACAGTATCATTATATCTAGAGGGTTGGTGCGTCCAAACCTCTACTTATACTATAGTTCGATAAATTCCATCAGCTCCTATTTGCTGGATGAAAACTCCTGTGTTCGACTGAAAAATACACGCAGTTAGATAAATACTGGCGCCTCACTACCTTAGTGGTTTTAGCGTATACCACAATTATACCTAACATAACCTAAACAAGAACATTCTCCAACAGCTTGGTCTCAAGAATTATTCATCATTGTGCCTAATCGTCTGAGAAACAGACTGATTTCTATGTGTGGTATGAATCGAGCTTTCTTGATAATTTATAGTAACTCAATATATCTTTTTTTCCTGTCACTGAGTTCAATTATTCTTTTGCTACCCAATTTTGGTCCGCACTTTAAATAACAGCTCCTTAATCATATAAAAAGATGAATGGGTTATAGAATTCTTATTTGAGCAATTGTACTTGTTATTGAAATTCTAACTTAATTTCATTCAATAGTCCCCTGAATGAAACTCAAGTGAAAATCAAGACTACCGTAATCCCTTTGAAAAAACAAAAGCCCTCCCTAGTGGTAGTAGTTATTTCTATGATTAAATCCTATATTAATTCACTGTGATAATTGCCCGATAGTGGTTCCTTTACTTGGAGAGTCTTGATACATGATAAATCGTTGAGGATAACTGCATCAAGAATATTGTTTTCCCTTATAGCATCTCAGTATGCTTCTGATCGGCTGTCTGGCAAATTCTGACGTGCTCTGTTACTATGCAAGCGACCAGCCACAACTTTCAGGCAATATCTCAAAAATTAAAATTCTCCATGATAATACATTCTGATCGACTGGCTTACGCTGTTTATCTGTATATTCATTTCATCTGTGGTATACTTCCCACTGTCATTCCTGTTTTCTCAATGCTTCTGTCAATATTGCTGTGATGGTATTTGTCTAATCAGTGCACTGCTGATTAGACAAATACCATTACAGCAATATTGACAGAAGTGCACCGCTGAGTCGAAAGTATAACTTCCGATTCCCTTTTGTCATGTTTGTATTTTACACATACTGTATATTGTCGGTATGGAAATATTGAAATTCTGCATCCCTTACATCAGAGTGACACCACGTTCCTGATTTTAACGCCAGTATTTGTTTATCACTATTTTATATTCATAAAACTTATTTATTGTGTTCCTATCATAGTAAATAAATTTGATATTCTCGTAATTAAACAACTATTCAGATTTTTTTAAAACTTTTATTAATGTAGAATCATATTGCGTCTCTGGTGGACTTTTATATTGGTGGGGCTTTTGACCACACCACAGAGCAAATTGACCCAGAACAACAAGAAGTCATATGGATTTCCCATTAGTAGTGTACCCAGGACGGAGAATCATTGTCAAAGTGGGTCACCTCTACCAGTTATCGACTGCAAGGATCTGTACTAGGGCCCAGTATAAATTCTAGATCAGCGTTGTATGCTGATGACCTTTATAATTTTCCTTCTAGTGCTAATCTCCTGGAGTCATAAATATTATAGTTGTTTGGATTTCATTAAGCTGTCTGGACAGCTAACCGTATTATGACTTCGTTCCAATTAAACCCATGACCTTTAACAAACAGATAGGCATAATAATCGATAACGCTCTGCAGTCCTAAAGTACTCTGCCCAAGAACTAGGAAAGAAAATACAAAACAGTGATTTCTAAATAGAGTTCTAAATGCAGAAACATCTGGATACATCATGAAAACGGTAATTGATCAGTTTTTACGGCTGTTGTACTTGAAATCCATTTTTTGTTTTATAAATTGCTCATCTGCTCTTTGTGAAAGTCAACAAACTGTTAAAATAAATCTTAAGGGGTTGCAATTTAACGGGACTGTATCATACTCTGATCCGGTTAGACGAATTCGGACGAGAGTTAGTTGCTTTTTCTTTTCAGTTCGAGTTTTTCATCCAACAAAGTAGGCAAACCAACCATATAATACGTGCAATTAATACTTTCCTTCCAGTATCATAGCTTCGTCCGATATCCACAACAGATGACCAAACAGGATCTCTATCATAAGAGAAATTAATACCATAATAAAGCAGATAAGAACGAGAAACGTCATCCAAGTGAGTGTTTTTCAACCGGTGTTCCGTGAGCATTGCTCGAATGCTTCGCGAAATGTTACTCCAAATATTACCATTTGTCTACATTTTGATATTTTGATGCCCTTTAAAATAAAAAAAATATATATACTGTATATATATATATATATTTCATGTACTATATCTACACTAAAATATACTAAAAACAAATCCTTGTGATGTATTTAATTTGAATTATTTCGTTTCTAGTCATGATGAAAAAAAATTGTCATATTAGAGAGGAATACTCGAAAAGAATCTCATCTGCCCATGTGTAAGTCGTCTACAATCTAGACTGTAGTGAGTCGATCTTAGACGAAGGGAGTAGGGATCCCCTAAACTATTCCGTGATTTTTTTTTCATCCTACACACATGCAAACGGGCCCATGAATACACACTTGTATAGAGTATATAAATATATATATATATACACACACTTGTATAAACCCTACAACATAGCCACATCCTCAGTGTGTTTCGTTACTCAAAAAAAGTTGAGAAAAAAAAAGCTACCTGATTGATCACATACCTCCACAGTATCATTAATAGCGATGAGATGAGGCATCTCTTATGTAATCTTCAATGTTTGTAATCTTGAAGACGCTCAGCTCTTTTGAGCCGAATAAGCGGTCCTTCGTGGAAGATTTTCGACTAGTTCACGAAACGTAGTCCTCCCTGAGTGCAGTCGCCATCGCAACAATTCCATCTATCCTGGAGGAGTTCAGATTAAGAATCTAAAACTCATAAACCAATGGTGGAACCTCGTTTTTCTCGAACCAGGCTCTTTGGGACTAAGGACTATCCTGCTGAAATTGAAAGATCCAGTTCCATGGGATTGAAAGGGTATCGGTACTAGTGAATTGTGGAGCATGTTAGAGCATGTATATGATGCAGTACTGAGGATATTCAGTACCATAACCACTCCCTACGAACCACAAGAACTCCATACAGTAGCATGTTCTTTTCCGAACTTTTTCGGCCCCATTCATTCCTTGATCCTTACATATCCTTTTCGCTTGACAGATGCAAACAACAAAACCAACCTAGAAACTAGCTTTACGCTTGCGAATAAGAATATGCAATAATAGGTTTAACTATACATAAACTTCAATCAAAAAAGAAAAAAAAAGGAAAAAGAGGGGCGTTCCCTCGTTTCTTAAAAATAGTAACGGGTTGACGCTCTGGTGCGACCTGGCTAGACTACACCTCTGATTATAAGAATTAACATGAAGCAATTAATCATTGAATGAAGAGCAGTTTCTCTTATGATTTGGAGTAATAAATATAATCTAAACGATATTCATCAATTGAAAATTATGACGAACTTAAATGTCTGGGTAAAAAATAAAAATAAAACGGCACGGAGAGAAGAGAAGGAAAGAACTGGTTATAAATAGAATTGCTATCTTCACTTTATAAAGTGCCCATTTACAAATGACCTTGGAATAACTACAAAATATGTATCTTTTACGAGTTGCCTAAAATAGGTGGTTCTGACAAGTGTCTGAGCTTTCCAAAAGCTTCCTTTTTCTGCATCCCATTTGTAGCGATTCTAATCCAAATATTGTTCATACAAAAGTGTCATAAACTTGCCATGGTTTTTCTCAAACCAAATATATTTAGGAATCTTAAGTGGAGAATTTTATTATGTTTCGGGATACTCTTATAAATATTTTTATAATATAAGATAATATTTATAATTTTTATTTATATAACAGTATAAGAGAGATAATTATTATAATACCAGGACTTGCATGCAAGAGAATTTCTGTTAATACTACAATTGTTTGAAAAAAGCAGACCGATATCAGGAATGTAATTAGACAATAGATGACCCAGATTTTATGGATCGTTACTCGTAAAGCACAGTTGTATTGAGTAGCAAGTGGCTGTGTATAGATTGCCATCGAAATAATTCACTTACGGATGACAACACACCTGCTCCACTCTCTTGAGACGAAAAAGAGCACGCAGATTCAGACCCAGTAAAGGCTAATAGGAAAGGGAAATAACTATGTCGGATATCTTTAATGTCCACTCTGAGATTTGGGTTGTGATCATGAAATGCGATAAATATTATTTCATTGATAAATCTTAGTTTAGCTGATTTAAACTTTCTTTCTGCCTGCCTGTGAACGACTTTTTCCATCAATTAATCATACCTGTTCGTTTTAACCAGGCAAAAGCTTATTACAAAATTTGATAGGATTTCAAGGCCTGTTCTGTATTACTTGCTTTATTATGGAACATTGTTCAATAATTCATTCATGGGAAGACGCACTGCTTGACCTTCGAATCAAATTTGTTGACTAGAGCCAATAATTATTATAATTATTTCATAGCGGGATTAACCGTGAGAACTCATGCACTCATGTATATTATGTCTGTAAATTGCATGTATTCCCTATCAGTTTGTCTACTTTGTTGGCAAAAACCCTGCTGTCCTCTTCTGAGACCGACTAACTGAGTCACGGCAAGGAAAAAAAAAAAAAGCACGCGAGTACCCTGCACACACGAAATCCGTTTTATGTGAAAAAATCTTTGACGAAAATCAAAACCGTTTTATAATCGAACAGCTAGAACAGAAGTTATGAATGATGTAATATTTTATGCTCACGCCCGCTGCTTACTCTGCCGAATCAACATTAGTAACTGAGTTAGCGTCATTTAGGAAGTAGCGGGCGTGAGCTTATGTTCGCTCCTGCTACTTCCTAAATAACGTAAATGTTCGTTCAACTTACATCGTTCATCGGTTTTACTTCAGTCCGAAATAACGATGTAACATTTTACGCTCACGCCCGCTACCGAATGACTGCATTAGCATCATTTAAGAAGTGACGTAATTTGCGTCATTTCCGTTTCACATTTTTCCCAACTGGCAGAACACTGAGTGTCGGACCGAAATTTAGTAGGTGCCGCCAAAGAAGTTTTCACATCAAGAATCTACGTTAGTGACTGCATTAGCGTCAGGGATATTAAGGGCTGTTCATGATTTTTTGCGGCGAACCTCAGGCCGCAACAACACATTAGCCGCTATTGTACTTCTTGTGTTAAAGCTTACGCCAAAACCGGCCATTTGTATATGGTGTGTTGGGTGTGTAAGGGTTATGATGTGTTCTGTTGTTATGTTGTCGGTTGATGTCTGGCTCTTAGCAGGTGGGAAGCAGCAACATCTGATCCTACGTCCCACCTCCCATCCCCGCCACGTAGAGGCGGCCAGGATCTACTATCTCTTGCTGGGAAACCCCAGGGCATAAAACCTGACAGTGCCCGAATTGGATTAGCGTCTTTAGGAAGTAACGTAATGCTTCATTCCGCTTCACATTTTCGTGACAAATTATTTTTACTTCAGTCCGAAATTTAGTAGGTGCCGCTAAAGATGTTTTCACATCAAAATGGCCCAGAAAAGTTCCTCGTATCGCTGACAGGATTCGAATCCAAGCCTTTGCCATATAGTGTTGGGAGGACGGTGATTATAGCCACTGCTACTCGCAAGGACGCTAACTACAGCTGTTAAAGAAATTCATACAAAAATTTATAATGTGGCGATAAGTGGTTTTCGGGTTTGGTTAGAATATGTGTGTAACAAAACAAAGAAGGCTATTAGGTGTCAGCATAACGTTTCTATAATTAAGTATATTCTTCTCTCGGTTTGCTGCTTGATGAACGAAACATTCGAATTTCCGAGAAAAAGCCACGCTAACCTCGCCTGAGGCAAACCCAGTCACGCTGCGAGGAAAAAAAATCTTAAAACGCAGACCTTTACCGCAGTTTGGGTGAATGGTGCTGTTCTCTCTTGGGAGAATGGTGAAATGTGCTATCATCACAAAAAAAAAAAAAAAAAAACCTCTCATATTAAGGTCACCCAAGAAAGAACTTAGTGCAATATGTCCATAAATTTCCTATTTTCCTGGTCGATTTGCGTTACTTCACTACAAAAAACCAGAATTTCCGGATGGAGAAAAACTGCGGTCACGCCAGAGACCGATTAACTCGGCCACAGAATGAAAATAAAAATTCATAAAACTTCTACTGACTTTATTCCAACACGGGCCTTTTCCACCTGGTGTGTGGAGGACAATGATTATAAAAACAACCAGAGGGCTAGCTTTTGTGAAAAATACTGTGGCGCAGTTGAGAGTGTGAAGTATGCCCTTGTTCACCTTCCAGCTTTTAGTAGGATAAAAGTTTCTCCCAGTAGCAGCCGAAGATACTTTATGTTACCCCAGTATGAAATTCATTCAATTTAATCATATATATATTTTTAAGTACTTCATTCACTCGGGAACTATATGGCCTATACATATAAAATTATCACACGTTTTATACATAGCATAGAACGTTTGTATAAGATATTCTTTACTTCCTTTACATTTTATAAATTGATCTCATTTAATTGCAATGTGTTTATATCGAAAACATCCAGTGGTTACATAGAGGTGGGGAATAATTAATAAGCTAACTGTAGCCCAGCGTATTTGTGCTATTAAAATATTTATTTATTTAACTACCTCTGGGTTTTGCCGTTATTGTAATTAACCGAAGGTGGCGTCCTTTTACCAACATCAACAAAGTTTTGTTTAATCTCTAGTTACGAAAATTATGTCCATATTGTTAGAGAGCCTAGGTAAATCTATGTGAAGTATAAATAAATATGTGAAATACTGTATAAATACAATGGTGTTCGTTAAATAACTCGAATTTTGCTGTTTGAGAATTATATGATTTATTCAGTATATTTAGTATATCCAGTCTGTTATAATCAGTACGTTTTGGTTATTCAATGTGGAGCCATAAAATGATATTCTTACAATTTGTTAAGAAATTTCAAAGTTAACATCAATTAGAAATCGTGTTAATAAATCGCCAGAATAATATCACGCCTGAGACCGATTAACTCGGCCGCGGAGTGTAAAAAAGCCCATAAAACTTCCACTGACGGGATTCCAACACGAGCCTTTTCCATCTGGTCTAGAGAGGACGGTGATTATAAGAATGATAAGAATGAAAATGATAAGCAGTTGTCATTATACAGAATGTAGACTAATTTCTAAAAAGTATTGTGAGCCATCGAAGACTAGCGAAAAAGGTGCGAGTGGAGTGTAGCAGACATGAAACTGGCATAAAAATGTGGAGAAACACGAGAGAAACCAGTAACATCGAGCATGAGTTGCGATAAAAACATTTTTCAGTACTTCAACTAACTTCACGCAATAAAGTACGATTTTTCTTTATAATTAGGGTTATTATTAAAAGATATTGCCCCTGAAATATGTTTCTGTCAGTCTACTATTTGCCTCTTAGTAACGAAGTTTCAGAAAACTGGTAATGCGTCTGGGGAATTCGGCAGAAAGGTGGCAGAAGCTTTCCAGATCCAATCAAGTTATTTGTATTGACTTTCTCTTCCCAACCAAAAGGCAGCCTAAACTCAGATCTTAAGTGAATCGGGTAGAAAGTGTCTGAGTAAGTACCATCTGTAAGTACCAGAACTATTCGTAGACTATTGTGTAGCATGCGCTTGGAAAAGGAAAAAGCCTTTTCTGACTACAAAAAAAAAAAAAAAAAAAAAAAAAAAACAGCTAGGTAGAAGTGGCCACAGAATGTCAATTGTTCTGGCAATCAATGGGGCAGTTATTTCTCAAACGAGTCGAAGTTTAAACTCCATGGCGTTGATTGTGCACAGAATGTCAAGAACCAAAAATGCGAGCAATTTCACTCTGATTATTTTGAAGGAACAGGCAATACAGAGGGAATACTTATAGTAAGGATAGCCAGGGATTTAAGGAGCACGTGATAAAAGTTGCAGACGCTAATGTTTGTGTGAACACATTTAATGACATAATCATGGCCCACACGTGCTCTGTAGGGGAGAAATCTGCAGAAACGTTGAAAAACGGCGTCCGGTACCCGGTAAGAAAGGGGAGAGAGAGAGAGAGACGAGTTTCAGAATATCGGCGATAGATCAGAATCTCCCGAATAGCTGGCGAGCAGTCAGATTGCCGTTGACGAACACTAACGACGACCAACTATCTAAACTGATCGCTCTTCGCACAATAACACCAGCAGGACATGCAGTATGACCTTCAGCAATGGCTCCAGGATCATTGCGTTCACCACTTTTATGCGAGGAATCATCAGACCCAAAAGCAGAAGAGGATTTCATCGCTGAAGCCTTGACGCTGTTCTGTGTCCCACGAGTGATGGGGACGACGGCTGGCTGATGTCATAGCTCGTTGTATGATAGCCGGGGTGGGGTGGCTGTGGTGCGTGTAAACATGTCGACAGTTAAGATGATCCTCCATTCTGTTGTCCTCCGTCATGCTCCACTACCCATTCGACGAGCAGTCATACCTTCCCGCAGCTGCTGTTACCAACATCTGTCGGCCCGCACGTTCCGCTGCACGACGAAGCAATCATCCAGCCTCTCGAAGGCCGATAATCCGCCCTCTGTCGAAGTCGCTAATGTCGATGTCGTCTCTGCATTCTCTGCAATTTCCTTGAACACTGAAGTCGGTTCCTTGAAGAAAAAACCCTGTTAACTGCGTTGCACACACGCTGTTTTGAACAGCCGAAGCTTCCGCCCGATTGGTCCCGTATGTTATTAATTTGTATATGTCGGTGCAAGGCATCTGCCTGCTGATTTGCATGCACGTCTAATCATTTCTTCTGGATGTCGCAATGTCAGTGTCAGAGAGTGTATTTTGACTCCTATGGAGCAGGACCTCAGGGTTTTAAACAGCGTGTGTGACTCATATCGCAAAGTTCGATGTGTACGACGTCGTGTGCGAGAGAGAGATATGAGGATGATTTGAAAAGTAAGGTAAGAGATGCTTTTGTAAAAAGGCATTTACAAAACGAGATATATATGAAGGCACGTTAGTGCACTACTTTTCGAAACTCACCCATCACAGTCAGGAATTTGTTCCACGGTTTCACGATTGCTGTAATATTCTGTCGTTAAATTCAAGTCCAACGATGCCTCATGGCTTAGATGCCTAGGCATAGATTCTAAATCTAATCCATGATTCCAACGATCGGCACCGTTTTTTAAAATCTTATCTCTAATACTTTTTGTAATATTGTATATAATGAAGCGTTTTTAAATAAACATCTCCATTTTGTTAGGCGTCACGACTTTGCTGCTTTTTACTGTATGTTTGGAACTGTTTTTTTATATGTTCACTTGAGACACGCGAGTAAAGTTTTTCACTAAGCACATTTTCATACGCAGGAAGAATCAAGGACGGTTTGGTCGCTGCTGAAAACATCTTGAAATTTTTTACTGTTTATCTTTGTTATTTTTAACGTAATCTTTGGACAACCCTTCCAGAACTATCTCTTTTGTTACTTTGAAGTTCTCTGCTTGATGGGTGACGCATGGAAACATCTAAAACACTGGCGGCTCAAATAATTATTCTTTTCCAAAAGTGGAGCAATTAAATAACCTTTGTTGCTGAGTGGGTGTGCTTTTGTGTACCTGACGACTTTTATATGATGAAAGAGAGTTTCCGTGTTTGCTAAATAACTACAATACATCAAGGATTCTAGTCATAATTCAAATTCTATATTTAGACAAAGAAGTACAGGTGGAAAGCAGTGACGCGATAATCCAGAAGAGAAACAAGAAAATTATTAGCAACAAAAGTGTCGACGTTATATAAACTGTCACAGTCACAAAACTAATAAAAAAGTTTTCAATTTCAGAACTTTTAGAACTTCTTAATTCCCGAATACGAGTATCGGTGAATTTCGTCTCAGAGATTTATGACAAGCAATGGTAACAAAATTGGCAACTTTTAAACTAAAATGACGTGTTTGAAATTTTAATTCTCTGATACAGATGCTGTATGTTTTCCAATATCTCTAAAAGTTATTTATCTGAGGCTCGGATGATATATTGCTGATTAAGTGGAAGATCTTTTTGGAAAGGCTTTGTGCACTTACCTTAATAACCTTGGATATACGAGCATTGGTCGGAATAAAAAGTTTAAATATTAATGATTTACTCTAAAAATGAGTTTTGAGTGAAATATTTGTTCAGAAAACCAAGACGACACTTAATAAATTGCCTGAATCACTCCGATATATTATATACTGGTGTATTTTGCACAGCTAATAAGCTAATAAAATAAAATCTTCCAACTTTCACCGGCTGCGTGCACCTCTTTTTGAGATATGGTCTGCTTAGAACTTTCTTTTACTGCAGCTGATGTCAAATCGTACCTTGGAAACCTGTCACCTTCATGCTTGATGAGTTCCATGGATGTTTCATTAACTAAGGACAGAGAGCAATGTCTTCCTGATGATTTTTGACCAATGTTTGTATATGACTATTTCAGTTGTAGGGAAAAGGCCTCGCCATTACGAAAAAACAGAAGCGCTATTTACTACACCTGATCTGCAATAATGCTGAGAAATTATAGGCATCCCAAAGAACATCCCTCAGATCATGAACATCCACGATGAATGCCCACTCTAACCTGCGATGCGGCCACCACCACTGAAAAAAAATTAAGGTGCTGATAATTGGCTATTTCCAGTCCAAAAGAGCTTGGCGCTACTGCTCTCTAGCTTTCTTCCTAGAGAATGTGCTCCTCTTATATTTGTTGTTTGTAGTGTTTTTCAGATATAATTTTAAAATATGCAATATTCAACGGAAGCAGTTGGAGAAGAGCTACAGATTGTGATATTTTCAGTATTTTCTCGTAGTATCTTTCAGTATCTTCTAGATCAGTGGTTCTCAACATTTTTTGCCCTGTACTCTTTTCGCCATATGTCAGAATGTCATTCCCCCCCCTTTCCAAGATTGTCTGACTCAAAAGGTGCATTCCAAAAAGATAAAAAAGTGAAATATTTCTCTTTATGTTTAATTTAATAAATGACACCCGATAAAGTGTGATGTCCTGTAGATTATGTACAATCTGTAGAATTGTAGTTTGTAGAAAGAACAATATTCCAACAGTTTGAGTCTGTCAATCTGTGGTCCCAATTCCTCCCTTCCCTGAAACCCTAAACTTCCCTCCTGGTTGAGAACCCCTGTTCTAGATCTTTTCAGTATTTTCTTGTGGGATCAATTTGTGTGTCCGTAGATTAAAAGAACGGACACAACTAGTTGTGTTCGTTCTTTTACTCCACTTTATCATCTACGGGTCTGACCAACCGGTCGCCATAGCGATAACATAGGGGAGGTGGCTGTCTTTCTTGTTAGCTTGCCACTGCCACAGTTGTTATGATCCCAAAGAGCAATAACATAGGGGAGGTACCAAAAGCTATGATCTCAAAGAGCGATAACATTGGGGAGGTGGCTGTCTTTCTTGTTAGCTTGCCACTGCCACAGTTGTTATTGTTGTTGCAGTGGGGTTTAATGGCGCATAAGCTGCTTTAGCTATAATGCTCCTCACTGCCACAGCTGAGTTCAGTTTGCTTGGGGAGGGCTTTTGACTGAGTAGTTTTTGCTGTATTTCAAGATACTGTGCTTACTTCTGTTACGAAGTGCTGATCACAAGTAATGGAATGCTCAAAGAACAAAGACTATAATGGCCGCCATATTGGATCGGGTAGTGTTGTTTCTTTGCAGTGCCACGTGGTCGGAGTTAAACGGAGTCT
Organism: Mastigoproctus giganteus; assembly: GCF_048544385.1. Lineage (NCBI taxonomy): Eukaryota > Metazoa > Arthropoda > Arachnida > Uropygi > Thelyphonidae > Mastigoproctus > Mastigoproctus giganteus. The sequence continues at coordinate 224,125,845 of NC_143581.1, read as the reverse complement.
GCCGCTATGGAGTAAACAAAACTGATCGAAGGGTTATTGTCCCGCTTTCTCAGTGTGCTCTCTCCTTTTTAAATTTCTGTTACGATAAACGTGTTTGTTCATCTATTATTACTATTATTATAAAAACGTTTGCTCCTTTGTTGTCTATGTTCTCTATGTCGCTCAGGTAGGTAGCCATTTCCTTCTTGTCAATGAGTGTTATGACTGGACTGTTCTGCGGGATCCGGGATCGTCTTATCTGTTATTATGCCACGATCCGAGTATGATCTGCGAGTAGGGATCTCTAGTATGGCCTAGGGTTCATACTTGTAATACGTCCTTTAATCAAATGGTATTTTTGCTCTAGTTTCTGATATATTATTCTGGTCACCTGGTCGTGCCTGTGAGTGAAATCTGTCTGGGTGATCAGCATGCATCCTGCTGTGATGTGCTGGATTGTTTCTGGGGCCAGGTGGCATTGTCGACATGTGTCATCTGTTACTCCGGGATCCTTGACTATGTATTTCCTGTAGTTCCTGGTGTTGATTACCTGGTCTTGGATGACGAGCATAAGTCTTTCGGTTTCAGGGAAGAGCTTCCCGTTCGTGAGCCATGAATTTGAAGCCATCTTATACTGATGGAGGGTCATTGCAGTGTCTGTCATGGAGTGCTTTCTTCGCCCATCTTTGTTTCTGTGGTTTGTGTGAGTGGGGTTTCCTTGTTAAGGTTGAGTGTTATGTGCCGTTTGTCTATCTTTCTTAAGGCTTGGTAGATTGGTGCTGTGTTTTCTTGGAAGTAATAGCGCAGGTTCTTAAGCGCCTTCTTCTCTTGTTCAATGAGATCACTCAGTCGGTCCGCTCCCTCCTTCTTTCCGGGCTATGGTCAATCTCTCGATGGCTGACTTCGGATGGTCGGGAGAAATCTGCAGAAACGGCTCTTGGTAATCTTATTCTTGTCGATTTCATAATCTCCTCCAGCTCGTTGTGGTGCAATATATGATTTGGTAGTTGTTGGCGCATCGGCTTCTGTGGCCATATTGCACCTCCCAAGGTTTTTGCAGTACTTTGATCCAAGCCCGAGGCGGGAATCGAACCCGCGACCTTTGGGTTGCCGGGCAGGTACTTTACCCACTCGGCTAGCCCGGTCGGCCGCAATATATGAACCCAAAGGAGTACGTTAATACTGGTACTGGGTGTCTGCGCGTGTAGCACAGTGGTATCGTCACCGTCCTCCCCACACCGGGTGGAAAAGGCCGGGTTCGAATCCCGTCGATGACGCGAGAAACTTTAATGGGCTTTTTTTCACTCCGTGGCTGAGTTAGTCGGTCTTGGGCGTAGATAACAAGGTCCTTCCCCCCAGAAACTGGGGTTGTTTCGTCCAGCAAAACAGGCAAATCGACCAGAGAATACACGCAATTTACAGACACAAATACAGGAAACCATAATAATTTAATTTGAATACTGATACTGCGTAAGTGTTTATGGCTGTGACCAATTTTCTCGCCATTCAGCTTTGATTTGTCAGCTGGGCCTTAATCTCCTTGTGTTCTAACTGGTGAGCCAGCATCAATGGGTCTTGCATTTGTTTAGGCCAAATTGCATCCTATGTCAATACTGAACTCTCCAGTTGATCTGAAGTAGCTGTTGGAGTTGATTCTCGGTTGTGGCATAGAGTTTAATGTTATCCATGTACATCAGGTGAGAAAGGGTGTACAGGTTCTTCATCTCTTCTTCTTCTTAAATCTATACTTGCTGTTATTGAACATAATAGACAGTGGACTGAGTGCTAGACAGAGTTATGGTGGGTCCAAAGCATCTCCCTGAAAGATTATTCTTCTGGTGGCGATCGGTCTCGTCGGGATGTTCTCAACTTTTATGGGCCCTCCATTTCGCTATGGTTGCTTTTGAGAAGTGTATCACTATTCAGGTTAACTTTCTAGATCTTCAGTATCTCTATCAGCCAGCTATGAGGTATGGAGTCGAAGCGCTTGCGGTAGTCGATATAGGCCGTGTAAGGGGTTGCGGTGCTTCTTATAGGCTTGCTTCATAACTGCAGTAGCAATGGTCATTTGCTCCTTGCATCCTTTGCTCATCTGTCTACATCCCTTCTGCTGCTCGGCCATGGTGTTCTGGTTCTCCAAGTAGTCTCATATATCTTTGGTTATGCAGCCGGTCAGGATCTTATGCATTGTTGGGGGACTGGTCTGTACGTCGCCGAGTTTGTAATGTCCTGTGTGTGCGTGTGTGTGAACTTGTACCAATAGTTGTGCATGTTATCTATTCACCTGCTGTGGGACTTCCTGATCGACTGTTTTACTTCTTCCCCCCTCTGTATCTCTCATTCTGTCATCTCTTCTATGCCCTTGGTTTTCTTCCGTTCTAGATCTATCCAGGGAGCTCGGCCGTTATGGTTAACTTCGCTTCTCCACAGATTGATCCAGAATTCCTCGAGTGCCTTCTAGTTGAGGGCGGGGGGGGGGTTCCCTTGCCTTCCTTCTCCTCTTGTCCGATTTTCCTGAGGAAGGCGCTCTGGTTTTTATTATCCTCTTGTCTGTTTTCCTCTGAACGCTTGCGCTCCTTTAACAGCGTGGTCTCTTGCCGAGTGCCAGGATTTTCTGCTTGAGGATGTCAAGATATTCTTCGATCTTCTGATTATAGATCTCATATTTACTGTGAATGTTGTCTTTCTTGAGGATGGTCTTCACTTTTCTGATCAGCTTCAGGAAATACAATATCCACAGCAAACACGAGACCTATACTCAGAGCATCGAAGAATATCCTAGCAGATTTCGAAGGAATGGACTCCACAAAGACCCACACCGTATCGAAGCAGAGATCGAACAGAATCCTGTGGCAAGTCACAGGCTACCTCAGTCGGCGAATAATACCGGATTACCTCAAGAACAACGAAGTAGCACTAGACCATCCGCACAACCATTTTATTGTATCCCGATAGCAGCCACCACGATGAACCGGAATATAAGAGAAACCCTGGAGACCGCAATTAAAACAAACCACGATGAACCGGCATATAAGAGAAACCCTGGAGACCGCAATTAAAACAAACCACGATGAATCGACTTTCGCGATTTTTTCTCTTCCCCGGTATTCTTTTTTGCCCATTTTTATTCTTCTTTCTCTTCAGAGTACCGCTTTGAAGAGAAAGGAATCATACAGCGAATAATTAGGACAACTGAGATGAGCAGTGGTTGAGGTAACCGATAATTGAGACTCTGTCAAAAAAGTAAGTGGGCTTAGCAGATTGTAGGTGGAAATGGACATCATTGATATTGAAACTGAGACCACACACACTATTCGGACTCCTTCGAATCATAGCTGACGTAGAGGGCAGCAAGAATATCCCCTGGCGGCTGATACTAATGTCTCCTATAGCCTTACGTAAACTTATTTAGCCTGCGTAAACCATTAATTATTTTCAGAATGTTCCCTGTATATTGAGTTCCACAATTTAGGAGATTAGTGACAGTGCCTATTGTGTATAATTATGCTTTCCATTTGTCAGCAATATATTATTTTATAAGTTGCACGGCTTCGTTTCTCCAGACACAACTTGTCCACCTTGACACAGTCTTAGTCCGTACCATTACGACTTTTTAGTAGAGGCAACAGACCATGAAGAAAGGAGTCACTGATAAAATCTACGGTTATCAGTGTCGCGTATGGTTATCTAGATTAAAAAAAATGAAACATATCTGCTCACTGGTTGAGTGACAATGGTTTAAAAATTTTAAATACATTCAACATCACTGAATTTTTGTTTAAAGAAATCAGAACTCTCAGACGCGAATAAAATTCGCTCATTGAACAGGTTAATTCTCCCCAGTTTAATTCTCGCAAAGTATATTTTTAAAACTCGACACATTAAAAGTCGCGTGGGTTCTTCATACTAATCGTTAGTACTTCTAGCTGCTCAGATATATGAACATAATGAACGTTTGCCAGAAAAATCTCAAGGTTGTGCTGTTAAATATCCTGGCTATATATAAAACTGCCTACTAAAGGTTTTATTAAGCTCATCTTCATTTTGACAACTATCTTCCGTCTAGGTTTTTTTCAAGAACATATTTGGGTATTTAATTTTTTTTTTTTTTAATGTGCGACACAGGAACTTTGCACTCGATAAGAATAGGCGCAAAATGAAAGAAGCGATCAAATGGATTTTATAAAATTTCCTACTTTTAGAAATCGGATGTATTTCATTAAAACAGCTCACTTAGCCTCCTCTGCTGTATTATAAATCACTCATATAAATCATAATTTCTTATCTGTCCACCTAAATATACACTCATCAAATTACCTTTCAAATAAATTACTTTTAAGGGAGCTCGGCGCTGATATATCGAGACATTTGCGGGCGATTAATATCAGATTATAAATATTTTAACTGGGTTTTGTTTGTTATAGCTTGCATGTCGGTGTATTAAATGGACGAATAAAATTAGCAACGGTTATGAATACATGTTGGAAAACAAATCTGTAAAGTTGGGCACGGCGCTCAGCCAAGTTTTAATTTTTCTAGAACAATCCGACATTTTTATCTGTAAACGTTGATCTGTTCATATTCCGCCCTCGTGGGTAGTACAGTTGGTAGAATCGCCCTCCTTTCCTACGCCGGTTGGAAAAGACCTGAGTTCGAGTTCGAGTCCCGTCGATGACGTGAGGAATTTTTATGGGTGTCTCTCTCTCTCTCTCTCTCTCTCTCACACACACACACAACGTGGTTGAGTTGGTCTCAGGCGAGGTTTTTTCTCCCGGAAACTCGGGTGTTTTTCATCCAGCTAATAGAAAATCTACCTCAGACCACAAGCAATTTACAGACAGTATACACGCAATATGGCCCTAAGTGCCGCCGCTCCTAAAACCCTCTACAACTGTTCATGTTCCACGCTGGGAACGCTAGCCATACTATTTTTACGCCATCTTTTCGGTTTACTCTCCTTTTGACGACTACAGAACTGATGAAAGCATCATGTCTCTCTTTTCTTTTTTTTTTTTTTTTTTTTTTTACGGTTACAGTATTGGCCAGAGTAATTTTCGAGGGAAAAACGTGTTGGACAAGTTTTGGTCAGCCTTATTTCGATAAATAAAGAAAAAAAAAGAGTTTGTCACGATTCTGGATAACTGTAAGGTCCTTTTGAGATTAATCTGTTATGCAGTCGTTTATATATTTGTAGAAGAATAAAAGAAATTTACCTCAATATGATACATAGAACACCTTTCGCGATTTTTTCTCTTCCCCGGTATTTTTTTTCTTTGTCCATTTTTATTCTTCTTTCTCTTCAGAGTACCGCTTTGAAGAGAAAGGAATCATACAGCGAATAATTAGGACAACTGAGATGAGTAGTGGTTGAGGTAACCAATAATTGAGACTCTGTCAAAAAAAGTAAGTGGGCTTAGCAGATTGTAGGTGATTTATGCAGATTTATGGGTCTCTCTCTCTCTCTCTCTCTCACAACGTGGTTGAGTTGGTCTCAGGCGAGGGTAGATTTTCCTCCCTAGGGAGTAAAATCTTTTTTCGAAATTTAAGTTAAAATGTCTTAATTTTTTTTTTAAATTTTTTAAAATTAATTTTAAGACTGTAATCGTTTTACGTTAATTTTATATTCGTTTATTTGCTGGAGAGTGTCATTAGGAAGTGTTTTGGGTATCATATTGAGGTAAATTTCTTTTATTCTTCTACAAATATTGAAATACGACGTAAAACGTATTGAGAATCGTAGCTTTGTTTTATACTATTCATAGTCTTTTAAATAATATTTCTTCGGAAAATATGTTCAGTTTATACTCCTACACGACTATTTTAGATCAGAGCAGTTTAAAAGAAGTAATTTAAAAAGTATCATTAGCTGCATTCTGTCACATCGATTCGAACAATTTTGTAATAAGTATTAAAATCTTTAACTCAAACGTATACATGTACTACTGTTATTTTTCGGCTATATCAGCCCTAATGCGCATTTTTTAAACAGCTTACTGAAATAAAATAGATTTAAATATAATATTCCCTACAGGGTCGTACTGTGCAGTGGATATCATCATTGTTCTCCCAAAATGGGTAAAAAGGCCTGGTTCGAATCCTGTAAATGACGTCAGGAATTTTATCGACTTTTTGCACCGGTCAGCTCTTCTGATATTAGTCTTTTTATTTACCACGGGGATTTTATCAAATATAACATCTTTAGGAATAATTTGCATATTTGAATAATTCAAATTAGGAGTATTGGGGTAGAAGCCTAGATGTATCATTATTAACTTAGGGAATGAACTCCACAAATGATTTTGAATGTTGGAATAAAAATATAAACGAAAAAAACTAGAAATTTCTTTTTGAAGACTGAAATAAATGAAAATCCAATTCAAAATTATTGCCCGGGGACCAAACTGCAGAAAATCGCTTTTTAATACCCGCCGTTTAAGTTTTCACCAATTAAATTATCGTTTTGCGCCTTCCAGGTCCTTTTTCTAACCTGTGATAGATGTAAATCTAATTTTCGATATTTACTCGAAATGATTTCAATTCTTGTTTCCATTAGCTTAATAATTGAATCTGACACAAGTTGCCCATTAACTTTTAGTGCTATTGACGATTTTATTATTACGTGTTTATTCTCTAATTTCCTTTATTATATCAAATAGAAATCGCTGTTGGCTAATAATTTATATTTTTGTTTTCGTACTAGTTTTGTGCTGTGTTTTTAAACAACATGTTTTTCAATATCTCTCCTATTTTTAACCAGCTTCAGTATCTCATATTACTGCTTTGACAGACTGCTAATCTTGTTTTTCAGAAAACTTGCTACACTTTCCTTAAGAAATGTGATTTTTAGTTTTTGCGTGGTTGAACGAACATGACATTATAACTCATTTAGGTCATTACAGGCTATCATTAAAAAAGCCCATTTTTTTTCGGAAATAACTGTCAAACGCTGTATTTGTTTGTTGGAACACAAACAAAACAGTAGACTAATTTGTTGAACGGTGGTCTAAATAATTTAAAGTTCATCATAGTAAATAAGAATAACGGTGGAGTGTGAAACAATTTTAATCAATCCCATATTGAAATTGATAAATGTGTAAATAAATACGTACTTTAATGGAAGAAGTCGGATATTTTATTAGCGGTGTCTCTTAACAGAAAATTCATAATAAATGTAATTTATTATGATTATGTCACTTCAAATAATTTCCAGTGTCCACTATTGGATACGTATCGTAACCAACACGGAAGACGAAGAAAGATGACACATACGTAATGAATGTACCTGTCAGTTGCATGGCCGAAGTTTGCAGATAACACCTGTAATTCAGTGGCAAAACTACCATATATCGTTAAGTTCCGCAACACTGGGGGAAGATCCATTAAAAACTACAAGAACGCAATGAAGGGTGGGGGTGGAAGAATTTCCAGTTTCAGATTCACAATACTTGTTCTAGCCAAGCTAGAGCAACCAGTTAGAAATACCTGAAGATTAAAGAAGCGCTGTGTTGCGTTAACATCACGCAACACAGCGGCAACACCCAAGGCAGAATGCGCTGGTCCCACAGGAACTAGTAGTTGTTGGTGACTCTATTGTCAGGGAAACGGGAAACATACTGTGAAAAAAGGATAGATGGAACAGGACCAGGGTATGTCTGCCAGGGTCAAAGGTTGATGACGTTAGAACAGATATCATCCTTTAAGGGCACAAAGGGTGTTATTGTACACGTTGGCACTAATGATATTAAGAGTAGGAGACCGGCAGAATTACTTAACAAGTACAAGAGACAGTACTGAAAAAAAGCTGAGTTAGAGTTGAATTTCAAAGTGTCTGTAATTCTGCCCAGACACGATAGGAGGGAATATATGATGAGAACCGTGTCGATCAATTCGGCCCTGGAGAGATTGTGCAAGCCTCAAGGGGTAGAATTTTTCCCAGCCTGGTCTGAGCTTGTTAACAGGAGAGACTGCTTCTACAGGGATGGGATACACTTAAATAGAAAGGGTGCAAGAATATTTGCTGATACTATCGAGGCAGTGTTAGGTGAGTTGGAAAACTGCTAGCTTGGGGGAATACACAGACTAATAGATTAACAGTAGCCTCTGGCAGAGGTAAAAGTGATTCTTGCACTACTTCTATTGAAATGCAATTGAGCAGCAGCCTGGAAAGCAAGGCAATGGGAATTTCCAGGACTGCTGGGAGTCATAGTGGAACAAGTAAATACATGGGCTGTGTTAGAGTAACTAAGACTAGAAACAGGTTCATGTATACTTGCATACAGACCAATGCTAGGAGTATAGTTAATAAATTCGATGAGCTTGAAGTGCTAGTCAAGACATCAAAGGGGGATATTGTTCGGATATCAGAGACATGGTGTCACACAGACATAAGCAGTGCAGAACTGAAATTTGAGGAGTACAATGTGTACAGAAAGGATAGACAGGACAGGACAGGAAGGCAGCAGGGGTTATGCTGTTAGTTAAGAAACACATAAAATCTAAGGAAAGCAAAGGAAGTGCATCCAGTTGATGTGGGTGGACAATGCAATGTTGAGTCTGTTTGGTGTGATATGAGAACTGGAAAAGGAAAAATAAGAGTAGGTGTGTGTTATAGGCCTAATAAATCTGATGAGTATAATGAGAAATTGTGCAGAGAAATAGTGGGCCAGTAAATTAAAGTGTCTGATAATGGGGGATTTTAATTTCCCGGATATTGACTGGAATTTGTGGATTGGCCACTCACACACTATCAAGGATATTGCGGATTTATTGGATGATTGTTTTCTATAGCAGCATGTTCGGGAGGCAACTAGAGGGAGTAATACTCTTGATCTGATTATCAGTAGTGATTCTTCATGCATCAAGATCTGCAGAAAAAGGAACCACTAGGTGTCAGTGATCACAGTGTGCGGAAGTGGGATTTCCTCAAAGAGGTAACTACGATCAAGGGTATAGGGAAGGGTTTTTGCTTTCGTAAAGGTGACTACTATGGTCTGAGACAGTATTTAAATTCTATACGGTGGAACCAACTGATGATGTTACCAACAGCAAATTCAAAATAGGAAGCATTCAAAGATTTAATCTTGGAAGCTACTAGGCTTTTCATACCGACAAAAAATTTTGTTCAAGATTTAGGCCTAAATGGATGTCAGATGAACTAATTATAGATGTGACAGAGAAGAAAAATGCATGGGATACATAAAAACTACCATGCGACACAGAAGCCTATGATAGATATAAGTTGGTCTGTAACCAAGTTACAAAGGAGGTTAGGCAGGCGAAGGCAGATTACGATAAATCTTTGGCAAAGGATGCAAAGAAAAACAGCAAAGAGTTCTTTACTTATGTAAACTCTTGAAGGAAGGGGATGAATCAGATTGGTCTACTGGATATTGATGGTTCAACTGTTGATTATCCTGCACAGGTGGCAAGCAAACTAAATGAGTATATTACATCTACATTCACACATGAGGAGTTATTCAGGGACGGGAATGCCAGAGGTGAATTAAACTCTAGCACTGAGCTAGATGATTTTGTAATAACTGAGAGGAAAGTGGAGGAGAAATTGTTGAAGATAAACACAAGAAAGGCACCTGGGTTGGATGGAATCTGTCCAGTTATATTAAAGGAGGCCGCAAAGAAAGTAAGCAAACCCTTAGCCATAATTATGAGAGCTTCCCTGGACTCAGGGAAGGTACCCATGGACTGGAGAAGTGCAAATGTGACCCCAATCCACGAAGGAGTACAAAGGGAGACACGGGTAATTACAGTCCTGTTAGTTTAACTTCTGTTTCAGGGAAATCAATGGAGCCACTGGTTAAAGAAGCATTGTAGGATCATCTAGACAAGACTTCAGTTATAGCTCGGACACAGCATGGGTTTGTTAAGGGGAAGTCTTGTCCGGCTAATTTGATTGGGTACTATGATGTAGTCACAAAGGAACTGGATGCAAAGAATAAATTTGGTATCATATATTTGGATCTTAGAAAAGCCTTTGATACTGTTGCACATGGAAGACTGCTGCACAAATTGGAGCAGTGTGGCATTGAAGGCAAATTGCTGCTATGGATAAAGGGATGGTTGAGTGGGAAAAGACAGAGAGTGGTAATCAATGGACACTGCTCTTCGTGGACTAATGTTATTAGTGGAGTCCCTCAGGGTTTAGTGTTGGGTCCGTTGTTGTTTTCTGTATTTATAAATGATATTGATGAGGGTATATCAGGCTTAATGTCCAAGTTTGCAGACGATACGAATGTTGGCAGGGTTGTTAACAACACTAATGACAGTACACTGCTGCAACAGGATCTAGAAAAGTTGAGCAGATGGGCTGAGAGTTGGCAAATGAAGTTTAACATTGACAAATGTAAAGTAATACATATGGGAAGCAGTAATCCCAGAGTAACGTATCAACTCTGTGGTACCACACTGACAGTGGTAGAGAATGAAAAGGACCTGGGGATAGTTGTGCATGCGGATATGAAGTTTTCTGAGCAGTGCAGACGGTCTGCAAGAGTAGCTCATAGTGTCTTGTCATTGATATACAGGAATTTTTCTAGCAGGGGTAAGGAGGTGATTATCCCTTTGTATAAGGCAATGGTCAGGCCACACCTTGAGTACTGTATACAGGTCTGGAGGCCTCATTTTAAGAAGAATGTAGAGCTGTTGGAACGAGTACAGAGAAGGACAACAAGATTAGTGAATGGAACAAAGGGTTGCCCCTACGAAGAAATGCTTAAGTTTTGCAAATTACAGTGTCTGGAGACTAGGCACAAGCGAGGTGATCTTACTGAGGTCTATAAAGTCTTGAATGGTTTGAGTATGCTCAATGCGGATGGGATTCTTCCTCTTGCTCAGAATAATCACCCGAGCGGGCATACATTCATATTGAGGAAAGTCGGTAGTAGGATAGATGTGCGGAAGTTTGCCTTTAGCCAGTAGATGGGCAACAACAGTACTCATCTATTAAAAGAATAGTTACTGCAGATTCTGTCGAAGTGCTATGCCACTTTTCTTTATTCACGTGCCCTGTGGGTAGTACAGTTGGTAGAATCCCCGTTTTTCCCACATCCGGTGGAAAAGACCGGCGTTCGAGTCCCATCGATGACGTGAGGAATTTTTATGGTCCCTTTTCACAACGTGGCTCACATAGTCGGTCTCAGGCGAGGTTAGCTTGATTTTTTGTCCCGGAAACTCGTGTTTTTATTCCAGCAAACAGAAAATCGACCACAGGACACACGCAATTTACAGATAGTATATAAGCAATATGGCCTTAGTCTCTAATGGTCTTGAAACCCTATAACGACGGACCACGTTTCACCATGTAAAACGTGATCCCAGGAGATCACTCAAAAATTTTAGTGGAGATAAATATCTGACTGCAGCAGAATTTTTAAGGAAAACGAAGAGAAAAAAATTAACCAATAAATTTTGAAAAAGACATTGAAAGATCTCTTGGTTGATATGAGATGTCTCCAAACTTGAAAAATTATCCTTGAAGCGATATAGAATTACAGCGATGAATCCAATACAGATATAAGCCTAAATCCATTATTTCTAAAGTGATTTTTAAATGTCAAGAGCCAAAAGGTCATGACGGAGTTTTTTTTTTTATTATATCTTTAGAGGTGGTAGATGACTTTCATCAACCGGTGAAATACCACCACTTTGGTTATTGGAGACTTGAAGTGGTGAAACCCATGTTTAGTCTCTAGAGCAAAGTTTCCGGCATCCCCCCCCCCCCATACTTCTCCTTCAACCCATGCTTTTTTAACCCAATCACGGTACTAAGTACTATAGGTTCTAATATCTCTCGTGTTTGGGGTTCACATAAAAAAAAAAAAAAAAAATTAAACTTATAGTTTTTCTATTTTTTTTTTTATTATTATTTACTCCAGGGCGCAATACCATAAAATTTAAAGATAATTTGCATCTATAACATAAAACTGTATTAAAAAATTACCTTAGATGAAATAAGAGCGTAAAATAAATAAAAATATTAAATTTGTGAAAATATTACTCATTGTTATGGTTTTATTTTACTCATTACTCATTACCATACAGTTTAATGTGGCAGTTATTTTAAGAAGTATTTATTTATATCCTTATAAAAATATTGTAAATAAATAATCTACGATAAAATAATGCGAATAATAAATTTTAAAAGATCATATGAAGAAAATATTGGTAACATAACTCCGCTATTATTATTTCAATAGCACATAGCTCCACTTTCTCCGGGAATAAATAGTGCATTAAATCCTTCAAATTTCTGATTGGTTGGTTAAATTTTTCTCAGTTACGCATGCGTCATTTTCCTTATCGTTCTTTCTTGGCTATAGCAGAGTTCATACAAAATAAATAATTAAAATAATATAGTAATAATAGAATAGTAATAAAAATATAGAAATAATAAAACAATAGAAAAAATTAATAATAGTAAAACAATAGAAATAATTAATAATAGAAATAATTAATAAATAACTGGGGCTTCGCCCCCTGCTCGCCAACCGCCGCGCACACGCTTTCTACGTAAAATGTAGAGGTATTACAGAGTAAGGCAAATCTTTTCTATGTAATCTCGAAATTTCTATGCAAATCCTTTCAGAGTAAGGCAAATCTTTTTCTGTGATACGATACGATCTAAGGTATGTAATCAGGAAATGACCTGTGTAATTATATACCTGTGCTATATGTAGTGACGTAATTTCACCGCTCACTTGTACCACGTGACACGCATCTCTCTTCTCCCATTGAGTAACCTACCCCTACCTTCCAACATTCTCAAGGTTGAATAAATATCACTATGTAATTATTTACCTGTCTTTACATAGGTCACTTAGGAAGGAAAAAGCCTTTTGCTTCGGGTTCCATAATTCATGAGGAATATTGTTGCATCCGAAAGAGCGGGACTAAAATATTTACAAACTGTACAAATATTTAAAATATTTACAAAATACTAAACCATTTACAATATATAAACTATATCGGGATGATGGGTCCCTTCATCAGCTGACATTAATATTCAAAAAATGTTACAATGGAACATCAAATGATGCCGAGCGTGGTAATGTATTTGACAGTGAAGCAAGTGCACGAGGTTGATGAACGTTATGGAGGCAGTTGTGTTGTAATGCGACGAACGCTGACATGTGTCCCAGGTACGCGCTCTACATTGTCAACACCAAGTGTCTGATTCTGCCCAGTAACCCATTTGTGTGTTCATTCCATTTAACGTTCACCAACCTCGTGCAAGTGCTTCACTTTCTAATACATGACCACGGCCGGCATCATTGATGTTGCATTGTAAAGTTTTTTTGTATATTAATGTTTGCTGATGAAGGGAGGCGCAAACATTAATATACAAAATATATAATATACATTATATATTTCCTGGTCTTATGCAGCAGTGAATTTTTATTGCGTTTATATTTCAAAAACAAAAAATTCAGACTTCTGTTGTTTTTATTTGAAACAATAGTTGCACCGAAATTTTCATCTCTCTTCCCCTTGGTCTCCAGAGTTTTCATATCAACCCCACTAGGAAAACGGCTATTATTTTATTAACACAATAAAACTCTTCTTTTAAAATAAACATTTAAATGAATACATTTAAATACAAGTGCTAAATGAAGGACTCCGAAACTAATATTGTTCAAAAATAAAACGGATGAAGTCCCTCAGTCAACCATTGTGCTGCTGATAAGCACAACTACTGATATTTTAATCGTCTTTAAAGTCCATCACGCACTTAGCCTATTTAAGAGACTACATTGAGCTAAAATATGATTGATCGTAATTTGCAACATTAAGAGATTCACGCACACGTTGAACTAAATTAAAGTAAGATTTGGGTAAATTAATTATCGCAGCAGGTATAAAATGTAATGGTTTGAAAGCATCCGATAATTGTTTACTTTCTAACACGTAATTGATCAAAAGGAAGTCACATGACGAACTCGCATGTTGCGCCACCTCACGTCTCTTACAGAAGGTTTTGATTTTATTGTATTTACTTTTTCGTGTGTTTCCATGGTATGGCTCACATAAACATGGTACGCAGTAGGGCCATGTTTGAACAATAAATCCAAATGCGTTGTTTTTTTTATTATTTTTTTAGGCAAATGAATACAGCTTACAGACTATAATAGAGTTACAGCCGACGTGCAGACGCCAGGATACTACTGATGGATGTTTAGAGAGGTGCTACAAGAAATATATATTTTTCTTTTTTTAAATCTAGCACGTATGCCTGTATGTCACTGACGATATTGATGGGTAAAATGCATGACTGCATTGAAAAATGTTTTAGCGACGTGCTACTTGTGGGAAGACACCCTATCGACAGTTCGCGAAGCGCGTGTACGTGGATCTATGACAGTGTCATTAAAGATTTCAGTTTGGTGAGTTCGCAGGAAACATATCGAACAATGGATCAGAAAGCATGAATGAGAACTGGTGATAGTACAGATACGACTCAGCGCACTTCTGATGCATTTCGCCATATCGTTCGAAGAACTGAGATTTCCAAACATGGAACTCTTCCATACTGGAAAAGAATATGAATTTCGCATGCAGTAACATCCATATACTTGTTGCTGATCATAAATATTAATGCCATTCCTCAAAAGAATTTCCTTAACGCTAATTCTGAACCAATCAATCAACACAGCTCATAGGTACGATACAATGTACCCATCCTGGAATACTGCCAGCGGTTTCACATGGATAAATATAATAAGATATAGTAAGAAGATAATAGCAAAATAATGACACTGATAATGATTAATAATAACAACTAGGGTCTTCGCCGCCTGCTCGCTGCTCTCGCTTCTTTTGATAAAATAAAATAAAATGCTTACAGAAGCTTTCGACTCTGTGTGTGTCTCTTCCTCAGCTATGAATACATAAATACGTTACTATATCTATATAATATTGGTGTAGATACACCATAGACAACTATTAAAGAAAACTACGATCGTAGTGTGGAAAACATCATTTAATCTGTATCTCATATTGTACTCAACCTTCACAACGAGTTACTGTGGGGGATGGTTTGTTTGAGGATGATTATTCTGGGGGGATAATATTTTTTCTTTTATTATTTATTATTTATTTATTTCTGTAATCATAAATCTCGTTATCTCACGTTATCCTTCCAGACCCACCTCTTTTAACTTTGTATTTCTCAATTAAATTTCCCCCTTAATTTACCTCCCCTCCACGTTAACACCTGACTTGTATACTGCACAGAAGATCACAGATTCTGGGGGAATAATAGTTCGTGTATGTCTCCTCTGGACTGGCTGAGTATTCAGAATGACTCAATACTACACATGATAACCATATACAAATTTGTTTATTTCACAGTATATACATTAAAGAATTGTATCATACAACATCAATTGGTATAATGTTAATAACTGGCATTATATGTGTGTTAAGATGTAAAATTAATAGCAAATGATATAATATGTCTCTTCGTGTCTTTCTGCTTTTTCTCCTTCTGGTTTAGGTTACATCTCATAACATTATTTTTACTTTCTAACAGTTAAACTTCCCAACTGGAATTACCTCAGTGGGCTTAACACCTCTATGGATATTGTCCTAGATTTATAAATCCCCGCTATAATCTTTCATTAATTTATCCCTTCCAAAATAATTCAATCTTAATATCTTGTAACGTTTCTAGTACATAGAACACCTTTACATCTTAACTTTGAACATACCAGTCTCAAGTACATGTATCTAATTCTTCCTTGCTTTAACTTATCCTTGAGATGAAGTACATACATCTATGAACCCTTTTCTTCCTTTTATACTAATCAATACCAAATCTACTATCAACTAAATAAACATTTTTCTAAAGTCCTTCTCTTCAAATCTACTATCAACTAAATAAACATTTTTCTAAAGTCCTTCTCTTCAAATCTAGTTTAAAATTATTATCTCGTACTTACATATTAACTTAGGGAATCACTCCTTACACTACCTTTTCTCAGTTCAGGGGCGACTCATCATCGACAGCATAGGCCATCATCAGGCTCCAACTGGAAGTATTCATCGGCAAAGGAACTGCTGCTCTTCTACAGGGATTCTCCTACGTTCAGGAACTCGCTCTTCTTTCCATACGGCTATTAAATAAGTTGCTCCGGCCTGCTTTTTGGGCGTCTGATCAGTTCGACGAAACTGGGAAGCATAATAGGATTATCAGGACTCTTCTTACTGCTTTATTAAGAAGCCTGGCTATGTAGCTCTTCCTTATCGTTCTATGGTGAGGCTTTTCGATCCTTTTTTACTCAGCTCCAGCATAGGTGTTTCCATCTTTCAAGGATTATCTCCTTCCTATTTCAACAACTCTTAAACAGCATCTCCCACAACTCATTACTCTGGCGATTCTCCCGGCACTTCTCGGGATTTCTTTCCAGCCGCACATCACTCAGGCATCTCCACGGGAACTCTCCAAACTTCCACACTGCCAAAACTCACAACTCTCCCACAAACTCCTAACTCTCCCAATAAAACTCCTCACTTCCCTCTTGCATCTGCCTTTTGTTTCAGCCGCTCATTCTATTTTAATCCAATCGTCGTTCGTTCTCCATCATCTCATTATTCTCATTCGCTCTCTCCCACTTCTTCCGTTTTTTCTTGGCCCTCCCTCTACTGGGGTAACTTCCTGTTTACGAAATTTTCATCAACTTCGATGAACTACAGGGCGTCTAGAAATTTCTAGATATTTCCTTGTGATCATTCCCGATTCACTTACCGCCATTAGTCCACTCTGTTTCTTCTCTACCGCTCCTTGAAATTAGTAAGTGCTCAAGGAGTCGGTCTGTTTCAAATAGCGGCAGCCATTTCTACATAGTGTATATCGCATCCAGGGTTTTCTTCACCCTCCTAGTTCTTAAAATCTTCCTCTCCACAAGGGGGAGTCGGTTCCCTTGTTCTTTCCTTCCAAAGAGCTGCTCACTTTCTGTTTATGCGACCATGAACTGGCCTTGCGGTGCCCCCTTTGTACTAGTGTTCCAGTGCTCCCATTGTCTTGTGTACCGTCCTGCTACCTCCCGTTGTTACGTTAATCCTCCCCTACTTGACTGTAAGGTACAGAGCGATCGAAATCTGGTTGAAGATCATCCTATGTAAATAATATTATTTACTATTTACATCTTTTTTTTCTTGTTATGTTATAATATTTATAACATAACATTCGCTAGGATAAGTGTAAGAATTTTGTTCTTACATTACCATGTATGGCACTACCTCGAATAAGTACCGCTTCACCAATAGAGAAGACTATTGTCACTTATTGTCAATGGGCACCACCACCCAGACGGCACCGTTTCAAAGCTAGTTGGCTTTTCATCGGTGGATGCCTTTCGCACTAAGATCGTAGTTTTTCTTTAATAGATGTCTGTGGTGTATCTACACCGATATTATACAGATATAGATCTTAAACTCTTAAAACTCTTAGTTTATTTAAATAAATACGTTACATTTGTAAATCAGAATGGTACCGCGTGGTTATGTTAGTAAACATAGCGCGTGACCAAACTTAAACAGAAGTTTGTTTTACCACAGTAAAACAAGCTCTGTTACGTATTTTTGTATTTGTTACGTATTTCCACGAAACCCGCATCTCTCTTCTCCCATTGGCTGAATAAATATCATTAGGAAGAAAATTATTTTAATGTATAGAAAGATAATAACAGTGATTATAACAAAATACCAAAATTGAATCAATAAATTCCAATTCAGGAACAGCTACCATGTGAACCACTTCTCTATACATCTACAGTAGCGGACAAAAAAACTGCATCACTTGTGAATTTTGCAAATAATGTGTTTTGCGCTGCATTGTGGGTTTCAGAAATGTTCGAAATGCATTTGTTAGATTGGATACATGTCTCTGTGAATGAAATCCAATAAAAAGACTCAACCTGAGTCTTTTTATTGGATTTCATTAATTGCCATATATACTTAATTGACATAAATATCTTCCCAAAGGGTAAAATGCGTAATTAATGGGAATATGAGAAATCATGCAAATAGCAATCATGACAACCAAACATACATTTTATTGCATTTACATGTACAAACTGAAATGACAAGTTAACGTAATAGTATTATGTACTGTAAATCAAAATAAGTTCTCAATATTTTGTTCCTCCTCGAGCTGCAATTACAGCCTTGCAACGATTTGGCATAGAATTAATCAACTTTTTGATATACAGTTGCCCAAATTCGTGGTACCACACCCCTACAATGCTCTCCTGCAGCTGAATCTTACTTATTGGCTTCTTCTGAGCAATTTTAGACGACATTATGTACCAGCAATTTTCAATAGGGTTCAAATCTGCACTGTTGCCGGGCCAGTCCAACGCTGTAATGCCAGCATTTCTGAGGTATCACTGCACCTTAAGGGAGAAAAACGAGGGAAAACATTGGTGTATGTTTAAAGTCTTGTGAGACAAGAAGACAAACTCATCATTAAATCTAAATAGCATAAAACTTACCAATTTTGCTGTGTGGAAAGAAGCTGAGTCCTGTTGAGAAATGCAGTTTTGGACGTCTGTATCATGATCACTAATAACGGGTTTCAGGCACTCCTCCAAGATGGTGTAGGTTACTGCATTTATCGTTCCGTTAATAAACTTAATTTGCCCCACCCCTTTGCTTATTATGCCTCCCCAGACCATCTTGACGGGCGGGGAACTATACAGTGGGTATTATGCAGTCAGGATGGTATGCCTCAGATTTTCGTCTTCTGACACATCCGAGTCATGCAGGTTGAATTTCGATTCTTCAGAAAAGATGACGGTGTCCCATTGCTCTTTTGTCCATGAAACATGCATTTTAGCCCAAGCAAGTCGGTTCTTCCTCATAGTTGGGTCAACAAAGGCTTCTTCTTGGGCCGATGGGCATGCGGACCATATTCCGAAAGCCGTCTTTGGATAGTTCGTGTACTTGTTTGAACACCAGAGGCCATCTCAAAGTCCAGTTCTAGACCAGGAGCACTAGTATGGCGATTGCGAAGGCATAGCTGTTTCAAATATCGATCTTGGGAAGGCTTAGTCACTCTCTTACAGCCTGATCCAGGTCTTCTCTCCACATAACCGGTTTCACGCTTTAATTTCAGCACCCGGGATACTGTTGACTGGTGGCAGCTTATTTAATTAGCTATAGCACGCGTAGAAAGCCCTTCCTGGGACAGAGCAACAGCTACACTTTCTTTTCTTCTTGTCAACTGAACATATGGAGCCATGCTTACACCTCCGCAAAATAGGATACTAATGAGCGTGTATACCCTTCCAACGCCGTATTTATACAAATGGCTTTGTGACAAACAAAATGACTGTAATCGAACATCTTATACATTTCAAAGCGGATGTTACTTTTTTACGGTGATGCATTTTTTTGTCTGCCACTGTAGTTTACAGGAATTCGTGGTTCACAGAATAGAACGACACAGATCGAGTTTTTCACAGTTCAGAGTAGATTTTGCAGCTCAACTTCGTCTCCCTACTGGGTGGGGAGCAGATCACATGCTTTTGTTAAGATCATTTTCTTGTACTGCTTATCGCAGGCAAACCGGTACAAATCAACGTCTAGCGATTGTATAATCGTCAACATTTGTATGGGAAGAAATCTTTCAGTCATGTGCAGTCTCACATGGGTCGAGCAAAACTGTGGCTTTGGTCTGTCTCAGTGCAGGAGGACAAACTGTCCAGCAGATCACGTCTCAGATGTTGGGGCCGGAGTTCTTTCCCCTCGTGCATTTTCACAGTGAAGGTTAGGCTTCTCTGGTCCATCTTCACTGGCAATCGTTCCAGACCCAGTGAGCCGTGGCCATCGCCGCAGTTCGCTGCTGTGGAGATAACTAAGATTTTCATGTGGCCTATTTGAGCAACCAAAACTCGGCTGCATATAGTGGCTCTAGCGTAGTTTTAGTCGCAGAACCCCAAATTTCTGCTCCGTAGAGGATACGTTGAAAGATGGTCGAGATGTACCTCTTGGTAGTGCCTGGGTTAATGACGTATAGAAGGTGCTGTTTCGCCATCCAGCGATTTCGGCTCATTTGAAGGCGCATATTATTATTATTATTTTTAGGGTTGCGTAATTAAATACATTAACCCGTATTTGTGTCTGTAAATTGCGTATGTTCTATGGTTGATTTGCCTGTTTTGCTGGACGAAAAAACCCCAGTTACTGGGTAGAAAAACCTTGCTATCTACGCCTGACACCAACTAACTCAGCCACGGAGTGAAAAAAGCCCATTAAAGTTCCTCGCGTCATCGACGGGATTCGAACCCAGGCCTTTTCCACCCGGTGTGGGGAGGACGGTGACGATACCACTGTGCTACCCGCGCAGACTTGAAGGCGCATATGTTCAAGTTGGTAGTTGAAGTGTAACTTTGCGTCGAAGATCACCCCGAGGTCACGATGTTTTGCTACACTTTTGATGGTTTTCCCGCCATGCGTAGGGTGAATGGCTGTTGGATCGGGCTTCAATGAAAAAAACATGGAAGCGGACTTGTCTGGATTAATTTTCAGACCAAAGAATTTGAGTTAGTTTCCTAATTGTGTAAGGCTGCTGTTAATTGCATATTCTATATCTTGCACGTTATCCGAAGGCTTTATTGTGGTTAACATCTTTAAATCGTCCGCATACGATATCATGTGGGTCCTATTGTTTATTAGAGGGGCAGTGATGGCAGTAAACAGAAAGCCTGATGAACGCCCCCTTGCAGTACCCCTGTATTGATGTTTCTTTGATAGGTCCGGCCACCCACAGTATGCGTAATGGTCCTGTTGGTTAGTAGCGACGTCAGGAACTTTTGCGGTTCGCCTTCAATATTATAGAAGGATTGGAGATGTTTTAGGAGTGCCGAAATGCTGACACTGTCAAATGCCGCTTCCAAATCCAGGTAGGTTATCACTACTTCAGATCTTTCTTGGAATGCAGTGATGATATGGTTGGTTGTCATTTGGAGGTTACTGATTGTTGATCTGTCAGGCAGTGCATAATGTATCTGAGAAGGTTTCTGAGGTAAAATGTGACTAGTCAGTGTTGTGAGCATTGTCTTCCCTAGCAGTTTGAGGAGGCATGAGGACTGAGCAGTTGGTCTTAAGTGCTTGACTATGGTGGGGGTATTGATCTTTGGTAACGGTCTTATAGTGTAGACGTTCCACACAGATGGGAAGAATTCCCCGCGCAGTATGACATTGAATATTGAGAATAGTGAATTGATAATGAACGGGCTCATACGCTTAATCGTGAACTAAGGGATTTTGTCCGCCCCCATAGCGTTCGTCGCCGGCATGTTGTTGATTGCAGTAGTAAGTTGATGCTTTGTGATTGCGGTGATGCAGTTTTTTTTTTCAAAACTGCATCACCGCAATCTGATGGAGTACAAAAGAGCATGTCCCTCTGTACTCAGTCATCAGGGATAAGCACTACATCAGGATCTAGGCCATTTCCGTCAAACCTTGTGGTAAAGTTCATCCACACCTCATGATCAATCTGGTCTGGAAACTCATTGTACTGAGAATGGGGAGAATTCCTTTTGCAAGTGTAGCGTCCATATTGCCCTTGATTTAATTGCCCTTGATTTAAGGCGATTGAAGTTTTTTTTTTTTTTTTTTTTTTATGAGAACCCCAAACACGAGAGGTATTATAACCTATAGTACTTAGTACCGTGCTTGGGTTGGAGGTTGAGAAGACGAAAGAAGATATTTGTTGATATTGGACTTGAACTTCTGTAGATTGTAATTTTCAGGAAATACGTATGAAGGAAGGTTGTTCCAGAAAACGGCAGTTGAATGAATAAACGAGGAATATGAAAAGTTGGTTCTGTGGGTTTGAAGTTGGACAGTAAATGGATGTTGGCTGGTGGCGGCACGTGTTCGGACTGTTTTGAAAGAGAGAGCGGGAATTATAGAAGCCAATTCAGAAGAACAGTGCCCATGGAAGTATCTGTAGAAGAGGCATGCAGCAGAAACAGTGCGTCTATGAGAAAGCGAGTGGAGAGACTCTGTTAGAGATGAATCATTAATTAACCTAACTGCCCTCTTCTGAATGGAATCAAGAAGCCTGAGAGAGGTTTTGGGGGCACCACCCCAGATGTGGGAACAATATTCCATGGCAGGGCGGATTTGCGATTTATACAGAGTGAGCAGCTGTTTGGGAGAAAAGTAACGCCGAGAGCGAAAGAGAAAACCAAGTTTTTTAGATGCAGAGGAAGCAATATTGGTAATGTGCTTGTGCCAAGAGAGATTAGAAGTCAGGGTAATCCCCAAAAGAGATATATCATTTTGCCTAGAAATCGGAGTGTCACTAAAGATAAGCATAGGAGCAGAAGAATCCTTTTTGCGAGATATAAGACAAGATTGAGTTTTAGAAGGGTTGAAATCAACTAAGTTGTCTTTGCCCCACTGGAGAATTACCTGAAGATCGGCATTTAAGGAATTGGCAGCAGATTTTCGAGAACTTGAAGCTGATTGAGCTGGACAAGGTTTCTCAAAATGGAAAGTTGAATGCAATGAGCTATCATCGGCAAAACTATGGATAGGATTTCCAGTCAATGGAAGAAGGTCATTGATATACAAGAGGAAAAGAGTGGGGGAAAGAACTGAACCTTGGGGGACACCGGCATTAGTGGAGAAGTTAGAAGACAGAGAGCCATCTACCATCAACCTCAGTGAGCGATCAGAGAGAAAACTGGATAACCAATTACTAAAAACAGTTGGCAAACCATAAGATGGAAGCTTGTTTAGAAGACCTTTATGCCAAACACGATCAAAAGCCTTTGAGATGTCAAGAGCAACTACTTGTGTTTCACCGAACCATTCCATTCAATTAGTCCATAAATGGGTAACATAAGCCAGAATATCACCAGTGGATCGACACTGACGGAATCCATACTGGCGATCGTTGATCAGACGGAAGGTTTCTAGGTAGTTTAAGAGTTGGCGGTTAATTGATTTCTCCATTACTTTAGAAAGAGTAGAAGTAATTGCAATGGGACGATAATTGGATGGGAGGGATTTGTCACCCTTTTTAGGAACTGGCTGGATATGAGCAAATTTCCAAGCAGAAGGAAAAACACCTTTGGAATAAGAAAGTGAAAAAAGGCGGCAAAGAATAGGAGTAAGTTCAGGAGCACAGGTTTTGAGAACAAGTGGAGAAATACCATCAGGACCTGGAGCTTTCTTAGCATCAAGATTCATCAAAATCCTTCTGATATCCTTTTGACGGAAGACCACAGGAGGCATTGAATGGAGCGTGTTAGGAATGGTGGGAGGTGTTTTACCAAGATCATTAATACATGAGCTCGAAGAAAAATGGGATGCTAGCAGGTCAGCTTTATCCTTGGCTGAAGTGACAACAGAACCATCTGGTTTGGACAGAGGTGGGAGCAGAGATGGGCAAAAGTTGCGGCCAATAGCTTTGGCAAGAGACCAGAATGCTCGGCTACCATTAGGGCAAGAAGCAAGTTTTCTACTCTTAGCCTGTTCAAACTCTAGTTTGGACTGATTAATAACTGCTTTACAATTGTTGCGAGCTTTGGTGTAGGCAGAAAATGAAACTGAAGAATTAGAAACAAGCCAATTACGATATGCAACGTTCTTCTCTTGGACAGCCTTAGCACATTTATTGGAAAACCAAGGTTTAGATAAAGGACGAAATTTTAAAGTGGAGTGTGGGATAAAGGATTCCATTCCTGCAAGAATAATTTCACTGACACGATCTGAGCAAACGTTGACATCAGAAGTTTTGAAACAGTAATCAGACCAAGGAAAAGAAGAAAAGAAGTCTCGCAGGTCATCCCATTTTGCATTCTTGTAATGCCAAACAATACGAGGTTGGGAATAGCCATGAGATAAAGGTTCCATTGGGGAAGAGACAATCACCAAGTTGTGATCTGAATTGCCTAAAGGACCTCTCACTTCAACCTTGTACTTAGAAGGGTTGTTTGTGAGAAAAAGATCAAGCGTATTGGCTGTATGATTAGGATTGTCCGGTATTCTTGTAGGTAAATGAACAATCTGTGCTAGGTCATTAGTAATTGCAAAAGCCTCAGCATCTCGACCTGCTGGGTCGGTGTGACTAGAAAACGGAAGCCAGCTGGAGTTGTGAACGTTAAAATCACCAAGGAAAATTACCTCACTGTTAGGAAAGTTGGACTGGAGAAAGTCAAGTTGCAAAGAGAGGAAGTCAAAGAGCTCCAAGTGATTAGTGGAGTTGGGAGAACGGTAGAGACAACAGATGAATTTTACACAATGAGGTAGAGAGATTTTAAGCCAGAGAAGATCAAAGAGAGGAGATTCCAAATTGCCAAGTCTCTGACAGGGAATATCAGAACGGACATATGCACAAGTACCACCTTTGAGGCGAAAGGAATCATACAGCAAATAATTTGGACATCTGAGATGAGCAGTAGTTGAATCGACTGATAACTGAGATTCAGTCAGAAAAAGTACATGGGGTTTGGAAGACTGCAAGTGGAAATGGACATCGTTGAGATTAGAATTGAGACCACGTATATTTGTGAAATGAATTAGGAAGTCCTTGGGAGGTTTAGATCTTTTCGCAGATAAGCTTGCTCTATTATTTTGACAATTCATGGTGTATTCAATAGTAAGAAAAAGTGGGTGGGACATGCTGTATGAAGTAATGAAATTTTTGGATATGGCGTACATGTGGTAAGAATATACCCAGATCCTTGACATAACGTGGCCTCGACAATGCTCCCCGCATACACACTACTCGGACTCCCTCCAGTCACTATCTGGCAGAGTAGAGGTAGCAAGATTATACACTAGCTGATCCGGAAGCTTCCTAGAGAGTTACCAATAGGTTCAGTCCGGTGTACTAACTAGCGGCCGGCCTGCGAACACCGTTTTAGAGCTGTACCCTCGAAATGTAAGGAATATTGGATCTCGCCAAGACATTCATCATAACCTCAAAAATCATCAATCATACTGCATGATGGAAGAGATAGGGAAGGGTTGGCCGGAACTTAGCTCTAAAGACTAAACATGGGTTCCACCACTTCAAGCCTCCAATAAGCAAAGTGGTGGTATTTCACCGGTTGATGAGAGTCATCTATCACCTAGTACTGCCTGGTAACATAGAGGGGCGGCGTTCCTCCATGTGGTGTGGGTGCCACACCTCGACCCCTGCTTACGTTGGTTCACACCTGGGTGGTCACCCACCATGTACTTGTGCATGAAGGTTATACCCAGGATTACTAACAGTCCCACCATCGTGAAGGTGCAAGCAGAGGATTTGGCTGTCATAGACCATCCGGACTTCGCCGAAATTGGGTCCACTTTGACTTGAGTGTCACCCGAATATCAGTTCCATCAGCGTTTTAGACTCCCTGGTAGCAAGAACAGCTTGTCTGGCATATCTGAGAGAATGTCTGTGACAACCTCAAGGACCAAGTGTGCCCTAGCTCTAGAATATGTTGCTCTATCTGTCACTAGGCCCGTATTCTTCCACCTCTTGTGGGGAAATTGTTTCAATTTAAAGCTTTCGTTGAGCGCGGGTGTCCACCAGCCTCTAGACCGTTCTGAGATGGTAACTTTCCTAGAGGCTGCATAATTAGAGATGGAAGTTAGAGAGCACAGTCAGAGATTGAAAATGACTACTGAATTCAAATACTTTGATCAAATACAAATACATTGAAGAGATACCACGGGCAACAACCGGTGATGGACTGCTTCAATCCTTTATATTTTTGTACAGCTTTCCCATTTTTTTGTAATTTACAGCACTTATGATAAAATAATATTCTTTAATTTGGGACACTTTGGTGTTCCACAACTTTAAATTATGTAAAATGATAAACACTGTAAACCCTGTACCTTTCAGGTTAAGCATACATGTGGTCCATGTAACCGCCGGACACATGTCCCTACCTTAACCTCTGAATGTATATATCACCCCCCCCCACTAGCTTACCGCTGTCCACGGGGTGGCTCTTGAGCAGAGCAATAAACAGATTTAATAAATAAATAAATAAAAACTTTCGTTATAATAACTTTCAAGCTTTCTTGAAAACAATTTAATTGCATACCCCAACTTCCCCAATGAATCGCTACTAGTTTGGGTTAACTGATAGCAGGGTTAACTCCAAATTTACATGTGGACTCTACATAACATTAACAAATTGTAAAGTACGTCACTACTACTATTGCTGTATTCCTAGATAGTGAAGCTATATTCACTCCTAATATAATTATTCAAATTAAATTGCATGATCACTTGTACACTGATGGATAAAAGTTACGATACAGGTGACACGATATATTGCCCAATATGGCTGCCGAGACCGACAAGACTGCCTTGTCGATAGCGGTCCCTTTTCCTAATGTTTGTGGGTTGAATTCGTCTCTTTCACTTTCTCTTGTTCCATCTAACTATGCTGATCAGCTGCTCACTATGTCGGACACCATTGAAATTAACTGAGATATTTATCTTAATAGAAGAATTGTATAATCTTGGACTTGGAGTTGTTCTGATTGGATTATTTTATAGTGATTTGAATTCCTTTTTGGTCAGTCCCCCCCCCCCTGGTTTTGATAGTGAAGGTTGTTTTCATTTTCTGTTATGGACTTTTTTTCTTTTTATTTTCTGGCATGTCTCCGTGAATAGCAGGATAAGCTTTATCAGTATGTGATATATTCGAAATGCTAGTACAGTTCGGCCCTCCCCCACGGGACAAGGATGGAAACCAGTGGGTAGTGTGCTCTGGTACCTACTGCGCTGAGACCCATCATTCAACACAAACAACGCCCCCAGTTCCACGCTACACAAATATATTCACTACCCTTTTGATCGGCTTTGCTGGGCTTGTATTTTCACACAAATACGGCAGGATTGCTATAGTCTGGCGGGGGAGGACAGCCTTCACACACACAAAAAGCAAAAAAAATAGTTGGTTGTTGACAACTGTGAAGACATAGTGAGTAGTTGACCACAGTGGTCAATAACAATGTAGTTCACCATTGTGGGCAACTATTTACAGTTTGTGGCCAACTACACTCTGAAGCCACCGTGGTCAACTATTTGTGTGCCAATTCACAGAGTAACAACCACTGTATCTTCTAGTGATTGCTGTTCTTCTGCTTGGAATTAAGCTTACATAATTCAAATTTACAAAGAAGAGAGACAGAACCGATTGCATCAGTTACCGTCCCACTATACTCAACGCTCTCGCGAGAATCTTTGAAACACAAGTTTTCAAGTATCTCAACGTCTACGTTCATACTTTTATCGATAGTCACCAATATTGCTTTCTTTCTAAAAATTCACTCCCTGAAATTTCTCCAAGTTTATTAATTTCATAGATACTAATCGTGATAACGTCAAGCATTTGATTTTATTCATCCCGATATTCTTCCTCTTTAAACTTTCTATCTCTACTATACGTTCTCCTTTACTTTTCTCTTTCTAGCTAACTAGCTAACTCTCTCTGGTTAACTAGAGTCCAATTCTATGGATAAGAATAATGTTTCTTATGTGGGACAAAAAGTTCTGATTTTTAACCCTAACTGGAATCAGAAAAACGCTCTTCGAATAGAATGAATCTGCTTGAAAAGCTGTGTAGTCATTTTATTCTTGTATGGCTCTCTATTGAACTTGTTTACGACGTCTCAGCGTTCAAACTCTCCTTGTTTGCCAAAGACCAATTAAAGAAAAAACATAATCCCTCGTAAAAAAAAAATTCTGTGCATGGTAGATTGAGCGACGCGACCCGTGAAACTTTGCTCATGCACAGGATTTCTCAACAACTACACCTGAAATATTTTTTCGCCAGCTGAGAATAAATAACTCAATCCATAATTCAAAAAATGCATTAATAACCACTGTTGTTTTATTATTTATTTAATACCTCTAACTTTCAAATGTTTAAATTTCATTAATGAATGCATTAATGAAATAAAAAAATACAGTTTCATAAAAACGAGAAAAAATATCTAGTTCGATCTAGAAAACATCTACCTTGGCTTTATTAATCAATTTACTTTGTAAATTGATTAATAAATTCTCGGTATTCAGGTAAATACTTTCTAAGTATCCCTTGAAATGATTAAAGCGAATTCTACAGATGATGTGATGAAGAGGGAAAAACAGACTTAACGAGGTTTTCTATAAATGATTTAAAATATCTAGGGTTATGGCTGACTAGAGCCTGTTTTACGGATGAGCGTATTATTGATTCTGTAGGATAAAAAGTTCTCATTTTTAGCGCAGCTGTAATCAGAAAAATGCTCTCTGATTAAGAATGTATTTACTTTATATGTTTAAGAGGGAGGTTAAACCAAGGGTAGCTTTATGGGCGTGTGTTTTCTCCCATTATTGGCCTGATAATAGAGCCGCACAGTTGATCCAAAAACGTAGCTAGTGCGTGTAGTTTAGTAAATTTTTGTTCTCGTTTAGAGATGGTGTCTTTATGTTAAGTAAAAAAAATGAGCTAGAATTTCACCTCTCCATGGATAAAGCTAAAATTCAGTTGGATCAAGTTAGTTTGGAGTTATGCATTTAATTCATATTATTTAAATAAGACTCCACCTAGTGTCCCTTACTCAGTCCACTTCAAAACGAAATGCCCTTGTGGTAGTACAGTTGATAGAATCGCCGTCCTCCCCACATCCGGTGGAAAAGACCTGAGTTCGAGTCCTATCGAGGAATTTTTATGGCTCCTTTCCACAACGTGGCTGAGTTAGTCGGTCTCAGGCGAGAGTAGCATGTTTTTTTTTCTCTCGGAAACGCGGAATTTTCGTCCAGCAAACAACAGATCGACCACAAAACACGCAATTTCCAGAAGTATATACAGCGCAGTATGGCCTTAGTCGCTGATGTTCCTAAAACCCTAATACAACAACAAAACAGAGAATTTTATAATGTTCTGTTTTGAAGATATTGCCTGATAAGGCACTCAAAGTAAGCTTGACTATTCACAATTAATTAGGAGAATTCAGATCTTATTTTTGAATAAAAGAAACGTAACGTGGCATAATTGCAGCAGCAAAAAAAAAAAAAAACAATACTTTTTTATTAAAATTATTTAATTCGATTTCCAGGTGTATTTTGCCTTACGAGAAAGTTTGTAGTTTTGTGACGAGTATTAAAAATTTGTCCCCCCAAAACAAATTCAATTAAGATATTTATCTTTATTTCCAAAAATGGAAAGTGTGTTTACCCTTGCTCGAAACCGACCAACTCAGCCACGGTGTGAAAATACGCAAATATTCCACCGTCCTAACTGGATTCCAACCAAGATCTCTTTCTTGAGGCAAATGAAGCACGTGACTAGTATGAAACCTGCCACGTTAAAATTACAAGCCGCAACCCTTTTATAGCTCTTTTGCTTACAATTCAATTCAAATGAAATTTAGAGTAGCCAATATGTTAGGAAGGAAAAACCAATGGTCACTTTATGGGTTTGTTTTAATTTCAAACCCTTGGGGTTACGTTCTACACCAAATGTAAGGTACACACAAGACTGCAACGATGGTATAAAGATTAGATCCGTATGCCTTGTGTGAGTTTTTCCAGAGTTCCCAACCCTGAATTCATTTTCATGGACGATAATGCTCTTCCACAAAAGTCTGAGCTGGTTTCAACAAAATTCCTTCGGAGTTTCTTCGGATGGAGTTGTCAGCCAGATCTCCAGACCAGACTTGAATCCAATTGAGCATGTGTGGAAGAATACTTAAGATAAGTGAATTGGGACTCATCAACTTTCTCCCAAAATTTTGCCCGCACCGAGCTCTAAGATATGCTCTTGTAAAGAAGTGAGATTTATTACCACAAGGAGGCCTTATTATCTTGTAAACAATATGCAAGCTCGTTGTGAGAGTTGTTCGGCTATTGGAGATGATTATACTCTCTTTTAACACTTGTATTATGCAGGACGGGGGGGGTGACGATTATAATTGGCGAAAATAGAGGAAATTTTCATTTCAAACTCTTACCGAAGTTTTGATTTGGTTAGCTTAACTTTACCCCAGTATATTTGTTACTCTTGTTGGTATTTAACTTTTCAGTGAAAATATATACACGTGTATGCATTTTAAAGGTGATGAATTGACGAGAGAGGCCTTTATCTGAACCGAAAACTTTGCGAAAACGCTGATCTTGAGTTTGGAGTGGGAATCATGGGTCTCATTTAATATGCACAGGTTCCTACATCGGGTTAGCAGCAAAAATGATGAAACCATTATCTACTCGTATGAAGAAGCATCAAGAGAATCAAGCATGATTACGCAGGTCTCATATAACCAGAGTACATTCAGCTATTGTATCCAAACAAAATTCTGCATGGGCATTTCAGTAGCGTTGTAATAAGTCCCTCAATGGCTCTTCTGAATAATACAGTGCCTTGCAGAATAAAATGCTCACGAGAAGTTGTTTGCCTGTAAACATCTGCGAGTAGCGATATGTTCTTAGGATATAGTTTTATCAAGAAAGGAAGAGAGAATTTTAAATCAGCTGATTATACTCGTACATAGCTTTTTTATACAGTATTCCATTTAATTTGGTTAGGCTTAGCAGCCATCATAAAGTTATTGTACAAGAATAAAGCTGTAATGTGCCATTAATATATTGAACTCGTAAAAGAGCATTTAAAAATATATATATCTTGGAGATTTAAATACAAGTAAATCTGTCGGACTCTTCATCTCACAACTCTGTTATTTTTCTAAGATTTTTGAAAATGTATTTCTAATAAACAGATTCATATAAGATAAGAAGTCACTGATCGAAAGTCTCTCTAATGGAAGTACTTTATCTCTACCCCCCATTTTTCTGGAACTTTTCTTTTTTCTTGCTATTTCAGATCATTATCCTCTATATCCTTTTTCCAGATCCACTTTTGAAATGATTCCAACCTTCTTATTTTTACTTTACTCAAGGTTCAACTCTTCGCGGCATGAAGCACTTTCGAAACAAAGTATTGGTAATTTTCTTTCTTTTTACCAAAATATTTTCCACCTGGCAGTTCTCCTCTTCATTTTGTCTGAGCACGTCGCATTTTCCATCGCGCTCTCAATGCACCTTCATTTCTCCAGTATCACTAGTTATTTATTTTCTAGATCTGTCAGGATTTTTTATTTCTTCCTGGCCATCCTGCGAACACTCTTACGTTTGTTTCGTTGATGCCAATCTTCATATAATATTTGACTTTTATTTTAAAGATGTCAGTTCAAATCTCTAAACTCTTTAAATAACTTCTGCCAATTTCTAAATCCATAGAGTCTTCTCCGTTAAATCTAATGATAAACTTCCTGTCTTGTGTACAAATCTTTTATTAGTCTCCCATTTCTTTCATTCAGTCCTAATTTATTTTCCCGAATTTCTATCACAATAACCCACCACTCCATTTTGTCAACAGTCTCTCATTATCTATATGCCACAAACTCTCTTCTAGACCAAATTTAAGGTACATACAAGACTGCAACGATGGTATAAAGACGAGATCCGTATGCCTTGTGTGAGTTTCATTCTTCAATACCTTCTCAGCTTCCATGTCCCCCTTGAGATCTAATTTGATATACATCGATATAGTCAACCCTTTAGCTTTAACTTTGATTCTTTCTGTAGGTATCTTCAACAGAACTTTTGATGATTGGAAGATAACACTAATTGTACTGAATTCTATGCAGTCTCTTGAGCCACTCTTTTTTCCTCAATGGGATTTTGTGAAGTCATATGGCTACATACACTCCTCACAGACGTTTTGACATATTTGGAATAGTGCTTCTTGAGTTTTTTCTAAATTGTACCCTAGTGGATAAAAGTGCAGGATCAAGATGGATTAAATAAGGCAGCGGGCTGTTTGATACAAAATAAAAAATAAATTTCAAAATTAAACATGATTTATGAAAAATATCTTACCATCGTTAATGAATGATATCCGAAATTTATTCTCGAGGGTATCGTCTTCCCCACATCCGAGCCCTCGTGGGTAGCACAGTTAGTAGAATTGCTGTCCTCCCCATACCGGGTGGAAAAGACTTGAGTTCGAATTCCGTCGATGGCGTGGGGAATTTTTATGGGCCTCTTGCACAGCGTGGCTAAGTTAGTCGGTCTCAGGCGAGGATAGCATGGTTTTTTCTCCCGGAAACTCGGGTTTTGCAAACCGAAATTCGACCATAGAACACATGAGGTTTTCAGACAGCTTCACAGATCAACATGGCCGTAGTCGCTGATGCTCCTAAAACCCTATTACAATAACCCAACATCTGGTGGAAAAAGCTCGGATTCGAATCTCATCAGTGATGCAAGGAACGTTTATGGGCATTTTTCGTTCGTGGCTGAGTTAGTCAGTCTCAAGCGAGGAGAGCAAGGTTTTTCTCCCAGAAACTCGGTTTTTATTTTAGCAAAACAGACAAACCAAACCAGAAAACACATACAATTTATGGAAATAATACATATGGGTGGATGAGATTGTTCTCTGGTAAACCTAACATGGAAAAAACTTTATCCGGAATTTAAATCTTCCAAAAAAAGGTAGGTTTCTTTAGATTTTACTTTAAATATGGTTACCTATAGCCATATAGGTAGCCATATTACTACCTAAAAATGTGAATAATTAGTTTTGTATAACAATGTAAATAATTAAGATGTTGATATTGAAAACTTTCATGGTGTGGTTTACCTTAGTTAGCGAAAAATACATTGAGTCGTCTAAAAGAGACTGGTATCAGTGCCGTAAAAAAGTGACCTCAGTGGCCTAAAGAACACAATGGATAACCATGTTGTAGCAATGTTTTAAAATGTATTTAGTACTGCTTTATAATGCTTTAGATAGAAAACTTCCTTAATAAGTTGGTTAGCGGCCTACATTTATATAAATTTGTTTAATTTTTTGTTCTATTTCTAGAAATATTTCACTTACTTCTTTTGAGAATGGTTAACAATTACAAGAGAAAGGGAAAGATCATGCAGTATTACGGCACTGATTTAATGGAGTAGTGAAGATATTTAAGAGGTTCTTCGCTATAAAAGGAAGCCGATAAACGGTTTAATACCCTCATACACTTTGGGACTTCATCTGAAACGAAAAGTTAATAGATTTGTAGTTCACTGTCAAATCTCTCAAATCAGAATCTTTAGAAACTGTAGAAAATAGATTAAATTCTTTATCATCCATAGGATCTGGGATGACTAGAAAAGTGGTTCGGAAACTTTATGGATATTACGAAAAAATAACATTAAACATCAATTTAATAGGGATAACCAAGTGGTTGGAAAAAGATTGGTTAAATTATTTTATGATAGGACACCCTTGCCTACCTTTCAACAAACTAGAACCTCTTTTAGTAGCTAAGATGACAGGCATAAATAGCGAATCAGTAGATAGATGCTTTTGCCTCTTGGTGACATTAGTAGATAGATGCTTTTGAATCAGTAGATAGATGCTTTTGCCTCTTGGTGACATTATTATTGAATGATAATAACTTGTTCGGTAAATTGTAGCTGTACTTTGATGTTGATGAAAGTATAAATGCCTTTTAAAAACCGACCATTATTATTAGAAGACAAGAAAGAGTTAGCAAGAAAAAGAAAGAGAACAAGAAGTTAATGCTAAAGTTGTTGTAGCTATGAGTGAATCAGGGATGTTCCTTTCTCTTTTTTGTAATACAGGGCGATTATAAAATGTTTCCCGTGTTTGAAAATTATAGGTTGTATCGAAAAGCGGTTTCTTTAAATTGTAATCAGAATATGTAGGTGGTTTCTAATAGTGAAAAAATAGTTCGAGACCACCAGGGACTAAACGATTTACTCATTCCAATAAACAAATTAGCTTTTATGTCGTTATAAAAAGGAATGATCAGAAAATTTGGGTGTTTGTTCTTCGTGTTTTATTCCTCGCAAAGATAAATAAAACAAAATTGCAACAGTTGTGATTTTCCAATAATTAAAAGAAGTGAGCGAAATCTGTCCTCTCATGCTGAGTGGAGAAGATCTGAGTTCGTATACAGAGGAATTTTTATAAGCTTTTTTTCACAATTTGGCCAAGTTAATCGGTCTCGGACAACAAATTCATGGTTTTATCTTCAGGAAAATTGGGGTTTTCGTCCACAAACCACGCAACCCGACCAAAGAATAAATACTATCATAGACAAAATATACTGATGCTTCACAGCCTTAGTATCTTTGATGCTTAACACATACCGCCATAACTTCTAACTATGCAGTCTTGTCAGTGCAGCATTGATAGAAATGTCGCATGATACTTGGACTGAAGCTGCTGAGGTGTCTTGCTAGTACGCAAATATCAAAGGGCAGCGATCTATATGTTAATTAAACAGGTGACGTAAGTCATATTTTGATATTAATTTTAATATCATCGTTGGATAGGAAGCTAGCGAATTGATCAATGTGAGAAAAGTGATGGATGCAAAATAGAATTTTCTTTTGGAAAAATCTGTGAGAGGGTGGTCGGCAAATGTGCATCTTGGTGAACATAGACGGTGCAACGCAATTATTATTTCAGTTAGCAAAACAATTAGAGGACTCGCGTTCATGTCAACTTTTTATTTGTTACCATCTAGGGATGGGCCCTCCAAACCGTGTCACGTAATTACGAAACATCCAGAATGAACAGTTTGACTATTAGAATTTCAGAAAAAAAGAACAAGACTGAAATTACGTTTATTAATCTTTTTAGAACCGGCAACTGCTGGGTATACGTTTGATCCTGCTGGGACACTTGGAATACTTAGCTCCAAAGGAGTCACTCAGAGTTCTCATGAGAAAAAGAAATCGCCGTTAATATTTTAAATGCTCGAAGATACTTCTCAAGGCTTTACGGTTACGTAATGTAATAAAGGAAAGTTATGGCTACGGAGATCGGAGTAATTTAAGACGCACTTATGGTTTGGGACAACTGCAAAAAACCAATGTAATTACATTGGCCAGTTCTACGCCGAAGCCATTGAAATCTAAACCGGCGATCGAATGCACGCAGAGTTGACACTTTGGGTTATTTCGTTGATACACTGATAACCATCCACATATCCCTGTAGCATCTGCAGTTCAGGAATAACCAACGCTATCGTATCTATATTTCACTTTATACTTTTCCAACTGTCAAAAATTTATCTTCGTTGAAAGCAGCCATTTGTTATATTTAAGTGTAAATTATATCTTTAATGCGCTTCCTTAAATAAATTGATTTAATGGCGCCAAAATAATTTCACGGCTAACCTGAGGCTACGCTATTCCCCGTCTCATAAATGTTCTATATTGGATGATTGGATCTTTATCGTATATTTTAAAAGATGAAATAGAAGTCTGCAGTGTGTATTTCGATCTTCATGATTCTGTTACTTTATTCGGGCGAGAGGGTTGGATAATAGTGGAAAAAAAATATCGTGAATTAACAACAGCGTGTTGTTAACTCATGCAGCAATATACGTGATATTACCACAAAATACTGAAATTAAATGTATTTTAAACCACGATACCGCTGTAACGGCACCAAGAAAAAAATAAATAAATAATAATAATAATAAATGAATAAATAAAATAAAACATAAATCACATGGTGAAAAAGTGTGCAACCCCAAATAATATATATATATATATATATATTTTTTTTTTTTTTTTTAATTAAATAAATCTTCGGAGGGGATAGGCCTGCTTACCCCGGACCACTCTGAAGATCAAAACGAGAGCAGGCAGATTAATTAACCCTCTCAAATGCACTCCACCTGCTATAATACATTCAGTTTCTGAATGGCTTTTATACAAATCGGAAATCACGTGATTCCGATTTCTATGAACATTATAAAGGAATATATAATAAGAGTACTGGTGGGGCAAGACGGACGAAACATGATTATGAGAAAGCTTTAGCAAAGAGAGCTAAGAAAAGGAATAAGGAGTTCTTCTCATACATGAATATAAAAAATAAGACAGTAAATCAAGTAGGTCCCTTAATTGGTTGCAGTCGAAGGCAAATTGAAAGCCCAGCAGAAATGGCACATGAGCTAAACAGATACTTCTCATCGATATTTACAATCGAAACCAAGCCCGGATCTCTAAGGAATGTTATGGAGTCATACTGTTGTAAAATAAGTGATGTGATGATATCAGAGAAGCTGTTATTGTTGTTTTTGTTGGGTTTTAGGCACACCATAGTCTTAGGCCATAGTGAGCCGTATATAATCTGTAAATTGCATGTGTTCTTGTGCTCGATACTGTTTGGTGCACTCCGGCCTTAACGCATTATGTCAATTAGTGGCCTTAGTTGTCAATGCGCCATAAAACACCAACCACCAACCAACCAACCGTTTTCTGGACGAAAAATCCGAGTTTCCCTGGGAAAAACCGTGCTATCCTCGCCTCAGACCAACAAAGTCAGGCACGTTGTGAAAAATGCCCATAAAAATTCCTCGCGTCATTGATGGGATTCGAACTCAGGGTCGTGTCCACCTGGTGTGGAGAGGATGGTGATTTTATGTGTCACCCACGAGCGCCTTCAGAGAAGTTTCTGTTAGAAAAGCTACTGGGATTAAAGCAGAGTTTGATTCCAGGGAGGGAATACAGTATATTCAGTTATAATGAAAAAGGCTTCAAGTGCGCATATAAAACCGTTGGAAATGTTAATGACAGCATCATTACCTCCAGGAAGATTCATTTGGACTGGAGAGGTGCTAATTTCTCCCTCAACCTACAAAGGTGGTGCTAAAGAGCAGTGAGTTTGCCTTTTATGGTGGGAAAGATCATGGAATTGGTTAAGAATGCGATTCAGGACTATCTCGATAAGAACAGTGTATATCTACATAGAGAAAACCCTTTTTTCTATGTAGATACTGAATAGATTCCAGTACGAGTTCGTTAAGGGGAGATCATGTTTGATCAGTCTAGTAAATTGCTATGACGAAGTCATTAACAGTTGGGTGGAGATAATAATTGAAACATTATACACTGGTGTTCAAAGAAAACGTGCATCACTCCTTAAAATTGTAATTGTCGTCCGAATAATGTAAGTATATGGCAATATTTCTTACAGATTGCATCAAATAAGATTGACACGCGTAGATGATGACGTAACATTGCATCAGCTGTTACTTTCAGCTACATAAACACGGTCTGCAAGAGTTGCAGTCATTCCTTGCTTGCGTCAGAATGGCGAGTTACGTGCAGTTGCCGTTACGAAGAAAGAATGCCACTGTTGCTTTACGTGAGGAAGGATGTTCTTCCCGTCATATTGCTTATAGAGTGTCTTGTAATCAGTCGACAGTCAGTAGATTTCTTTCCAAACTCAAGAATACTGGTTCTGCTGATAAGAAAAAAGGAACCGGACGCAAACGAGTCTCTACGCCAGTGATCCCTTTTTGGGACCGCGTTTTGAATCGCTTATGCTTAAAAACCGTAAAGCTTCTTCGTGTCAGCTGAAAAGAGAATGCGAAGAACATACAGGAGTGGTAGCAAGTGCAGTAACAATCAGAAGACGCCTCTTCAAAAATGAATTTGTAGTCCGTCGTCCTAAGTAGAAGCCCCTCCTCACACAAAAAATGAAAAAGGCCCGATTAATTTGGTTTAAGGAGCATGTCAAATAGACCCCCGAGCAGTGGAAGTCAGTTATTTTCTCGGATAAGTAGAAATTCAACGCGAATAGACAGATGGGAGACAAACGATTTGCCGTAGACGTGGTGAAGAATACCATCCAGACTTCATGGTGCCTACAGTGAAATTCCCTACCAGCCAAATAATATGGGGGTGCATTTCGTATGACCTGCAGTTTATAAAAGGTTCCGTCTGGCAGCCAATGGATACCTGACTATATTGGAAGGCAAATTGCTTCCAACCATTAGAGACCATTTCAACCTGCCAAGTAACTGCATCTTACAGGACGACTGCTCCTCGTCAGGCGAAAAGTGTAAGTAGGCACTTCTGTAGTTACTTTAGCTTCATTTCTGCATTAGAGTTCGACACTAATGTGTTTACATTTGTTACAGGTGAAAAAATGGTTGGAAGAACGGCCCATTACAATGTTAGCTGGCCAGGAAACAGCCCGAACCTGAATCCTATAGAGAACTGTTGGCATCGTGTGGAATCTGCAGGTGATAGAAAGAAACCAAAGACCCTTCGTGAACTTGAGGAAGCCATAATTCGTGTTTGGAACCACAAACTATCAGTTGATTATCTTCAGAAATTGATCTTGTCAATGCCTCGACTGTGTGCTGCTGTCATCAGGGCCAGAGGCGGTTCAACTAAATATTAGTCTGCACCGGATGAACTTTTCATTTTGTTTTCCATTTAAAATGATAAAGTGAAGCAAACTGAGGGCTTCTGATAACATTTCAGCAATAATTATCGTGTCTACCAAAACTGTTGTATAACAGTTGCAAATGCTCATTTTGGAATATTTTGAGAGCAGCTGTCAAATATTACTTAGCTTTGCCTTAACTATTACTAAATATCTTTTGTTTATATTTATATTTGTGATGGTAGTGATTAATGTAACATGCCATTGTGAAAAAGGGTGAGAAATGTCAAATTCCTAGGTGATGCACTTTCTTTGAACACCAGTGTATGTTTAGACTACAATAAAGCTTTTGATATCGTACCTCATAGAAGGCTGCTGGAAGAAGTCGTAGTTACTAAGATCCTGCAGATTGGCTAAAAGAGAATAGACAGAAAATTGTCATAAATGAGTAGTCTTCAGAGTAGAAGTACCCAACTTGTTACCAGTGTAACCAGTAGGGTCCCTTAAGACCATTCTAGGTACGTTCCTATTTATAATTTCATAAATTATATTTATGAGAGTATCCAAGGGAAATCAAAGTTTTCTGATGATTTTAAGACGTAATGGCGGTTGGAGGGCGTTAAGAATTCAAGCTAGAGCACGATGTTGCTTCAGAAAGATGATTTGGTTCATAAATGGTCCGAAGAATGGCCACTAAAATTTAATGCTATTAAATGTACGGTTATACATTTGGGGGACAGAAATCACGGAGTCATGTATATGCTAAGATAAAAGAACTAAAAGTGGTTGACGATGGAAAAGATTTAGGTGTTATGGTTCAACTGATATGAAATTTTCCGTTAGTGTAAACAGGCGGCTTGAAAGCCCTGTGGTTTGTGTCCTGTCCATAGTTTTTATAATCTTTCGGCCTTATTGACTTATAGTCGAACATTGGAGCAAGTTGCCTCCCAAGTGGCAAAGGCAGTGTCTTAATAAATTTGAAGCGGAATTGGAATGTTACCTTGTGAGAATGGGAATAGTATCAATATTCTGTTTTATTTAGTATTATTTTATTTGTTTATTTTTTGGTTGATGCGAAAAAAGTCAGCTTGCTTGCATCATTCGATCATATTAATACTGGACAGACATTTTCCATGGGCACTCTTCTAATTAAATAGCTTCTGCAATCACTCCTCTTTCTTTTAAACCATTTCGAACAAGTGCATCAACTAGCCAGCGGGTTGGTTCAACTCCAACGTCTTCGAACTAATATATCCGTTTCTTTATTTTATTGTCTCTTTTCCCCTTTTCAGGGAAAAAAAAGTTCTTCGTTTTTG
Source organism: Mastigoproctus giganteus (assembly GCF_048544385.1). NCBI lineage: Eukaryota > Metazoa > Arthropoda > Arachnida > Uropygi > Thelyphonidae > Mastigoproctus > Mastigoproctus giganteus. The sequence goes on along the minus strand of NC_143581.1, from coordinate 224,086,319 downwards.
TCTCCTGAAAACTACAACAATCTACAGAAATTAAAGTCCGATGTCAGCAAGCTTCTTTCGCTTCACAATCCTAAAGCAGTTCGCTGTACTCATTTACCATAGGTTCAAAAACCTTTTCTCTTTGAAGATACTATTAGAAAGGTTCAAAAACCTTTTCTCTTTGTAGATACTATTAAAAAGATTATTCTTTCGGCCTTATTGATTGTTGTGTCTTCCATTCTATCGAAATGCGACAAACACACGCACTAGCCAAATCAATTTTCCTTGGGGTGAATGCGCTTGGAGCGGTTGCTCACAGTATTTTTCTAGAATAATATATCATGAGAAATTGTTGCACATTTTCTTTAAATGTGGTCTATCGTACTTGTTGTTTCTGAGCAGGGCTCGGAATCTCCCGTTATCAAAAACACGTGATTAAAAGCATCGATTATTCGCAACAAATTCGTGATCAATTGATCATGATTTATTTCCTTCCAAATTGAAACCTCGTGGCCTTAGCTGCCTCGTAAACGACCCAACTCATATATACAGCGGTATTAAAATATTGCGTCACCTAATTTTTAAGTTGTTTGCCCTTATGTTGGCAGCGATTCTGAAAGAACGTAAATAAGTATTATTTTTTTTTGGTAGTTGTTGGCGCATCGGCTTCTGTGGCCATAATGCACCTCCCAATGTTTTTGCAGTACTTTGATCGAAGCCCGAGGCGGGATTTGAACCCGCGACCTTTGGGTTGCCAAGCAGGCACTTAAAAAGTAATAACAATACACATATGAAACTATTAATTGAGAAATGTTTACATTTATACCTCACGGGTAAATATACAATGAAATAAGTACTTTTCTCCAAAATAACAGCATTTTCTCTGCTTCATATAATAACAAAAATTATATGAATGCAGCAATTTTTTTTTTTCATTATTTTGCCTATGCTAGGACGACAGGGAGCTATATAATCAAAAAACACAACAAAATGCACACTAATATTTTGTTGGACCACCCCCTTGCTTTGATGACTGCAGCATGTCGTCGTGGCATGACTGGATAAGGTTCTGAATGTATTCCTGGAAAATAGTCCGGAATTAAACGCGGATTAATGTCTCCTGCAACTCTCTAAGTGTTCTTGATTTCTTTTGCATTATTGAAACTCCCATTTTGTTTCAACAATTTTCAATTGGGTTGAGACCCTTACTGTTCCCAGGCCATGTTATTGTGCGTTGATTTATCCTTCAACCATTTTGCACTTAGTACTTACGGGTTTGGCTCAGACATGGAGAAGAGTGGTTCTGAAAAATGCAATTGGCAACGTCCCAATTCTGATCTCTAACTGTGGGAAGTGATCTTGTATCAAGAATATCCTTGTACTCCTCATTCACTGTACCCTTCACAAATTCAAGATGTCTAACTCCTCTATGTGAAATAGAGCCCCATATCATTGGAGATGCAGAATGTTTCACTGTGGAGACGATATAGTCATGATGAAATTCTTCTTCTCTCCTTCGTCTAACAGTCTGCTGGCCATCAAACTATGAAAGTTGAATTTTGATTCATCATAGAAAATAATACATTTCCACTGATCCTCAGACCAACTAGCATGCTCTTTTAAACTATTAGTTTAAAAGTGGCTTTTTTCTTGGGCTATAGACGCCTTTTTTCATCGGGATTAGTAGTATGTAGTACTGTAGCAGTACTTGCCTTTACTCCTGTATCCTCCTACCACGCTGTTTGAGATCAGTCGATGAGGATCTTCTATTTCGGACGTAGAGAACAACCAGAAATCTGTACTGCACTGCAGAAGGTATTCGTGGACGTCCACTTGCTTTCTTTCCGTTTAAACTGCCAGTTTCTGAATGATTTTCATAATAAACGTGCCAGTGTTGCTGATTACAATGAATCCTTTTAGGTCTTTCATGCGGAGAATGTCCCTCGGCATTCAACACAGCAGCAGCACTTTTTCTACGTGGTATTAATTGTGAAAACTTAGCCAGTCATTGCAATAGCACAGAATACAGAATACTGGGCTCGTGGGATATGTACTATATTTATATTCCCGCTAGAGTCATACAATCATGTATGGCACGTAATATCAACTAAGAGAGATGGGTGATACAATAGAGTAGACATGGGTGATGCAATAGAGTAATGCTATTACAAAACATATATCATTTATTGTCAAATTTCACAGAAATTCGTTGAATTTTGCAAGTGATGCAATATTTTAAGCACCACTGTACATATATATATTTGTTCCATTTTTAGAATTTTTTTTTTTGACATAAATAATCACCAAAACGAATTTTTGGCTTAATATATTGAAGGTGAAGAACATTTCGATGATTTCTTAATTTTTTCCCTGCTTGTAAAGAAAAATAAATAAATATAAAAATACTAAATAAGAAAGAAAAATAAATAATTACATTTCTTGATCTACAACGTATTCCCATGGTGTGTACTGCAATTTGTTTCTGAATCATCGATAGAATATATACAGAGTGGGTCTCAAACGTGATATATTGCAAAAGTTTACTTAATACTGACTACCCCCGCGAACGCTTTTTATGTAAAATGTAGAGGTATGACGGAGTAAGTCAAATCTTTTCTACGTAAAAGACACACCTATCAAAACGCACTGGTCAATATCTAATCGGGAAATTACTTATGTAATTATTTACCTATGCATTTGTAGCAACGTAATTTCCCCGCCCACTTGTACCATATGATCCGAATTCTTCTTCTCCCATTGGCTACCCCAACCCCCACCACGTAGCATTCTCAAGGTCGATTTAAATATCACTATGTAAGTAGTTACCTGCGTTTACATAGGTCACTTAGGAAAAGGCCTTTGCTTAGAGTTCCATAATGCATTAGGAATATTGTTGCATCCGAAAGAGTAGGACTAAAATATTTAACTAAAATATTTACAAACTATACGAATATTTAAAATATTTATAATCATACCACTAGTATATCGGGACGATGGGTACTTTCATCATCTGACATTAATATACAAAAAACGTTATAATGGAACATCAAATGATGCCGGGAGTGGTCATGTATTATACAATGAAGCACATGCACGAGGTTGATGAATGTTATAGAGACAATTGTTTTGCAATGCGTCCCAAGTACACGCTCTACATTATCACATCAAGTGTCCGATTCTGCCCAGTAACCCATTTAACGTTTGTCAACTTCGTGCACGTGCTTCACTGTCTAATACATGACCACTCCCGGCAACATTTGATGTTCCTTTGTAACTTTTTTTTTTATATATATTAATGTCAGCTGATGAAGGGACCCATCGTCCCGACATAGTAGAGGTATGATTTTAATAGTTTAGTATTTTGTAAATATTTTAGTTTTTTATAAATATTTGTATAGTTTAGTTATTATTTGTATAATAATAATAACATTATAACGCACTAATCGAAATGTAATCAGAAAATGACCTATGTTTACCTGCGCATTTGTAGTGAATTTATCGTATATTCACGATTTCATATTACTGACTGCATTGTAATACATATGTGTAATATGGGGGCTTAGAGGGGAACAGGTATCCTGTGTGTTATCAGACACTGAGCCTAAAACACTGATGGATCCAATATCTCTCTATTACAGAAGATTTAGGAGAAGTCCGGTTTTCCTGCCTCCCTAAAATCCACTCATGCACCTTCTCGATGGTAAGCCCTGTTACGTCACTTAGGTGGCAACGAACGTGTAGAGTGGTTCTCTTCAAGACGCCTGGTCAGCGTTAAGAGGAAAAGACCAAACCCTCCAGCAATGAGAGCACAACAATACAAATGGCCCTCAGTCCCCAGCAGCTTTCACTCTCCCTCTTACGGCAGCGAGAGGATTAGGGTGGAAGCAGAGGGTGCTAAGAATCTCTGGGTACGACCAGGCTGCCATGCACGGAAATTGAACTTGGCCTGTTATAACGTACGATCACTCATCGGTGAAGACAGGATATTAGAGCTGGAAAAGGAATTAGAAAATGTGAATTGGAATATCATCGGTTTGGCTGAAACAAGAAGAAGAAATGAATCACTTATAAGTTTATCAAGTGGAAATCTGCTGTACACCAATGGAAACAGTGAAAGGAGTGAAGGTGGAGTTGGGTTTCTGGTCCATAAAGATTTTAAAAACAACATTTTGGAATTCAAAAGTACATCACCAAGGGTGTCAAGACTAATATTCAAGATTTCTAAGAGGTACAAGCTAAAGATTATAATGATTTATGCACCAACATCGAGCCATGATGATGAAGAGGTTGAAGAAATGTACACTGAAATTGAGAGTCTTCTAGATGAGCAGAAAACCCACTACACTATTATTATGGGGGACTTCAATGCTAAGGTTGGAAAAAGGCAAAACAGCGCAGAAAGAGGAACTATAGGAAATTTTGGAATTGGTGAAAGAAATAAAAGAGGTGAAAGACTTGTGGAATTTGCAGAATCTCAAGGAATGTCAGTAATGAACACTTTTTTCAAGAAAAGGGTGAACAGAAAGTGGACATGGAAGAGTCCAAATGGATTAACAACTAATGAAATCGACTTCATCCTCACTAACAGAAGATATATTGTGAATGATGTTACCGTCCTGAATAAGGTAAATGTTGGAAGTGATCACAGAATGGTAAGATGTACACTTGATATAGATGTAGGAAAGGAAAGGAAAAAACTGACTCGAGTAAATAATACAAAGGTCTTTGAAATAACAGAGGAGGAGAAAAAGCAGTATGTACTGGAACTTAGGAACAAGTTTGAGCTTCTGCAGACTGCTCAGGACCAAGATATCGACGAGGAATACTACAGCTTTCTGAAAGTGATAAAGCCCAAGAAACCTATAGGGAAAAAGAAATCCAAAGAAGAAAAAATTAGTCAAGAAACACTTGTCATGATGAACCAAAGACGACAAATGAAGAGCAAGAAAAACACTGACAGGGAGAAAATTGAGTATACTGAGTTATGCAAAGCCATTAGAAAGAGACTCAGAGAGGACATAAGAAGATTTAACAGAAGAAAAGTAGAACAAGCATTAAGGGAAAACAAAGGATTTAAACCAGCAGCCATGAGCAGTAATACAGCAAGACAAATGATACTGAAACTGAAGAATAGCGATGGTGTACTTGTAAACAGCAGAAAAGGCATAATTCAAATAGCAGAAGACTACTATAGAGAATTATACAAGGAGCGAGGGAATGATACCAGCAGTGGGGAAGATGGATTGCAAAGTAGCAACACATACGACATACCCCATATTCTTCCTGACCTGATGAGGTAGAACATGCATTGAAGAAAATGAAGAATCCGAAAGCCCCGGGGGAAGATGATGTTACTGTAGAGTTGTTAAAATTGGGAGGAAGAGACATAACACAAAAACTGGCAAGGCTCTTCACAAAGTGCATTAGAAAAGGTGTGATGCCTAAGCAGTGGAATAATGCAATCATAGTTTTGCTGCATAAGAAAGGAGATAAATCAGAAATTAGAAATTATAGACCAATTAGCTTGTTATCCCATATCTACAAGTTGTTCACAAGGGTCATTACTAACAGATTAGAAAGAATACTTGATGAGAATCAACCGAAAGAGCAAGCTGGCTTTAGGACAGGATTCTCAACTATGGATCACCTTCACGTAATATCACAGCTAATGGAGAAAGCAAATGAATATAAAACACCATTATGCCTGGCATTTGTGGATTATGAAAAGGCGTTTGACTCCATACAGCATAAGGCAATGTTTCGGGCACTGGAAAGACAAGGCATAGATACTTCATATATTATGATTTTTAAGAAAATATATGAGAATGCTACATCCTTTATTAGACTAGACAAAGACAGTAGCAAATTTAAAATCGAGAAAGGAGTTCGACAAGGAGACACAATATCTCCGAAGCTGTTTACTGCTGCCCTTGAGGAAGCTTTCAGAAGATTAGACTGGTCGCAGAAAGGAGTCAATGTGAACGGAGAGTACCTAAACCATTTACGATTTGCAGATGACATTGTGGTCATAAGCCACGATCCCAAAGAATTAGAGGAAAATCTTAATCAGTTATGCACAGTTAGTAAGGATTTTGGACTAAAGATGAATATGGCTAAAACAAAAGAAAGATAAGAACAAGTATGCCACAGAAAGGGAAATAATGATTGAAGGAGCAGTAATTGAAAAGGTGGAGTCATATACCTATCGGGGACAAGTCATTAGCTGTAATAATGATAAATGGCTGGAAGTCAAGAGAAGAATAAATTTTGGATGGATAGCATTCAGGAAATATAGCCACATACTGAAGAGCAATATCCCAGTTTGTCTGAAACGTAAAATAATGAACCAATGTATACTCCCCACCATGACTTATGGAAGTGAAACTTGGGCACTCACCAAAAGAATGGAAGAGAAGCTGAGAACTACACAGCGAAGAATGGAACGAATCATATTGGGAATCAGACTGTTGGATAAGAAGAGAAACACATGGATTAGGCAGCAAACTCAAGTAAAGGACATTCTTATCAAAACTAAAGAACTAAAATGGTCTTGGGCAGGACACATAGCTCGAAGACATGATGACAGATGGACTAAGAAAATAACAGAATGGTATTCAAGAGGAGCTAGAAGAAAACCTGGAAGAAAAAGGCGGAGATGGATAGATGAAATTCATGAGTTTGTCGGTAGTAAATGGATGGCCAGTGCTGAAAACAGAAGGAACTGGAAAGTTGCTGGAGAGGCCTTCATCCTGCAGTGGATTGAAAATGGCTGATGATGATGATGATGATGGGTATTATATTCTTATAATATTATAAGAATATATATAATACACACATATATTATATTATTATACATATAAATACATTAGAATATAATATTTTTTTTATAATCGAAGCAATGTGACAAGTTTGCAAAAAAAAAAAAAAAAATGAAATACGAAAATTATGCTGAAAAATAAAACGGAAGTATGGTTTTCAGCCATTCTTCACAAACAGAAGAAAGAAAGGTTTGCAGTTTGGAAACAGCGTTCATGAATTTATAAAAAATAAAGACGAAATGAAACCAAGTAAGTTTTAGAGTAAAATTCTTCCAATGAATGGATATACTAGCATGCTAATTTTGCAAGTGATTATCTTTCATGGCAAATAGATTCAGACCGCATATGTAATTTTGTCCTCACAAAAGACCCATTTTGCAGGTCATCATATGTTCTGTTTGAAGTACAAAGGAAAGAATATTACTTTTCTACAAAGTTTAATTAAACTCGCAAATATAATATTTTTTTGGCATTTGCTGATAAAGAATCTTCTTAATTATTAATTCTTGAATATAAAAATTAATTATTAATCGGTATATTTTTATGATTTTTCAATGATTCATGTCGGCAATTTTAATAAAATGCTGTATTTATTATTATTTTTTTTTATTTCTGATAAAATCACTGTTCGTTTAAATTTCAGTTTAAATCTCTTCCCTTATTGAATTGGGATTATAGATATGCCTAAATCTAACGAAGAATTCAATAAATAAAATGAAATTAAAAAAATAATAATAATAAATTAAATATGAATTGTGTATATGATGTTGGTATCGGGAGGGTTGCGAGTCAATCATTCCTGTGAGATATAAAGGTGAGGCGAAGATCCCAATTTCATTAATGTGGACTACTTAAAAGTGAATGCATATCTTAGGATTTGAGGAACATAAGTAACAGAGAAGTGCAAAATGAAGCATTATTAATCTTAAGCGCAACCAACGCAAAGTAAAAAGTTCAGGATATTAAAACTTTTTTGGTGTCTACACGATTTTATAGAGAGGTGACAAGGAGAGCACAAAATGACTCTTCTCATATGGGGAAAAGTTTGGTTTACGATGGGCAGTGCCTGAGAGATTTATAAAAAAAAAAAAAAAATACACGCTTCATGAAATCTTGATTACGTTAAAAACAGTCATATTTTAAAACTGCTCTGGCGTCGTTTCTTTATATAGTTAACTTAAATAACTTAAAAGACTTCGGGCTTCTGAAAAATATTATCATATTAATAGTGGGATATACAGGAATACCTCGCATAGCGCGGTTAATTCGTGCCAAAAAAATACCGCGCTATGCGAAACCGCGCTGATCGAGGTATTATTAGTATATATTTTAATGTAATCCGTTCCGACGATTTGATTATATGGGTCGAGTTGCAAAAATATATAGGTGTTTGTTTACTATAAATTGATGCACACGAATTTCTTGCAAAAAAAAGAAATTAAAATGAAAAATATGAAAAATACTAGTAAATACAGTACAAATGATTTTTATTTATGATTTTTAATTGTTTTTTATTTTCAGTGTAGAATTGCAAATACCCTTGCAATTCTACACTGCTCGAAAATTAACAGAACACGTAGAAAACGTGATGTAATGCATGCAGCTTGCGATTAAGCGTTTCAAAATTTAGTATGGTGGTGTATCATAGAATAATGATGAAATGAGGAGACAGCGAGTTACTCCGAACAGGTATAAGGGACATTTATAGGAGTTGTATAAGAATTATCAAAAATGTCGCATTACAGAAGTCGATACAAGCTGCTCGAAAATTTGCTCACATAATATCAGTTTGGCATATGATCCCCTCCAACGGCTAGACGGGCCTGACAGCAGTGAACCATGCTCGATATAAGGGTGTCTCTAAGATTCTGCGGCAACAAATCCCATTTTTTCATCAGTGCAGACCTTAGCTCACCAAGTGACCGAGTAATTGGTTGTCGGCGTGACATGCGACGCCCAAGAGCGTCCCATACATGTTCGATCTGATTTAAGTCTAGTGATTGTGCTGGCCACGGCAGTCGTAGGATATCTTCAGTTTCAAGATCCACCTTGAGCCACCACTCTCCACCACTTGAGCTCTATGTGCAGTGGCGTTGTCGTGCATGAAAAGAAAAATCTGGGCCACCGCACCCACCCCTTAAAAGTCGCACATAGGGTTTGAGGGTCTGTTTTCTGTACCTCTGCTCAGTTACGGTACCCTATCAAAAATAAGAAAGAGTGCGGTCGTCGATCAATTTTCCAGCTCCCAAGAGAACACCGCCTCCACCGTAAGTGTTCCTTTCTCTGATGGTACTGTATTTCTCGTTGTCTCCAGATGAAATAAAGTCTATAATCTGCTTATAAACTAAAACGGATACATTAGAGCAGCTGTTCTCAAACTGTGCGTCACGGCGCCCTGGGGAGGCGCCATAATTTACCAGGGGCGTCGCGGACGGTGTAATAGTTTATGTAAGTTTCCATGGAAAATATTAAAAATGTATTAAGAATGATTTTTTATTATTAGATATCTACTACTATTTGATCTGTATTATTAATGTAAATAATTATAGAAAATATTTGGGGTATTTTTGAGGAAGAGAACGCATTGTGTTCCCTTTTCGTCGTTATCTTTATAGGAATTTCGGTGTTTAGGAAAACACGAATACCTGGAATGTAGTTATAAAGCTTTGCGAATACTAGTGCCATTTGCAAGTTCTTACCTTTTGTGAAATTGTATTTTCGGCATTAGCAGTCATTAAATCTAATCACAGATAAAAATTAAACGTTTAAAAAGAAATACGTGTCGCCATTTCGAAAATAACGCTTAGGTTTAATGAATTATGCAATAAAAAGCAAGCACAAACATCACATTAATGTTTTTTGAGAATAAAATAATATCCCAATTATTATTTCATGTATTTCTAATTATTGTATTAACATATTAAAAATAAGAAATTGCACAGTTATAGATGTTTTACTTCAAGGGAGGCGCCGGGAAAATTTTACAGGTCAAGGAAGGCGTGGGCTCAGAAAGTTTGAGAACCGCTGCATTAGAGAACAGAACTGTAGCCCATTGCTCAGGGCTCCAAGTCACATATTCGTGGCACAAGTTTCGACGAGCTCTGCGGTGGTTTGGGGTTAATGGGATGCAAACCACTGGCTTCATTGCGTAGAGTCCATTTGAATTGAGCATTCTTAACACAGTCCAGTTGGAGATTAGTCTTAGTAGTGGCAAATGATGCAACGAAGTAAGCTTATACAGTATCAGCCAAAAAAAAAAAAAAAAAAAAAAACTCTTCACATCGCCTATCCGTCCCCTCTAATAAATTGTGTGATCCTTCCTTAAATTCAAACTCCCCACTTCCATAAAAGCAGATAGAAGAGACGCGAAAGTTGATTTGCGAAATGGATGCTTATTTTCACAGAAAGAGACATCAGAGCGACAAAAAAAATTTTACAGAACGGAATTGCCAGTACCGCTACAGCAAAATCTCTTCGGAGGTCCAGGGTCTTAGAGGGGACATTGTCAGCCTGATTACTTACGCGGGGCATTACATTGCAATGCTTTTCGTGGACGAGCTGTGATGCACAAACCCATGATCACAAAAGTCAATGTCCAGTAAATGTCGTGCTCGCGGAAACCGGATATTGGAGGAGTGGGAGTGTGTTCTCCGGAGTTATGAATCATTATACATACTCTGCCCCAGTCAGATGGAATAAACTGTGTCTGGCGGCAGACAGGAAAAACCCTTCCATACGAATAGAAAATAGTCTTACATGTGTAGGAGAATATGGAGGTGTGATAGTGAGATGCCTTTCGTAATATGGCGTTGAATCGCTTGATGAGCTCTTACAGTGAAGTCCGCACGCGTTTCAGCAGGACAGTGCTCACTTCCATAAGGGACAATGCCTGACCTGGTTGGAAAACTTCAACATGCTATTATAATGGCCGATTTAGAGCTCTAATGTTAATTTCATTGAGCATCAGTGGGTGAATTGGAAAAGCATGTGCGGAATCGACTTTTGAAGCAGGCTTCACAAGCTGCGTTAAAAGAATTACTGCGTGAGCAATGGCCAAATATTCCACTGAAACAAAGTTTTTACAAAGTTTGATAAGTTTTTTTCATTGGTTATCTTCTGTATTGACGGCCATAGATTGGTGTGTACCACATTCTTAGTTACATGTCTATATCTCTTGGTTTTCTATACTTTTATTAATAATAGTATATTTAATTTTTTGTAAACTCTTAGAATCTGGGGCTGCAGGCCCTCAAGTTAAAAAAATCCGTTTGTTTTTAAATTTTAGCTACGCACAAAACTGATGCCATTGTACTAACTTTGTACGTTTGTAAAATTAGCTTCTATCATTGATGAATTGTATTTCATAATTATATTTTATTGACAATGAAAAGATCCTCCCCACCTTTCCTGGTCCCACAAAACAAGAAAACCTACCATGGAATGCACTCGTAACTTTTCTTACCAATTAAAAATTTAAAAGGGATAATGTGAGTTAATCTTTTTATTGGATTTTAATTTTAAAAATGCATAACCTCATTGCTTCATAGTCTTCCCGTTCTAGAACTTCACAAAAATGTTTTAACAGCTTGGAGAATTGATTAGAGGGAAGCGAGTTCTCTGTTTACTTACCCATAATGTAGTCGAAAATGTGGAATTTGAGAACTTGGAATGATAGCGAGACATTGCTCTGCAGGAAGGAGGCTGGAGGCTCCTGGGAATTGTAGCTCAGCGTAGTTCAAATAAAGTTGGTCTCTGAGGAGAAATCTACGTTCCAGCTAATTAATTCGCTTTGTTGTCGAAGGACATCCACAAACATATGAAAACGCGCATGCGTAGAAAGGAGTTTTAGTAACAGTCGTTCTTGTGATTTCAGCGAAATACGAAGCAGTGGTGGTGGTGATGGCTTCATTTTGGGACAGCATACAATTGTTCGATAAAATATCAGAGAATTGGACCATACTCCTAATTTTGGTGAAATCTTTCATCTAAACCATTCACTTGAAGGAATTAACCAGGCATTTCTTTGGTTAGTCTGTGGGTAGCGAATGCGTCAACATGTTATGCTGTGTGTGTTTCAAATTCGAAATGCGGTTGTGCAATCACACTTATGCTGCACGGATTAAATCATTCTTATTTATTAATAATAAATAAGAATGATTTGTATAATTAGTATTATTGATAAACTTTATTTCTAAATGGTTTATTACCTATACAAATTGTCAAATCCATTATGAAATAATGTTTACGTATACGGGGAGCTCCGTAAAAACCCTCATAAAGTGAACCCTGTCCAAAGAAGTGCAGTCAAGTTAATCAATACCCCTTTTTCACAAATTCACCAACACCATTTGGACAATCATTTTCTTTTGTATGCATTTTCCGGGAATATGCACCGTTTTTAGGCACGTAAATATATATGCATGCGCGTACAGTATTGTCTTCATCATGTCCTGAGGAGAAATCCTCAGGACATGATGAAGACATGTAACAACGCAAACCCAGTGGACGGATTTTCATGAACTTTTATATTTGGGTCTTTTGAAAGATGTCTTGCCATCCCAAATTTTATTAAAATTGGGCTTACGGATCTGACAATTATCATTCTGTGTTCGCGTCCGTCCTCATGTAATAACTCGACTCCCAGTTGATGGATTTTTCATGAAATTTTACATTTCGCTCTTTTAGAACTATTTGTTGAGCCAATCAAAATTTAATTAAAATCGGGCCAATAGAAATCCGGAAATTATTATTGTTTTCACGTCACATACGCTATCTATACACCTTATATTGTATCTGAAGCACTAGATTCAGCTACAAGTTATGAATCATGAATTATTACTATTTGCTAACTCGCCTGAAATGTATTAAATAACTCATTTTACACTGGCATGTGTAATACCATTTCTTTATTTCCAAAACTAGTTTCATTTATTCCATCTGCTTGTCTCTGGAACAACCTTTTCCTGTATACGATATTGCTTTTAAGCGTAAATTTACTTTTTTTTTAAGTGCTAAACTATAGATAAGCGAGAAACGCGAGTATTAAAAATGCAATTTAAAATCATCTGCCCTTTTCGATCTTACTTAAGTTCACTTTTTTTGTCCAATTCTTATCTCGAAATTCCCCAAACCATCTTCAGTTTTAGAACATTGCGAACTTCATATCAAGTCCTTTTTGTTGCGTCCTTTGAATTTTTTATACTCTTCATTTTTGTGTACATGAACAGATAATTTAGCCAACTGCAAGATTAATAGTATGCACTTCAGAAGAGAACCCCCGTTTGCTATTCATTACAGATTACTCTGTATCGATCATCCGAGGTCATTAATCGATTTTGGGCTTTGTAGTCATTAATAAATTTCGAAGATAGATTAACACAATGAAGAGCCACACAATACGTATTTTTCTGTGGTGCGGACAAACATCTTTTTCGCTTATTACCCACAATTACATATCCAGCATTTTGACTTGTGGCAATTGTTAAAACATTAAAAAGGAAATAAAAAGTTCCATATTCGTTTTCTTGATAATTATCCAATTTTCAACTCGAACACTGGTGGTAATAAAAAATATTATTAACTATTATTAAATAAAACAGACTGATAATGAATAAATTAGAAAGTTGTAAAATAATAAAAAAAATTAACAACAGTAATAATAATAATAGTTAATTTGTGGCTCTTTGATTAGATCCATTGGGTATTCAAGACACGAACCTCTTTAATAAATGGGCTGTTATCATTATTTCAGAGTACACGGTGATTCAAAAATACCAGAATCTTTTCATTACATTTTTTGAAACCGTTTGTATAATGTTCTAACGTTTGGGTTTGCAATTTCGTTCTGTATATTGGCTATTAGTTCTGCCATTGTGTGGGAATTGTTCTTATAGGCTTTACCTTTTAACAAATCCTACAAATAATAATTCCGGCCACGTTAAATCTGCTGATCTTGGGGGACACAAATTTTTAGTCTCTCTTCATTGCTTATTAGAGCAAACTGGTGATCCTGGTATACGTTTCCATGTGTGTTTTCGAAGAAGAGAGGTCCAATCACTACGCGATATGAAACGGCACATCACGCCTTGAGTTTTTTTTTTTTTTTTTTTTGAAAATGTAAGAAGGCTTCATGAAAAACATGAGGATTTTTATTAATACTGCTGTTTTGATAATCACTGAAGTGGAACCAAGGTTTATCACTGAAGAAAACAGCCCAAAATGGCAATCTATTCTAATCAAAATTTGCAAAATTAGCCAAAATAATGGAATTTTTTTATTAAGTTTTTTAGCCACTTGAATACAGCCGGTCCTAATTTATGTGGTTATACCGGAATGCGATAGGGATGGAGCCCTAACTTTTTAATAGCCTGTTGTATAAAACAGTGGTTCTTAAACTGTGGGTCGCGACTCCTCTGGGGGGTCGCAGCAAACATTGATAAACATCAGTAAATTAAATATTTATTATTATTATTATTATTATTATTATTATTATTATTATTATTAGCTATATGGTGTAAGGGAGCCTGAGGCTTATGCTGCACCAGCCAAAAAAAAAAAAAAAAAAATTCTATGGATGACTGTAACTTACACTGTTGTGCATGCAAATTTTTTGTAAGAATTGCGTATGGTGGCAAAATGTGGTGCGATTTTTTATTTTGGGTTGTGCCAAGTGCTCTGTAGTAACATTGTAGTTTACTGAAATATCTTACACAGAAGTTCATTCAAAAGTTCTAGAATTTTTATTTTATTATCTCTCTATACATTAAAAAGGTTTTCCTCCTAGCGATATTTATTCGAGCCAATGGGAGAACAGAGCAGGGCAATTATTTCACTACAAATTCGTGGTGACGTAAAGGTAAATAATTACATTGTTGTCTTCCGTTGAAAGACAACTGCCTCTATAACGTTCACCAACCTCGTGCACGTGCTGCACTCTGTAACATGACCACTCACGGCATCATTTGATGTCCCATTGTCAGCTGAAGAAGGGACCCGATATAGTTTGTATATTTGTAAATAGTTTAGTATTTTGTAAATATTTGTATAGTTTCTAAATATTTTAGTCCTGCTCTTTCGGATGCAACAATATTCCTCATGCATTATGAAACCCGAAGCAAAAGGCCTTTTCCTAAATTTCTTGTGTAAACGCAGGTAAATAATTACATAGTGATATTTATTCCGCATTGAGAATGCTGCGTGGTGGGGTAGCCAATGGGAGAAGAGGGATGCGGGTAAAGTGGTAAAAGTGGGCGGGGGAAATTGCGTCACTAAAAATACACAGGTAAATAATTACATAGGTCATTTCCTGATTAGATATCGACCATAGTGGCATAGTCTTTGGGTAAGGCGCCCCCCTGTGGTTTCCCACATCTGCGCCATCAGTACTCTTGTGATGAATACAGAACCTCTGTAAAAGCCAGAAAAGTATTGTATGTTGCATGTGTAGTTTAGTGTTGGGTTCTATTGTTTGTGCTGGCTTCTTGGCCGCAGGGCCCTAGTGAGACTCCACGTTGCCCGACACCACCACTGGGAGTGAGCCAGACTGTTCACAGTACTCTGACTGCTCTCCATCAGGGGTTGCCTGAGCTTCCTGACTTAGAACAAAAGAAAAAAAAAAGCATGGGTGAAGGAGATAGCTGAAGGATGTGAGTAAAAAGGGGGAGGAAGAACATCAGTGCGTTTCGACAGGTGTCTTTTACATAGAAAAGATTTGACTTACTCCGTCATACCTCTACATTTTATACAGAAAACCGTACACAGGGGCTAGCGAGCATTTTCGACAAAATAAAAATAATAATAGTTACTATTATTATTTTTTAGTCTTTACGGTCTTTACAGAGACAATCTTTCAGCAGTTGTTGGAAAAATGAGAACTGCGCAGTAAGAGATCTGATGAATAAGGTGAATGCTTTAATGTTATTTGAAGTTTTTGTGAGTGAGATACCCGAAAAGTTAATGAAAATAGACCAATGTATTAATAAGTGTTCTTGTTTTAATTGATATTCTGTTGATAAAAATAACCAGCCTTAAAACACGCAATTTAGAAAGAAAACAAACGCTTCGTGACCTGAGCACTAATCCCTAACAATCTAATCTAATTGTAATATGGAAGGTAGTACAGTTAGACTGGATTGTGTGGAGGAAAATTGTGGTGCAAATGGAGGACCGAAGCGCACAATAGGGCTGAAGCGCACAATAGGAAACGTTCGTTTCATTACATGGCAGTGGAGTAACAGTGGATACATTTTGATGATAGTACGCTTGGAAAATGCTCATGCTCCGGGACAAAGTCATTCCAAACCCAGCCATTTAGATATAGAATGAATTAATCATTATGGGTAAGAAGTTTTGGCGTAGATGCCATAATTCTAGACCTTAAACCCCACTCCCCCCTCTCTCAGACCGCCACTTTTGTTTTTAGACCATTGCAAATCTTTCTTGGGAATTTCTGACTAATAAAGTTGTGCAATGGCCGCAGTTTCTACTGCAAACCTCGAGATAGCTTAGGCTCGGATTCGTTTTTAAAAAGTCAGATTGATTTAAAAATACGCTTATTTCCTCGAATATTCTAAGAAATAAACTTGTATTTTTCTATGTATGGCTAAAAGAAAATCACTTTAGTCATACAGTGGTACTTAGAGAAAGACTTGTCCTCGATAATACCACAGAATCTCTGGTCAGCAGTTACAGCACTGGGGCATTGCCCAGTTGGCATAATTCCAAAATGTCTAGGATTATGAGCTTTGCCTTTTTGCTACCAAACAGTAAATGAAAATAAGCAAGGAAGAAATACGTGATGTGTAATGTAATTTTGAACAGGGAGGAGTTGGTTGGATTAGCGCCAACTGAGGCGTCAGTGCACTATGCGTGTGTAAATTATATGTGTTCTATGGCCAGTTTATCCTCTGTGGTGTGATAAATACCCGTGACCTTGATTATAAAGTGAGATCAGCTACCAGAATAGCTTAAAAAGCGACAGCTGTCTTACACAATAAATTTTAAAAATTAATTAATATCAAAGGTAGTGGATTCCACTGACCTGACTTAGCCGAGTGGTCAATTCATGAATTTAGCACACGTTTTAGTTGACAGTGATCCAAGCCCATGTGATCTAAATATATAGATGCTATATTATCATGCCGGTGTATAAAAAAAATCACTTGTTTTTTTTTTTTTTTAATTGAACATGTTTTATGCCTGCGTTCATGGGTGGCGGCCAGAATTTAAATGTTTTAAGAGTTTCAGTACCGTTAGAAAAGAACCGCCTCCTAAAAGGGGCTCACACCTGGTGAGTATGGGCTTGGCACACCCAGGGTCCTGAGATATCATCATTCTTCTCTTTCTTTCTTGGTGATTCCCTTCTAATAAATTTTCTAAATTTTCTGTTTATACTCCGGGACGACCAAACGGTCAGAGGAGTTCACAAGATAGATAGAATACAAGAAACAGCGCCGTATTCAGTAGTCACGGGCTTGAACCCGGGTCACTCAAGGCACGTGTACTTATGTACCCGCGCGCCTGACCACTAGGCTACGGCGGCCTTCTACTTTTGACACACTCTCTCTCTGGCTTCCTTGCACCATATAGCTAATAATAATAATAATAATAATAATAATAATAATAATAATAATAATAATAATAAAATTACATTATTTTGAAATTGAAATGGAAGCAGAGAATGGTTTATACTTTTAAAGTGCAACTCTCAACAATGATTATTGATTCCAAGACCGAGTCCTCCTTAATAGTTATAGTGACAGGCAGGTCTTGGATCACAGCATTTGAAAGTCCACATGTGAATTCATTGTGATTTTATTAAGGAAACGTGACCCAGAAACCCTGTGAAACTACCAATAATTTTAAGCAAAAAAAAGTTAATGTACGCAAGGGGTTAAATGCCAGAGGAAAAATTAACGACTTTTATGCGCTAACCGAGAAAATTTCGTTTCTGTGCATCGACCATATGTTCCATTACATCCCTCTATTCAGCGCATGGCTACAAACATTACATCCAATGCTCCAACTACAATTACGGTATATGGATATGCTATGTGATATTTAGTAGAAATCTTTATTGCAATAATAATAATAATAATAATAATAATAGATACAAAACATTGCAACATTTCCCTTCACGGCCACCAGGCCAACAGTGAGTGAAAATCTATTCACAGAAAGTCGAGTTAGCGCATGCGGACGGACAAAAAATTTAAGATAATGATTGGCTGATTTCCATTAGTCAGATTTTAATGAAATTTGGAATGGCTGGACAAATCATTTTAAAAGGTTGAAATATAAAATTTCATGAAAATCGTTTTTAAGTCCTTTTAAATCCATTTAAAGGCTAAAGTTTCAACAGTATCATCACTGATGCTGATCTCACATCGCACATAAAGAAGATTTATCATACATTGTGGAAATGAAAGCCAGCAGATGGGTCTTTCAGTTTATGATTAAAACGAATGATTAGTCTACGCGTACATCAAATATACGCAGTAGCCATCTTATTTATTTTATACCTAGCTTTTGGTCCATTCTTTAGAAGTACCGAAGCATGTGCTTACCAGCCTTTAACCCCTTTATTAGCCATTATGGGCATCTTGTAACTCCTGTGTACTATTGCCTATTTGCTTATTCACGTTGCAATAAAAATTAATTAAGCAATATCTCACGAGCAAAAATAAGACTAACGCAGGTTGTGGTATTCATACACGGTGAAAGTTCCAGTCTTTCCAAAACGCTAATTAGCATTTAAGAAAGAAAACGTCTCGCATGGATCAACTGCGGCATTATCCTCTTTCTCGAAAAAGTAAGCTTGTAACAATTTACTTGTGTAATAAATAATAGAGCTATTCAAAGTATGTAAACGCTGACTGCACAGAAACCTTCTCCGTGGCGAAATTTGCTTATGCTGAACTTTAATCCAGGCAGAGACTAATGGCGTTCTAAAAGAATGAGGTTGTTTGTTGAGGATTATATTCTCGCGAGCGGAGTGGAGTGGAGAACTTTTTGGAGTGGAGCCTTTCAAAGTAAAGAATTTCGATTCTTCCGAAATCTGCTCGCGGTGACGTACATTTCTCCTCATGTAGCTCTGTTGCCAGTGGAAGAAGGAAAATCGAAGAGCAAGACGACGTTGCCATAGCAATACGGGTTTTGTGGCGGACAGCCGAAGGTCAAAGGCGTTCAATCGATCAGAAGAGAGTAATGCAATATTTTCTTGAGTCTGTTTCGTAGAAACAGCTGACATGCTCGCAATTTGTGAGGATCTGCGGACATTCAAAACTGCCCAACAATATTTAAGAACTGTGGAATGGTTAAGTGCGCAGTTAATTTCGAAAAATTATCTCGAATGCACGTAATTTCCATGCGCTACATGCAGGGAAATGTGCTTAAAATAACACAGACTCGTCTGTTTACATACAGTGGGTTTCCAAAAGTGAGGAGACAGCACGTTTACCAAACAGTTGGAATTCTAACATTTCACTGAGTGTAAAGGTGTGGAACGATCAATGCCTCCCTGTCTTTTAGTGGGGGTCGAACTTCCCTGTCTTTATTTTCCCCAATATATTTGAATACCGATATTTAATTACGTCAGTTAACCATTACCCTAGGAGAAAAGCGCAAACCCTCTGTCCTTGACATTTAGCACCAGACATTCCGTTGAAAACACACTTTTCTTACTTTCATAGCCATACCCGAATGCATCACTTTGGACTGGAACGTTGTAAACAGATTAATTCTCAACTATATGAGGATGCTGACGAGACCGTTATTATTCCACCGTGAAATTGTTTCGCCTTTGGAGCAGCTCAGCTAACTTCTCTCTTTATGCCAGCTTCGAGAAAATATGGAACCCATCTCTTTGTTATGCAACTTCGGTTTTGCTACTATTTTGTACTGAACAATATGGGTCGCTTTGACCTTATCCTGCGTAGATTCGCAGTAGATGTTCTCCTCGATCTGTTCAGAATAACCAAAATTAGTGTTTACATTTCCATAATAAGGGACTTGTTAGTGTATCCACCCAAACGAAAAGCGTTAAGTAATTAATTTCTGGTAGGAAGAGAATCACTTAGATGTGAACCAGAATAAGCAGAGATTGGTACGTTCAGCCTTCATTATTTCGCCACCTTTTAGACATAGGCTGGTAGCTGTGGTACCAGGCTGGGCTTAGTATTGCGCTGTGTAAGTATCAATACCCAGTGCAACCCTTCTTTCTTATCAGATGTTTATATGGCCAAAACATCATTCCGATTTCGAAGATACAGCTTTGGTGCACCAATGTTTTTAATCTACTTTTTTACTAAATATTATCTTCACTTATACTAAAGAGTTCTTTATTAATTCTATACCATCAAACAGAATTTATTTGGGTTACTTAAGATTTGCTCCAAGACAATTAAGGACATGTAGGCTTCAGCATATTGTCTGTAAATTACTTGAATTCTGTGCTCGGGGGTGATTGTTTTGAAGAAACTCCAGTTGCATTGTTTTTTCTGGGAGTCAAAAACCATGCGGCCTTCGGCCGAGACCGCCAAACAAAAAAAAGCTCCAATTAGAGTTGAAAGAAAGAAAAAAAGGTGTCATATTAGGGCCACCCGAAAACTAGTTCATCTGCCTATGCGCATTATGTCCTTCAATTGTGTGTATTGTCTGATTGATTAGCCTGTTTTTCTGGACGAAAAATCTGAGATTCCGATGTGAAAAACCTTGTTATCCACCGACTAACTCAGCCACGGTGTTAAAAAAAAGCCTATAAAAGTTCTTTGCGTCATTCGAACCCAAGCCTTTTTTGCGCGATGTGTGAGGAGGATGGTGATTATAACCACTGTGCTATCTACGCGAGCCATAAAAAAAAAAAAAAGAGAAAGGCAATCTTTAGTGTATTGTATTGTTTAGATGGGACATTCAATGCCTATATAGTCGATATACAAAGTAGATACAATATTAATCATAACGGTCAGGGGATCAGGTTAGGTTTGACAAAGTTAAGGATAAAAGCATAAAAACATGTATAAGACATAAAAGAGAGTAATATGCAATCATTTAATTAAATATACATAAACATAAATATAGTTGAGAGTAAATACAAATTAAGAGATCGACAAGACAGAGATTTTTAGGCGTGGACCTTGTTGTTCGGCATGTTTCTCTAATCCTACATGTCGTAGACTTGTAGGTCGTTGCTCGGCTTGTAGTTTCGCATCAGTTCATGTGCAAGACAGTTCATAAATACCCAACAGAGGTACCGTTTCCGGAATTAGAAGACAGGTGGGAGACATCACTTCTAAAGCAGACATTAAAGCAGCATAAGAGTGGAATTAGTTTATTCAGCAAATGCCTGCTATTTGACCAATTTTTGGAGGTCTGTCCTGAGCAGTTGTAGGGATTGCATTATGGGAAGAGTGCCTGGGAAGGAAGAAACCTGACGCAGATCTACAGCCCGTTATTCTTTAGCTGAAGAGTAGGAGTGGCTCTGAGGGTGGGTGGTGGGGCGTGCCATTGACGTATGCCCCAGAAGTTAGGTGGTGCCTTAACAGTGGTTCAAGTTCTCCTAGTGTAGATCAGTTGAGGCAGCTGTGGGATTGAAGTTTTGTGGCCATGCTGGTGTTTGTGGTCTGCTCACATCAGTATCCAGGATTCACTAGCAAAGATGGGTTTTAGAACTATACAGTATACAATCGAAGTACTTTATTATTATTATTATTATTAACCTTAGGTTCACCCCCTGAACAGCCAGTGGGCTAGGAGGGTGTACAAATATATATATTTTTTAAATACAGCGTACAATTTTATACAAATTTTTGATATTTAAAATAATGACATTGTTTAGAAAATTATATTTACTTAATAGCTGTAACTTTAAAATAAAACTGATATTAAATTAATATTATAATTACAAATACAGGTTGTCCTACATATCATTTTTTCTGTCATTACAATTTGCTTTGCTTTTACAATATATTTTTGCATTAAATTATTTACATTTCTCATATAAATAAAGCTCACATTTTATAGTAATTCTGGTGATTTGGTCCAGATTTCATCCATAAT
The DNA here is from genome assembly GCF_048544385.1 of Mastigoproctus giganteus. Taxonomy (NCBI): domain Eukaryota; kingdom Metazoa; phylum Arthropoda; class Arachnida; order Uropygi; family Thelyphonidae; genus Mastigoproctus; species Mastigoproctus giganteus. The sequence continues at coordinate 224,064,468 of NC_143581.1, read as the reverse complement.
TTTGCTTCTGTATCTTCTATTTCCTCCAAACTTATTTGGATCTATTATTTATATTATTATTATTATTATATAATTGTAACACAACCGTTAAATATAAAATAAATATTAAACAAGTCAAAATAGGAACAGTATGGTCATAAATATTATAAATACAATGATTTAAGCGTATTTCGTGATTATTAATAACCTAAAATAAAGAGATAAAATATAATTAAATAACATATACTGTTCTATAGCTAACTTATGTTTTCTGCTTCTCCGACATCAGATCTAGCGAATCAGTAGTCTTCAATAAACTATGCGTTTGTAAAGTAAAGTAACATTTCTTTTCTACTTTTGCACTTTTCTTTACATTAGGTGACTAATCAAAATGGCTGCCCTATTTGAAGCGTAGACAAATGAGGAAGTGCGCGTAGTTACCCGATTTCTGTAAACAAAAAGAACTAAGTCCACAAAAATTCGTCAGAAACTGTAAGCAATGTATGATTCAACAGTCATGATCAAGAAACAGCTCTGATTTTGGCTCGTGCAACTCCAACAGGCTAAACACAATCCCATCCGCATACAAAAGTGGTTACGGCATTACGGATGAAGTGCCAATTCACCACGCAGTTCCTGTCTTTCCCCCATCTGACTTTCATCTACTGTATTTGGGCATTTGAAAAAAACATCTGGAGGAATCGATTTGGTGATGACGATGAAGTTTTAATAACGCGTTGAAAACTCGGTTACTGGGAATGTCCGTGAATTTTACGAAGGAGTATAAGAGTATGTCTGCTCTCGGAACACAGTTGGATAAATGCCTCAATATGACGGTTAATTATGTTGAGAAGTAGTTTATTAATCAGTAGTCCGCATAATCGAATCGATTATGGAAACTGATTACGAAATCCAGAGATTTCAATAATCGAAAAAATTGAATGTTAGTGTTAGTCAAATGATGCAAGAAAGCAAGCTTATAAAGCATCAGCCAAAAAAAATTAAAAAAAAACCCTTCCCATTTCACCTATCCATCCCCTCCAACAGTTTGTTTAGTTCTTCGTTGAATTTATTCAAGCTATCCGCTTCCACGTCAAACGGAAGTTTGTTCCAGCAATCAACCACACTCTGGCTAAAGGCAAACTTCCGCAGCACATCTGTTCTGGAACCGTCCTTCCTCAATTTGAATTTGCACCCCCTCATGTGTGTGGTCTGAGCAAGAGAAAGAATCCCATCAGCACTGAGCTTGCTCAATCCATTCAAAGATGCCTAATCTCCAGATATTACAATTTGCAAAATTGAAGCCTTTCTTGGTAAGAGCACCCCTTTGTTCCCCTCACCAATCTTGTGGCCCTTCTCTGTACCCGCTCCTAGAGCTCTACATCCTTCCTAAAATGAGACCTCCAGACCCGTGTAGTACTCAAGATGTAGCCTGACCTTGCATTATACAATGGAATAATCACTTCCTTGTCCATGCTAGTAAAATTCCTGTATATCATTGACAAAATTCTATGAGCTGTACTGGCGGCCTGTCTGTATTGCTCAGAGAACTTCATATCTGACTGCACAATTGCCCCCAGGTCTTTTTCATTTTCCACTGCTCTGAGTGTAGTACTACAAAGTTTGTATAATCGAATGATTTTCCATAAGCAAATGAATCATTCGAATGATATGAGTATAATCGAATTTACTATAATCGATTATGCCCATCACTAATAAAAATGTGCCTTCATTTGTCGTCATGTGCCTTAAATTCACAAAAACTTCTGTTACCTAACTTTTCAAACAACCCTCCTAATGACTTCTTCCTGTCGAGTCTGAACTAATTCGGAATTAGAGAAACCCTCGGAGACCATTTGAAGAAATTAACCGCATCTTGGGTTTCTAATACTTGTTGATGAGTTAACCGGATCTTGAATTCCAAAACTTCAGATCAGCTTTCGATTCAGCTTCGTTGGGATGATCAGTGTATTTCTAAACTTTTCTTTTGGTGTTGACCAGATGATCGAAATAATGGTAGATGCTCAGTGTGTGTGTGTGTGTATGCGTGTGCGCGCGCGGTTGCTTTTCTCATGTGTTTAATAGTGTTTAACAGTACTAGTACTGTTAAAACAAATTGCTGCAGGGATGCAAGGAACCAAACATCAAGAAGTTTGGTATGGTTTCTAACTTTTAAAGTATGAGGTAAAATTGTTTCTGCCGTTGAAAAATAGCCAGCTGAGTGCTCGCCCCTCATCTGATTTAATGGGCTGGCCTTAACGTAGGCGTTAAGTTTATTAATGGATTCTTTTCTTACAAACGGACCAATTGTCTTTATAGAAAAACAAGGTATAGTGTAGTTCCAAATTAGGAATAAATGACACTCCAATATCCTCATATTTCTCTGATTTTAAAATTAAAAGTTAGAAACCTTTCGGTTGTATTGTGAAGTGTACCCATTTTAGATAAATGATGTTTGTCGAGAATTCGATTTATTCTTCCTGCTCAGTAGAGAAAGCAAAAAAAAAAAAAAAAAAAAACTCAGTCACCTACAGGTACTTGCACGCCAGTAAAGCGTTTGTAATAGCATTGCGTTCCCCGGGGAAATTTCTGTTCATCTCATATTGCTATGGATGGCATGACTCTCATGTACTGTACACTGCACCTACATCTGTCTTGCCATGTCCAAACTAGACCTCTCTGCATAGGCTGCAACTTTTTTTAATCTACTCCCTACCTTGCGTTTGGAACAAAATGACATTGATGGATTCGGTGACCTTCAATAAATATTCTGTACTGTGTATCGGAGATTTTTGACAGTGTTTATAAAGATGCAACGTTTTAATAAACAATTATGATGAGAGTTTGAAACCGTAATACTGTAAATCAAGTTTCGGCTGGTTACCTATTAAAATGTATGCCACAAGATAGAATTTACATGAGGCGACTCTCGCCAGTAGCGCAGCGGATTGCTACTTCTCCTTCCCTTTAACTTTTAAGGGTGTGAATGAATTGGGTAAGCTAAATGCCTAATCCTTCCTCATGCCCAGATTACACCCATAAAATAGCATAAATTCAAATTGAGGAATGATGTTTGCAGGATATATGTGCCGACGTTTTCGTTCAGTCAGCGGATAGTTCGTTGTTGTAACAAACTTTCATTTGGTGTGGAAGTGGATAGTTTAAAAAAAATTCAAGGAAGAACAAGACAGATTATACTGGTCTGCATCACTTTCCTCCCTGAAATAATTTTGACAGATTCTCGTAGCAAATATGTCCAAAAACTCAGATATGTGCTTAAAAAGTTCTCATCACACTCAGTTTTCAAATATCGTAGGTTAATGGCCGAAAACCAAGACCTTCATTTCCAGGGCGTCGCCCTGGAAATGAAGGTCTTGGTTTTCGGCCTGCAAAGCTGAAATGGGCGCCCCTGCATTGCAATGCGGGCGCCCCAAAACATACTAACACTTCGAAACGGCGCCCACCTTGTAGTGTCGCCAGCCTGCAATGCAGGCTCTGCAGGCCCGCTTTCGCCGGCCCTGTTCATTTCCTACATTCCCATTTGGACTTTCTTCCTGAAAACTTGGAAGCGATCTCCGATGAACACGGTGAAAGGTTTCACCAAGATATTTCTCAAATGGAAAAAAAAAGAAAAATGGAGTCCAAATATGTTGACAGACTATTGTTGGTATCTCGTACGGGAGATACCAAAGGAAAATAAACGACAAAATAAGTGTTTTGTTACCAGATAAACAATTTTGTAAATAGAATAAGGTTAATAGACCTATTGTTCAATATTTAGTACTGTATGAAACATTTTCTTAAAATATATGAAATCTTTTTTACTATAAACTTTGTTTTTGACTTACGGTTGCCATATTTGAATTGAGCAACGTCAAATCTACAAGAATTACACTGAATTTTAATAAGGAGCGAAAAAAATTTTTTTTTTGCCGACCAATATTATTGGAGGGGATGGACAGGTGATATTGGAAAGTGTTTTATTTTATTTTATTTATTATTATTATTTTTTTTTGGCTGATGCTGTATAAGCTTGTTTTGTTACGTCATTTGCCATTCTATTAATAGTAATATTAAAAATGAACCTGAAAAGACAGACCTTCTATGCCTCTAAGCTGAACATAAGCCCAAGCCTTAAGGTGTAAGAAAGATCCCAAATAGCAGAAAGCCCACTATCGAAACTGAACGTAGTAAAGCGTAAATGTTTTATTTCATAAACAGTTTTAATTGATTAACAATTAAGTCAAATAATTATTAACTATAGTATATTCAGTTACATTTTGAAGAAGTATTTCTACCGTAAATTTTTTAGGATCATACAAGTGTAATGCAAAAATTAGGAAATGCAAACTTTTATCGCATTTGACAAATAACATAATAGGCTATATAATAGTTGTGAAAACGAGAAAGGTGGTTTAAAATTTCAGTAACAGATGGTGCAGTGTGTTTCATTCATATTTTACTTGGTTATATACTGATTAATAATGCACGAATTAAAAGGACTAAAATAATCTGTATTCAAGTTTAAATTGCCTTTATAAAATTAAATAATTTAGTTACATGAAAGCTGTACCGACATAATATAATTAGGAAATGACGTTACGTTGTGACTATCCATGAAAGTTTTCTCTACGTAATCACTCTTATACCACGTGGGGTTTTTAAAAGTTAGTTTATATTTATATAGCCTTATTGATTAAATATACTATACAATTAGATAACGTTTTGGGAGCCATCATCAGACCATATTTGGCTGTACTGTTAACAGCCTTCTGTCTTTTCGATGATTAAGTCACCTTCTTTCAGACCAACGACTTAGAACATATTGCGCCGTGTATATTACATCTGTAAATTAAATTGCGTACATTCAGTGGCTTACGAAAATCTCGAGTTTTCGGGAGAAAAAATCTTGCTATCCTCTCCTGAGACCGCGTAACTCAGTGACTGAGTTAGTTACCTCAGGAGAGACAAACAAAAGATCCCTTAAAAACTCCTTGCCGTGTTCACAAGATTTGAATTGGAACCTTTTTCCACTACTTTGTTGACTAAAGGCAGAGTTATATATTTGGCAGAAAAATTATAGGTTGTAACAAATCGAAAGAGCATTTCAGAATAATTGAGGCAGCTGACCATGAAACAGCGCAATCTTACAGACTCAAAATTAGAATTTAAAAACAGGTCCATCTAAGAAAAAGCGTTCATTGAAGGAGAATATTTTGAAGTTTGAGTTAGAAACAGCTGCCCAGATCAACTGCTAAGTTTTTCGAAATATATCATGATTAGAGAAATTGAATTTGGAACTGAAGTGGATTCCCAAATTCTTATGTTCATGGACAAGACGAATAACCTGAGAATCGAGAGAAACCGTGATCGGAAGAATGTTCTTTTTAAGAGAGATTTGAAGATAACTATATGTTGATGGTTTAAGGGACAAATTAAAAGAATGAAGGTATGAAGAAAATTCTTTTAGAGTTTTGCAGATGAGGTCTTGCGCGATGACACAAGATTGAATTGAACGAGAAGTGGCAAGGATTATAACAGCATATGCATAAGAAATCACATTAATGTGATAATAAGAAAGGTTTGAGGAGTGCAGAAAAAAGTGTTGTCGAAAGTATGCTTCCTCGAGGGATACCGGCATAAGGTGTGTTATGATACGATAAGTTCTTAAAACTGACGAGTAGAACTTTCACTTTCAGGAAGTTAGTAAAAATATTTAAATGGTTTCTTGTGGTAACGTAAAACTGTTCGAGAAGATTAAGCAAAGATTGAATTGAGAGAGCACAAACGAAAATTATGCATGTTCACGATATGGGCCTCAAGTTTTACATCTACAAAGATAAATCATTTATTATTCGAAAAGCTTCAACCAGGAATCGAGTCTACGATATTAACCAGAATTAAATGAGATAATTTTTAAATGCGAAACTTAGTAATTGATGGATTTGCGCAAGTAACTGACTAACATTTAAACAACTGTTTTCTTTTATTCATTAACAATAATTACTCATAACTTTAATTTTATAATAAAAAATTTTTGAAAATTTTTGAAAATTTCAATATTTTAAATATCTTAAATTTTAAATATTTTTATAAGTTTAGGATATTTGAGAAAGTAGCTGGTAAATGTCACGAATTAGTATTATAGTTGTAAGTTTAGTATTTTTTTAAAAATCTATATGCAAGTGAGTACTTTAAATTTTACCCGGCGGTATGTCGGGTTAGATAAACTTGTTTTAAAGACCATGCTGTCAGTAGGGCATGCCTAGAGGTGTGTACTAATTTAAAGCAAGATCGCATGGGTTAAAATTTTCACAATTCTAAAAGAGGTGGGTTATGAAACTAATTTGGCACGATGTACGGCCTTTGCTTTACATTCATCACAGGCAATTTTCATACTTAAATATTTTGTCAGCAAGCGTAGTTAAGGCCTATTATTAGCGTGCATGCTATGTAGAATTACTGTAAAATTAAGGCAGAGGATAATAAACTTATTCAACCTTCGTTTATCGCTCTCTAAAGTTAAAGTATATATACACACATCACTATATAAGCGGTTAAAATACCTGCTAAATTCTAGAATTACACTCCCGAAAAATTCAACTGTCTCTACTTTTACTAATCCGAAAAATACTAAAAGCACGAAAAAAATGAAATAATTTACTTCTTTGTTCACTTTTTTAGCATAGGGTGATTTACAACTCTAGCCGCCTCCTTGACACTACACTGAGCTCGCAACTTGTCACTCATTTGGAGAGGGCCTGGCTTCGAATCTCATCGGACAGAGGAAGGATTCTTAAAGGCTTTTCAGTTAGGACTGTAGTCATCTGATCGCAGCTGGAAGGAGGAGGAGGAGGATATTTTGCTCTCGGGAACTATTCTGGGTTTTCCAGCCCGCACAGCATGCAACAGACAATGAATGTACACATTCTTGAACAGAATAGATACAGTATAATAAAGCCATAGGAACTAATATATCATATGAACTAGCATACTATGAACAGAGTAGTCGATGCAGTGAAAGAAAAACCCAGAGTTAAACAACTTACGTGAGTGATATTGAATCAATAATGAAGAAAGAGCAAGTTTTATAAACATGGGTCGAAAACGCCTTCACGTTGAGTTAAAGTTGCTTGTAATTTTGCTAGTGTATCAAAGCCACATGCTCGATTGATCGCTGACAGGCTTTCGCCTCTGCTGAAAGACATGCCACTTATTGGGCTATTGGAGATATTCCAGCATTATAGGACACCTTCCTTTTATGGAAAGTAGCCAAGGCTTGCCCAGATTAAGTTATTTCAACTTGGATTGGCTGTGGTACCCACTTACATGACCTTTCTACTCCTCCGACATAAATCCGTTAGATTTTGTTTTGGAGAGACCGAATATTTAGTACAGAGGACTGAGGCTTCCACTTAAGATGAGTTACTTCAGTGATTTCGGATGGTCTCTTATTCGGCATGCTGCATATGACACTAGTTACCCACCTGCGGAAACCACTTGTTTCCAATGTGAGGTTTAGGGTGGCCATAAGTATAATTTACTGCGAAGTGCTTGAAAAATAAATTTATAAATAAATCTAAAAAGTAAATAAAATATTGTTCGATTGCTTCTTATTTGATAGCAGAGTTTTTAGGAACATTAATAAAATCGGGCGTCAAAAACAAAACATGTATTGAATAATGTTGATTATGTTTCTAATATTATTTTATGCCAAATCTGACTTTTGCGTATTGGCATCTTTTTTTTTTTTCAGGACTGTGTTAACCTGAATTTTACTTAAAGTATAAAGAGTATTTGTTTTCTCCTTCATTAATGGTCATTGTTTACAGAACTGTAGCAAAACTAATTTTTTTATTGCTAGGAAGTTGAAACAATTCCAAGATGGACGAAGTGTCAGACAGCGAAATTATTCCGGTCTCTTAGTTTTTTAACTTCGCAGACAGAGAAATTAATCTTAGAACATATATTACACTAAAAGACAGTACACTGGCGCCTCATGACCTCAGTTATCTTGGTGCTAATCAAAAATCACCAGATTTCTTTGCATAGAACAAATATATATTAGTACTCTCCCCCGCCCCCTCCCCCCAAAAAACGTTTCGTTTTAGAGAACTTCAGTCTAAATAAATTATAAATGATTCGCTTGTACAATATTTTTTGTGTACTTTATAATAACACCCAAATGATGTACAGGCTTATTCTAGCTTCTGATTGCATCAAGCAGGTTTTTTTTTTTTTTATCCAGTTTTTAACCATGACGAAAGATAGTTGTAGAATAGATGTGTTGAAATTTGCCTTTAGCCAGCGGGTAGTTGATTGGTGGAACAGGCTTCCATCTTTTGTTGTGGAAGCTAATAGCCTAAATAAATTTAAGGCTGAGCTGGACAGGCATTTGGAACGAATGGAGGGATGAAATGGAATTTTTTTTTTTTTTTTTGGCTGATGCTGCATAAACTTGCTTTCTTGCGTCGTATGCCTCTACTAATGCTAAAACAGTACAGAAATTTCTCTTTATAATGACAGCGATTTCCAAAGATTAATTGCATCTACACTACGCGTCATCAGTTTACAGTTTCGCGTTTAGTAACCAACTTCTGAGAAACGGGTCATGTTTCAAGAAAGTCGGCGGTATCAACGAAAAGCTTTCTGTTTCAGTTAGGATCGTTATTTGTATAGGTTTAATCTTAAAAATCTCAAAGGAAACTTATCTCAGTTCCGAAGTGAAGAGAAGAAAAGTTACACTCTCTAAGTTATTTACCCATTTATCGATGGTTGTGTAACTTACAATTGAAAATCAAGAAATCCTGAGGGGGGGGAGGGGGGAACTTCTGTAGATATGTTGTAGATACGTTTTCGAGATTAGCCCCATAATTTTTTTTCAATAAGGGCTTGATTTACAATATACCAGCGACGTGCAAATCCTTACAGTTAGCACAGTGGTTACGATCGCTGTTTTTTCACACAGTATCGAAAACAACCGAATTCGAATCCCATAAAGACAGGAAAAACTTTATGGGCTTTTCTTGCACTGTGACCAAGTTATCATTAGTAACATTAGCATTAGTTGAGGTATATGTTGCAAGAAGCAAGCTTACACATCATCAGCCAAAATAAAAAAACTTCCCATTTCACGCATCCACTCGCTCCAAATGTTTGTCAAGTTCTGCCTTGAATCTATTTAAGCGATCAACTTCCACAACAACAGATGGAAGTTTGTTCCAGCAATCAACTACCCGCTGGCTAAAGGCAAATTTCCGCACATCTATTCTACAACTGTCTTTCCTCAATTTCAATTTATGCTCCCTCAGGTTTTTAATCTGAGGAAAAAGAAGAATCCATTCAAGGCCTTATATACCCCAATCAGATCGCTTTGCAGGTGCTAGTCTCCAGTCACTGCAATTTGCAGAACTTAAGCCTTTCTTGGTAGGAGCACTTATTTGTTCCCCTCGCCAATCTTGTTGCCCTTCTTTGTACTCGCTCCAGCAACTCTACATCCTTCCTAAAATGAGGCCTCCACACCTGTAGGCAGTACTCAAGGTATGGCTTGACCATTGCCCTATACAAGGGGATTATCGCTTCCGTATCCTTGCTCGCAAAATTCCTGTATATCCTTGTATATTCCTGTATATAGACCCAATGACCTATTCTGACAACATTGCGCTGCTCAGAAAACTTCATATCTGAGTGCACAATTAACCCAGGTCTCTTTCATTCTCCACTGCCCTGAATGTAACACCACACAGTCTTGTCTAGATGATCCTGCGATGCTTCTTTAACCAGTGATTCCATTATTTTCTCTGGAACAGAAGTCAAACTAACAGGTCCGTAATTACTCGTGTTACCCTTTGATCCCCCTTTGTGAAATGGAGATACATTTGCATATCAGGCCTGACGTAGCCGAGTGGTCAGGAGCGAGAATGGATAGCACGCGTTCCTTGAGTACACCGGAGTTCAAGCCCGTGACTACTAAATACAATAAATATTTGTATTGACGATTTATTGTAAACTCTACAATAAATATTTATACTCCGGTTGTCGTGGCGGAGTATAAACAGAAAATTTATCTCCAGTCCGTGGGGACTTCCCCTGATTCTAAGAATGTTATCTGGGGTAGCAGTAACCCCATTTCTCTGGGGTTACTGCTACCCATATGCAGTACTTTGCATTTGTCAATGTTAAACTTCAGTTGCCACTTCTCAGCCCATCTGCCCAACTTCTCCAGATCATGTTGCAGCAGCATACTGTCATTACTGTTGTTGACAACCTTGCCAACTTTTATATCATTTGCAAACTTTGACATTAAGCTTGATATACCTTCATCAATATCATTGATAAATACAAAAATCAACGATGGGCCCAACACCGAACTCTGGAGAATACCACTAATAACATTAGTCCACGAAGGCAGTGTTCATTGATTGCCACTCTTTGACTTCTCCCACTCAACCATCGTTTTATCCATTGTAGTAACTTGCCCTTAATGCAGCATTGCTCCAATTTGTATATCCGGCGTTCTTCCGTGTGCAACAGTATTAAAGGCTTTCCTGAAATCCAAGTATAAGATATCAAAATTATTTTTTGCATCCAGTTCCTTTGTGATCACGTCATAGTAGCAACCAAATTGGTCAGACAAGACTTCCCCTTAACAAACCCATCCCGTGTCTGAATTATTACTGCAGTCTTGTCTAGATGATCCTGCAATGCTTCTTTAACCAGTGACTCCATTATTTTCCCTGAAACAGAAGTCAAACTAACATGTCTGTAATTATTCGTGTCACCCTTTGATCGCCCTTTGTGAATTGGATATACATTTGCATATCTCCAGTCTGTGGGGACTTCCTCTGAGTCCAAGGATGCTCTCATAATTATGGCTAAGGGTTTACTTAGTTCCTTTGCCGCTTCCTTTAATATAACTGGATAGATCCCATCCACCCCAGGTACCTTTCTTATATTTAATTTTAACAATTTCTCCACTTTGCTCTCAGTTATTACAAAATCATTAAGCACCCTGCTACAGTGATAAACGTCTTTTGATAAACGTCTGGAATTTTCCTCCCTTAATAACTCATGATGTGTGAATGTAGATGCAAAATACTCATTTAGTTTGGCAGCTATCTGTGAATGATCATCTACAGTCAAACCTTTGATATCAAGTGGACCAATCTGATTCATTCCCTTCCTTTTAGAGTTTATATTAGAATAGAAGTCTTTTCTGTTTTTCTTTGCATCCTTTGCCAAAGATTTCTCATAATCAGCCTTGGCTTGCCTAACCTCCTTTGGGACTTGATTACAGACTACCTTATATCTACCATAGGCTTCTGTGTCGCCGGATAATTTATATGCTTCCCATGCACATTTCTTCTCTGCCACGAGTCTCTCATTAGTTCATTTGACATCCATTTAGGCCTAAACCTAGAACAGTATTTCTTAGTTGGGACAAAAAGCCTAGTAGCTTACTAGGCTTTCATGAAAACTTCCTTGAATGCTTCCCATTTAGAAGTTGCTGTTGGTAACGTCATCAGTTGGTCCCACTGTATAGAATTTAAAAACAGACTGAGACTATTGTAGTCACCTTTACGAAAGCAAATTTAAATTTAGTCGGGCTCGGCTCGGTTTTCTTTCTCTTGAATTCTGTTTTTTTTTTTGTTTTTAGTTTTTTTTTTTATTTTTAACAGGCAAATTAACAATAGAATGCCAACTACCGGCACAATGAGTTAACACCTCAAAGTTTTAATTGGTATGGACCAAAATCCAAAAGAGAGAGAGAGAGAGAGAGAGAGAGAGAGAGAGAGAGAGAGAGAGAGAGAGAGAGAGAGAGAGAGAGAGAGAAGTTATAATTACATTACATTTCAGTATGTTCAATTATAAAATAACGTATTTCAGGAGTTTAAAACGTCTTTACTGTGCTGAAGAAGTCTTACCAAAAATCCAGCATGTGATTATTCGTGTCTGTACCCGCCTCCATGTACCTCTTAAGGTGAGGCTGCTGCAAATGTGGAAATAACGTTGGCAGGGTTGTTAATGACACTAATGACAGTATGCTATTGCAACAGGATCTGGAAAAGTTGGGCAGATGGGCTGAGAGGTGGCAACTGAAGTTTAACATTGGTAAATACAAAGTACTGCATATTGGTAGAAGCAACCCCGGAGAAATGCCAACTGTGTGGTACTACACTCAGGGTGGTAGAGAATTAAAAAAAAAAAAAAAAAAACCTGGGGGTAATTGTGGTCAGATATGAAGTTTCTAAATAGTGCAGACAGGCTGCCAGAGCAAGTCATGAGGTCTTGGCAATGATATATAGGAATTTTGCTAGTAGGGAAAAGGAGGTGATTATCCCCTTATATAAGGCAATGGTCAGGCCACGCCTTGAATACTGTGTACAGGTCTAGAGACCTAATTTTAAGAAGGATTAGACTTGCTGGAACGAGTACAGAGAAGGGTAACGAGATTGGTGAGGGGAACAAAGGGATGCTTTTACCAAGAAAGGCTTAAATTCTGCAAATTGCAGCGTTTGGAAAGTAGGCACTTACGAGGTAATCTGACTGAGGTGTGTAAGGCCTTGAATGGTTTGTGCAGGCTTAATGATGATGGAATCCTTGCTCCTGCTCAGATTACGACCCTGAGAGGCATAAATTCAAATTGAGGAAAGTCAGTCGCAGAATAGATGTACGGAAGTTTGCCTTTAGCCAGCGGGTAGTTGATTGCTGGACGAAACTTCCATCTGTTCTTGTGGAAGTTGATAGCTTAAATAAATTCAAAGAAGAACTGTACTAATTTTTGGAGCGAATGGATGAGTGAAATGGTAAGGGTTTTTTTTTGTATAAACTTGCTTTCTTTCATCACATGCCTCGACTAATGCTAATAATGAACTTAAATTTTCTGTTTATACTCCGGGACGACCACATAAGAAATGGGTTAAAACTTATTGGTATGAATTTATTACAGATATCTGAAATTAAAAAAAAAAGGATTAGAGATGTTGTTCCAGATTATAGCAGTGTTTCCGTAGGAGGGGAATGTGAAATTGTAAAGAGAAATCTTTATTGCAACACAGATGATGATTGCATAATAGTGTAGTTGCAACTCTCCGTCACGACACATTGGCCAGGGGTTAACAAAGTAATATGAATGCAAAGTTGCCCGAATAAACCAAAAAGATAAAAGCATAAAATAATAATGAATAAGCTAATAATAATTAATAATAATAATAAATAAGTATCATCATCATCATCATCAGCCATTTTCAATCCACTGCAGGATGAAGGCCTCTCCAGCAACTTACCAGTTCCTTCTGTTTTGAGCACTGGACATCCATTTACTACCCACAAACTCATGAATTTCATCTATCCATCTCCGCCTTTGTCTTCCAGGTTTTCTTCTAGCTCCTCTTGGATACCATTCTGTTATTTTCTTAGTCCATCTGTCATCATGTCTTCGAGCTATGTGTCATGCCCAAGACCATTTTAGTTCTTTAGTTTTGATAAGAATGTCCTTTACTTGAGTTTGTTGCCTAATCCATGTGTTTCTCTTCTTATCTAACAGTCTGATTCCCAATATGATTCGTTCCATTCTTCGCTGTGCAGTTCTTAGCTTCTCTTCCATTCTTTTGGTGAGTGCCCAAGTTTCACTTCCATAAGTCATGGTGGGGAGTATACATTGGTTCATTATTTTACGTTTTAGACAAACTGGGATATTGCTCTTCAGTATGTGACTATATTTCCTGAATGCTATCCATCCAAAATTTATTCTTCTCTTGACTTCCAGCCATTTATCATTATTACAGCTAATAACTTGTCCCAGATAAGTATATGACTCCACCTTTTCAATTACTGCTCCTTCGATCATTATCTCCCTTTCTGTGGCATACTTGTTAATCATTACTTTTGTTTTAGCCATATTCATCTTTAGTCCAAAATCCTTACTAGCTGTGCATAACTGATTAAGATTTTCCTCTAATTCTTTGGGATCATGGCTTATGACCACAATGTCGTCTGCAAATCGTAAATGGTTTAGGTACTCTCCGTTCACATTGACTCCTTTCTGCGACCAGTCTAATCTTCTGAAAGCTTCCTCAAGGGCAGCAGTAAACAGCTTCGGAGATATTGTGTCTCCTTGTCGAACTCCTTTCTCAATTTTAAATTTCCTACTGTCTTTGTCTAGTCTAATAAAGGAGGTAGCACTCTCGTATATTTTCTTCAAAATCATAATATATGGTGTATCTATGCCTTGTCTTTCCAGTGCCCGAAACATTGCCTTATGCTGTATGGAGTCAAATGCCTTTTCATAATCCACAAATGCCAGGCATAATGGTGTTTTATATTCATTTGCTTTCTCCATTAGCTGTGATATTACGTGAAGGTGATCCATAGTTGAGAATCCTGTCCTAAAGCCAGCTTGCTCTTTCGGTTGATTCTCATCAAGTATTCTTTCTAATCTGTTAGTAATGACCCTTGTGAACAACTTGTAGATCTGGGATAACAAGCTAATTGGTCTATAATTTCCAATTTCTGATTTATCTCCTTTCTTATGCAGCAAAACTATGATTGCATTATTCCACTCCTTAGGCATCACACCTTTTCTAATGCACTTTGTGAAGAGCCTTGCCAGTTTTTGTGTTATGTCTCTTCCTCCCAATTTTAACAACTCTACAGTAACTTCATCTTCCTCCGGGGCTTTCTGATTCTTCATTTTCTTCAACGCATGTTCTACCTCATCAAGAAGAATATTGGGTATGTCGTATGTGTTGCTACTTTGCAATCCATCTTCCCCACTTCTGGCATCATTCCCCTGCTCCTTGTATAATTCTCTATAGTAGTCTTCTGCTATTTGAATTATGCCTTCTCTGCTGTTTATAAGTACACCATCGCTATTCTTCAGTTTCAGAATCATTTGTCTTTCTGTATTACTGCTCATGGCTGCTGATTTAAATCCTTTGTTTTCCCTTAATGCTTGTTCTACTTTTCTTGTGTTAAATCTTCTTATGTCATCTCTGAGTCTCTGTCTAATGGCTTTGCATAACTCAGTATACTCAGTTTTCTCCCTGTCAGTGTTTTTCTTGCTTTTCATTTCTCGTCTTCGGTTCATCATGACAAGTTTTCTTGACTAATTTTTTCTTCTTTGGATTTCTGTTTCCCTATAGGTTTCTTATGCTTTATCACTTTCAGAAAGTTGTAATATTCCTCGTCGATATCTTGGTCCTGAGCAGTCTGCAGAAGCTCAAACTTGTTCTTAAGTTCTAGTACTTACTGCTTTTTCTCCTCCTCTGTTATCTCAAAGACCTTTGTATTATTTACTCGAGTCAGTTTTTTCCTTTCCTTTCCTACATCTATAGCAAGTGTACATCTTACCATTCTGTGATCACTTCCAACATTTACCTTATTCAGGACGGTAACATCATTCACAATATATCTTCTGTTAGTGAGGATGAAGTCGATTTCATTAGTTGTTAATCCATTTGGACTCTTCCATGTCCACTTTCTGTTCACCCTTTTCTTGAAAAAAGTGTTCATTACTGACATTCCTTGAGATTCTGCAAATTCCACAAGTCTTTCACCTCTTTTATTTCTTTCACCAATTCCAAAATTTCCTATAGTTCCTCTTTCTGCGCTGTTTTGCCTTTTTCCAACCTTAGCATTGAAGTCCCCCATAATAATAGTGTAGTGGGTTTTCTGCTCATCTAGAAGACTCTCAATTTCGGTGTACATTTCTTCAACCTCTTCATCATCATGGCTCGATGTTGGTGCATAAATCATTATAATCTTTAGCTTGTATCTCTTAGAAATCTTGAGTATTAGTCTTGACACTCTTGGTGATGTACTTTTGAATTCCAAAATGTTATTTTTAAAATCTTTATGGACCAGAAACCCAACTCCACCTTCACTCCTTTCACTGTTTCCATTGGTGTACAGCAGATTTCCACTTGATAAACTTATAAGTGATTCATTTCTTCTTCTTGTTTCAGCCAAACCGATGATATTCCAATTCACATTTTCTAATTCCTTTTTCAGCTCTAATATCCTGTCTTCACCGATGAGTGATCTTACGTTATAACAGGCCAAGTTCAGTTTCCGTGCATGGCAGCCTGGTCGTACCCAGAGATTCTTAGCACCCTCTGCTTCCACTCTAATCCTCTCGCTGCCGTAAGAGGGAGATTGAAAGCTGCTGGGGACTGAGGGCCATTTGTTTCGTCGTGCTTTCATATTGCTGGAGGGTTTGGTCTTTTCCTCTGGTCTCACGCTGACCAGGCGTCTTGAAGAGAACCACTCTACACGTTCGTTGCCACCTAAGTGACGTAACAGGGCTTACCATCGAGAAGGTGTGCATGAGTGGATTTTAGGGAGGCAGGCCAACCGGACTTCTCCTAAATCTTCTGTAATAGAGAGATATTGGATCCATCAGTGTTTTAGGCTGAGTGTCTGATAACACCCCTTAATAATTAAACTAGTATAAATAAGTATACTAGACATTAAGTGAGTATACACAGCCTTAGTTACAATATATAACATCAGAATATACATTGGATTTCATGATTATATATATTGGATTGAATTAAATAAAAGAGTGCATTGGTCGGGGTCAGTTAATAATAGTGGTGGCCATGGCCACCCACCACGGAGTATTCTTTTCCTGTATTGTGGATCCTGACTAAACTTGTTGAAGTTGACATCCAAACCCTCCCTGGACGCGTGCTAACATCTGGTGAGGAAGGAACCGGTCGGACAGGTGAAGGTGTGTTCCAAGAGGGCATAGCTGTGGAGTTGCTCGCAGTGCGCCACTGGGATACTCCATGCACAGTTGTCCCAGAAGGAAGAAGATGAGTTTGACTCTAATGACGAATCTCCTTTCATTAATGAGCAACGTAAGCCTTGGGATGTCGAGTGTGTTGGCCATAGCGGTGGTTCGGAGCTGGGGAGGTAGGTCGACCTTGTGGCAAGTCTACTTGAGGAGCCAGTACTCGGAAGAGAACACTGGTTTGGTGGTAGAGGGAGATGCAGATGACCAAATATCTGCAGCAGTTTGGCCTAAAATCTTAATAAGGACCAACAAAACATAGGCTACGCAGAAATATAGTGCCTATCCGACTTTCTTCTCCCAGTAATCCCCGCATTTACTTTCATTTATATAGAGTGTGTCTCATAAAGATGTATACACATTTTCACAGCTTACAGTGAAAATATGTGGACATTCTTTCTTTCCCAATGACAGACCAGTTATATACTTAAATAAAATATATATATAAAAACAAATTCTTAAAGTTTGGTGTCGATTTGATTTTTTATTTATCGATTATTGTAGGGAAGTAGAGTGCTGAGGGGACATCCAAACATATTTCTATTTATATATAGAGAAATAACTTGAGATTTTTATGAAAAAACGAATTGCTTAATTTTTATTAGTCCAATTTCAATGAAATTTGAGATGTCTCGAGAAATCATTCTAAAAGATCCAGTTATAATTCATGAAAATCGGTTGAGGTTCCTTCGTGCCGACTGACGGACGAATATGGTGAGGACAATAGGTACTTTATACTTTGTGCATTCTGCCATAGGGACAAAGGTGAATGCACAAAGTTTTAATGTTTATTTTTTATCGTAAAAGCTGAAAACCCATATGATACAACTCTCTGTAAACTGAGACGTTGTTGTAGTAGGATTTAGGAGCATCAGCGACTAAAGTAAATTACGTATAATAAAATATACTGTTTGTAAATTGCGTGTGTTGCGTGGTCTATTTTCTGTTTGATGAATGAAAAACCCGAGTTTCCGGGAGAAAAAAGCCATGCTACCCTCACCTGAGACCGATTAACTCAGCCACGTTGGGAAAAAGACCCATAAAAATTCCTCATGTCATCGACGGTACTCGAACTCAGTTTTTTGCCCACGAGGGCAGGCTGATGCGTACTTATACTCTTGTTAGAGTAGTGTTTATGTTAGCGTATGAGGGTTATTCTAGTTCGATAATCGTTCTCCCATTGCATTTAGTTTGAATTTGTAATTCGCCAAAACTGCAAGTGAAAATATCATCAATAAAAATTAATTTCTTTGATCAACATGCTAAGCTCATCTTCAGCGTGAAATTTAAAATAATTTTTCTTATTATTGGAAGTGTTATTAAAATGTACTCTTCTCTTCAACCTCAAAAATCTTTTACTTCTTTCTTTTCTGCTTGCAGGTGGTCTTGGTGTTCCTCCTCAGCATAGCGTCATTGATCATCTACTTCATCGACGCCTCTCGGTAAGTACTTGTCCCTCAACTAACTACACTAAGTTTGTTTTTCTCTGTCGGTGCTTAGTGACAGATGTCTGAGTAAATCGACAAGTTCTGCTCTGAGTGAGATTCTCAACTTTTTCTTTCATATAACTGCTCATACTTAAGAGAAAAAGGTTATAATGAAATGGGTGCCACTTTAGTTTGCGTAATATATTAAGGCGCCATTAAGTATAAAAACTGCATGCCCTTTACAAACGGCAAATTGGTGTTGTTTCTAGATAGCGTTAATATACGAGTAGTAATTGAAAATAGATTTTCAATTATAGAAGAACTGCAAGAGTTTTTTTTGTTTGTTTGTTTTACAGTGATAAATTAAGTGGGACATTTCTAATATGATAACGTACAGCAGTTTTTATTGTTAGCATTTATTTTTTCTTTCTTTTAAAAAGTAAATCCTTTTTCTTTTGTTTGTTTTTTTTTAAAGTAAAGTGGATGACATTAATTCGCGAGTAAAATGTAACAGAACTTGTCTTTTACGTGAATTTAAAAGGAAAAAGACGAGTGTTTCAAAATGCTGGATTTATGCTTCTGTTTCAAAAGAAAATGGCGGTTTCGGTTAACTATATTTATTTAAGGAAAACAGAAAGGCATTTTGTTGTACTGGAAACTCAGCATAATCATATATTTATGAATTTTATCCTCAATAATTTAAGAATCAAGTAAGTTGTTATACAAATGCAGCGCTATCTAATCTTTCAAAATGTATTCGGTGTTCACTTTCTTTTCATCCTTAGTTCCTTAAGGCGACTCATCTTAATTTATTCTTAATCTTAATTTATATTCGTTGTTACAGCACATAACCCTTGACATTTTAATGGATCTGCACTTAAGTGCTTACGCTTTTACATTTTCTTTGTTCGTTTAACGATGTCTTAGGTCTTATTTAGTAAATAATATAGAAAGATGATGCTTGCAGAAACTGGAAGATCGATTTTCATAGGTTCTTTTGACATTTTGCGTACACTGTTCTAGGCTTCAACGTTATTTGTTCTTACCTTTTGTTGCACAGTACTATGAAAAGTATTCTAAACGAAGAGAGAACGAAGTTTATTTGACATTTACACATTATAATGTGTAAATGTCAAATAATTTTATCTAAACGGTTGCAAAGGAAATGTAATCACCACAATACTAAAACAGCTTAGTCCCGATAATACGAGTCTCCTTAAACGGGGTTTCTGTCAATCAGAATCCAAGTTTATAATATTCAAAAGAAGAGGTTATAGCTTTCAAAATTATAAATTATTTAATGCTGTGTTACTCTTTTCAAAATTGCAAAAAATTAATACAGCCTTTTGGTCTTCTTTTATTTTTTGTTTATGTTCCGCGGTCGACATGATAAATGCAGTGTGTGTGTGTGTGTGTGTTGAGGGTCAATACAGTGATCCTAAGGCTAACAATAGAACGAAATTCGCCTCTACCACGGGTTGTCTTGGTATTGCACTATTTTCAAACAAAGAGCTGCGCTAATTCATCTGCCATTTGTTTAAAAGCTGGGATATTGTTACTTTATTAACAAAAGAACAAGCGGCCCCTAGCCAGAAACTGGCAATATACATACATTTTATATTATATACAATGATATACATAGAGTGATGTTAATTACAATGTCATAAGTGTAATGAACACGTAACATGTCCACACAGCAAATCGCATCACCCAACTAATCAGAAGTATAGATTGTGGCACAAGGAATCACAAGACAGCAGTCTTTTTCTGTCCTAGGAAGAACGAAAACCACACACCCACTGGAGTAGTGCTATACCAGTGGGTGCTAGCTAATCCCGTACCAACAACTGCCCAAACTCGGGTACCAGCTAAAAAATAATGATAATAATAAAATAAAAAAATAATAAAAAAGGAGATGGCAGGTAATGTCAGTTTTTCGCAGGTGTTGGGTTGGTTCCTTGTTGTTGAGATGATGATAGACTCGAGAAGAGTTGCTTTCTTTTGCTGAAAACAGCAGCGGAGAATTGTTGTAGAGCTGAGAACGATAGAGAATTTTCAGCCAGTATCACTTCATTTCCTTCAGAAAAGTTTCTGACAGCAGTTTGTAGTGTAGATCTGTCGTCGTGGCACAGGTTGCAGCGATACAGAATGTGCGTCCAGGTTTCCTCAGCACCACACAAGCAGAGATTGGTGTCAGACAAGCCATATTGAAATAGTTTGGAGTTGATGGAGCCGTGCCCAGTAAGTATATATAATGTTGTTAAGCTGGGAGAAAACCATTGGCAAACGTTCTTATTGAGAGAGAGACGGTAACTGCAGGAACAAAAGAGCGGGTGACTTGACCAGTAGTAATGCTGGAATCCCATCGTGATTGCCACACATTGATAAGTTCATTCCAAATTCTCTGTTTCTCGTCTTTGATGTTAGCAGTTAGGTTACACGAGATGCTGAGAATCTCGCCAGGAACCCCGTGCTTTAGACAATAGCAGAGTCCTTTGAAGATGACATGTAGGTCTAGTGGTAAGACTCCAGCAAGGACCTGCAGAGCAGCAGAGGACACTGTCCTGCAGGCCCGGAGCATGACCAGCAGCATAATCCGTTGAATGGAGTTAACATTAACGGCTCTATGGAACCAGTCTCCCGAAGCATATATTGCTATTGGTCCGAATACCGCTGTATAATATAGCAAGAGAGTCTTCTTATTTAGTCCCCAGTCCGATTTGGAAATGCGGATAATTGCTGCAGTGAACTTCTTAATCTTCGAGACGAGGTGATTAATATGAGAGAAGGTTAACCTGTCATCTAAAATTACGCCAAGATGTTTTAATTCAGGTACAAAAGGGATAGGCGACCGGGCTAGCCGGGTGGGTAAAGTGCCTGCCTGGCAACCCAAAGGTCGCGGGTTCGATTCCCGCCTCGGGCTTGGATCAAAGTACTGCAAAAACCTTGGGAGGTGCATTATGGCCACAGAAGCCTATGCGCCAACAACTATCAAAAAAAAAAAAAAAGGGGGATTTGCTTACCGTCTGTCTTTATATTAGGAGGTCTTCTATAATCTAACTTGCCCTTAAAAACCATCAGTTTTGTTTTTATGGCATATATTCATAATTTATTTATACTAAACCACTTGATTAGCTCAGAAAAAGTTATATTGGCTGATTGTTCTAGTTGAAGACGCGATCGACCTGGAATTAGAAGAACCAAATCATCGGCGTAGGCGAAGGCAGAGATATTGTCAGGTTTTTGCATGAGCCAACTGTCCAAAACTATGTCCCAGAAGAGGCGTAGCAGAACTGATCCCTGGGGCATCCTCTTTAAATGGTCCTTGAGATAGAGAGACTGCTGTTTCCAGATTACTTAGATGAGTGTATTTTGGAAATAGCTTCTAATAACTTGGAATAGTTGCTGAGAACACTTGGCTTTGGTAAGACAATTGAGAGCTTTCAATTCCCACCAGAGGGAATCGAAAGCTCCCTCGAAGTCAATGAATATGGTCAGTTCATATTTAGCCCTGGAAGCTAATATGTGGTTAACTAAAGAGACCAAGGCATCTTCTCAAGATTTTCCCTTCTTGAAGCCAAATTGGGATGGAGACGTTAAGTTTTGGCCTTCAATTAAATCTGCTACTCTGGGTGCTAACAATCTTTCAAATTGTTTTCCAAGGTTTGCCAAAGGAGAGATGGGTTTATATGCTTTGGGATCAGATTTATTTTTGTCAGCTTGTGAATAATTTTGATCAAAGCTACCTTCCAGAGATTAGAAAATATCCCCTCAGTTAGAAGTATTTCTGGAAAGATTTCAGCAAATTTGAGAATTACGGCATTTTCCACAAGATCTAAACCTGGATATTTATTTTGCTTAGTGGCAGTTTTAGCTCGGGAAGAGTGAAGAGATCCGTTTCATATGAGGAGTGGTAGGTTGAGTTGCTATTCCTAATAGATAATTGTTCTGTAGTTTCTGTGGTGTGATCATCTAGGGGAAGCAAGCGATCCAGGATGGCATTAACTGAGTCATTACAGTTAGTGGTTTCTGTATCGTTGTTCACTACAGTGTTGTACACTTCATGAGAGTGAAACTTCTTTTTGCTAATTTTATATAATAGACCCCAGGGATCAGAATTTCCTGTGGAGTGAACTAAGTATTGCCAACAGGCAAGTTTTTGTTTTGCAATTGTATTTACATATTCTTTTCGTTGGCCTTTATAGATATTTTTTTAGTCTGGTCGCTACTGGTTCAGGCCAGGGCCTTCTCCGTTGAAAGTCTGCGTGCTTTGTGTACTTTTTTGCGCAGAGTGGAAAGTTCAGCTGTCCACCATGGAACTGTAGTATGCTTGCTAATGTTCTTCTTAGCGGAGTGTTCTATAGCACGAAGTAAGGCAGCCTATACATGGAATGCATATTCTGAGGCATTAAACTGGTTCAAAGCGCGGCGAGTGTCAACGTTAAAATCCTGGTGAATTGAAGACATAAATAAAGGCCATTTGATGGTTTTGATAGAAAATCTTCTAAGACCTTTTGGAGGAGGAGAAGGAGGGGGACCTGTAGTATTTGGAAGGAGAGATACCTTAAAAGTGATTTCTCGGTGGCCACTGTTTGTGTAGTCCGTATGTATGGTCCAATCAGAAATCCTCGAGGAAAAGGCAGGCGTTGAAATGGTTAAATCAATGTTTGATTCTTCATGGACGTTTGAGAAGGTATACGGTTGGTTGGGTAAGTTGTGAGATTTAAATTGTAGGTGAATAAAAATTCCTTGAAAATCCTACTTCTGTTGTCCAGTGATGTACGTGGTTTCTGTACAGTTTCAGTTTCATTTTCGAGGATTATGATTATACGAAACAGTAACGTTAGCCAGGCTTGATGTGTTTGGTCGACATTCTATATCTGTATTGTGGGAAAGTAACACAGAGGATGTCACACATTCATTCATGTTATGGCAAGTAAATTTTGTAATCAGGATATTGTTACGACATTGTCACTCAGGATTCTATTGGCGGTTCAGTATTAGTATTAGTCATATAGCGCAAGGAAGCCACCGGCTTTTGCTACCCCCGCTAAAAAAAAAGAAAAGTTAAAAAGTATATAAGAAAATAAAGACAAATTTTGTGCTTTCCTCTTCACATAGATAACTGTCCAATTGACCTGTGAATTTATTCAAACTGTCAGTCTCAACTACATCAGCCTACATCTTCCGAAAATAAATCCTCATTTTAGGAACGGTGTAGAGCTTCTGGAACGGATATAGAGAAGGGAAACGAGATTATTGAGCGGAACAAAGGGGTGCTTTTACCAAGAAATTCTTCAGTTCTGCACATTGCAGCATCTGAAGACCCTACGAGGCGATCTAATTGAGTTGTTTAAGGCTTTAAATGGATTGATCAAGCTCAGAGCTGATGGAACTGTTCCTCTTGCTCAGACTTACACACTTCAGGGGACATAATTCAAACTGAATAAGTATGGTTGCAGAATAGATGTGCAGAAGTTTGCTTTTAGCCAGTGGGTGGTTGAGTGTTGGAAAAAACTTCCGTCTCTTGTTGTGGAAGTGGGTAATTTTAATAAATTCAGGGAAGAATTAGACAAACTATTGAAGAAGATGGATAGGTGAAATGGATTTTTTTTTTTTTTTGGCCGATACTAGCTTGCTTTCTTGCATTTTTTTACACTGTTAATACTAATAAGACCAGAAAACTTGCGTAGTCGTAAAATACAGCTGTAATAATATTCTTCCATTTGGTCTTTAAAAACAAGATATTATCGTTCATTGCCTCTTAGTTTGGAATAAAGAGAAAAAGAATGAAATCAAAAGATCGTATGAAGTTAAAGACAAGTTGGATAAGACAAAATTAATTCAGTGAAAGAACTTTATAATATTAAAAGATAACGTTATAAGAATATGAAAGGTTCATATAACGCGAAAAAATGAATGGAAAGTTAGTTCTTTAAGTAAAAGGAATTCTGGGATGAATAATTTCGTTAATAAGATAATAAATAGTGCGAAAAGTGCAAGCAAGACACCGTGGCTTGAGAACTTCCATTGTTTCACAGTACAACCACATGTGGCATCCAACAAGATGATGCATTGTATTACCTATGTTATGTTATTAGCATTAATATTAGCCATAGAATGCAAGAAACCCCCAGGCTTTTTCTGCCCGGGCCAAAAAAAAAAATTTTGTAAACAAAAATACAAAGCAAATCATGCGCTTTCCTCTTCACGTAGGTGACTATCCAATTGACCTTTGAATTTGTTCAAACTGTCGTCCCCGACTAACTGCTGAGGCAACGTCTTTCACTAATTAGCAACTCACTGGCTAAAAGAAAACTTTCTACTTTCTGCAATCTAGTCTAAACTTCAACTCCTATAATTTGGACGATGGCCGTGGGCGTGTTCTGCTGTCCACTGGTATCGACATCGAACTCTTCTACGATCTCTTTCGATAACAATTTGCCCAGCGGACCATCCACCCTCCCGGAGCTCGGAATATGCCCCCCCCCCATTGAAACTTATTTAGTTGAGTGTGCTTAGAGCACTGCTTTAGCACTTAGTAAGTTGTCTGGTGACGTAGTCTGGTGACGAAAACATCTTTTCTCTCTTGTTGCTTGCGATGTGATACAGTGACTACTCTGAGGCGCTCGAAATAATTCTTCAATGTGCAAGAGGAATGATTGAGATAGCAATTCTTAAAGTTGTTGTTGTTGTTATTTAGGAGCATTAGCAACTAAGGCCATATTGCTCCGGGGATATGCGGTGGTCATTCTCTGACCTTTCCGCATCCTCCGTATTCGGTGGTCACGGGCTCGAACCCCGGTCTAATCAAGAAGCGTGTGCTACGCACTGCTACTCCTGCCCACCTGGCTACGGAGGCGCCTAATTCTTCAAGCTGAACTAATCTACAGGAACTAGTCGTGATGCAATGGTTCAAGTTGGACTGTTCCAACTTGAACACACATAAGATGGAAATCTTATGTGTGATACCAACTGATCTCAATGCATTTTATGATGCAGTGACTGGACTGCAACTAGGAATGTGCATCTTCTTGTGACGCAATAACTCATCTATATTTTGACATGAGCAGATGAAATTTGTACCCATTGTTCTCTGTACGATAGTGTAAATTGCACAGTTCTTTTGTGATATTCTATGTAATGTATGCGGAGGAGTTGCCGGTTTCTGCCAGGGACCACCTGATACAATAAATAAATAAACCTGTAATTTGAATGTATGGTCCTAGTTCTGGAATTCTTTATAACGGTGAAAATTCCGCATTCATTCATTTTACTAACCTGTTTCAGAGCCTTATGAATCTCAATCAGGTCCCCTTTAAGGTGCCTGGTTGCCAAGCTCTGTAGCCCACATATTCGGAGTCTTTTCTCATATGTTCTCCCTTTTGCCGATCTCACCATGCGAGTTTCCAGCCTTTGAATCCTTTCAAGAAGCTCAATGTCTTTTTTTTTTTTTCAGATGAAGTCTCCCTACTTGGACACATTATTCAAAATGCGGTCTTACAATTGCCTTGTACAGTGGGATTATGACTTCTCTATCTCTACAGCATAATGTTCGATAAATCATTATTTCTAGAAGCCACCCACTATTTTAAAGTAGTTTTTAATTACTAAGACAACTCGTGGTATAGAAATTTTTTCTACGATGAGCATTAAAATTAATGTTATCAGCTGTCTGGTTTTGGACTGGAGATTCTGATTTTGCTAACAGGCACGGGCACATAATAGAAATAAACTTTAAAAGAATATTTTCAGAAATAAATGTTCAGTAGTCAGATGAATGAAACTATCTTTGTGTAAATACATTAATTCTGTTATGCTGTATAAAGTTAACATACTATAAATTGCATTTCACGTGTAAATATTTTTATGAGATGATCAAAATATTAAGTCTGGAAAAAGTTAAATAAAAGTTTACAAAACAAAATTTACTTAATAAAAATATAATTGAGTGAAACCTTTGCCTCCTGATCTGTTTCATTACAATATTGTCCAATTATTACTCAAATATATTAATGCAATTCTTTTTACCATATTTTAAACCATACTTTCTCTTTTATAATTATTTATTTTTTAATTTTTAAAGCAAATTTTTCTTAAATATGGCCAAGTGCTCACTGGCCATATCAGGCTAAAAGGCTTAGTTAGAGAACGTAAGGATGTGACCAGCTCACAGAAAAAAGAAACTCAAATAAGGAAGGAAGCTCATTTGAGTTTCGCCATCTTGTGAACTGCCACCATCCTCTCAATCTGATCTACTTTTATACACCTTAAAAGGGAGGGGGGATAGGAATGAGCTTGCTTATCCTTTGTAATAATTTATCCAAAATCACTTAACATTAATGCTTGGTATAATAATGTTCTTTCTCATTAATTCATTCACAACGAACAACTAGCAAAATTATTCTGTTTTTATTATTTTTATTTTTTTTATATACACAAC